>NW_017728929.1:7454600-7462100 GCF_001723895.1 Crocodylus porosus | reverse complement strand
TAATATGAGTATGGCCCCAAAGCGAAATTAATTCTTTGCCTCATTTTTCAGTGATCATGATGGTGATGTTGACCTTGGGCAAGGCACATGGGAATGACAGGTCTGGAGAGAAAAAATGCCCCTGCGGTGAAAGCAGAACTAATGTTCTTGATGTACTACTCAAGTACAGGGGATCAGATCAGATCATTCTCACAATTCTGAAAAAGGCGGGTGGGTGCAGGAAACCTCAGGTCTAGCATAAGGGATTTTTAATAAACCTGTGAAACTGGGGGGCACTATTGACAACCGGCTATAAGCAGTTATAGTACCCAGGTATTAGAGAACAAAATAAAACAGTAACAGCAAAAAACACTCTGGGTAGCTCCAGACCAGTTCATATGACTTCGATAGAAGGCAAGGCTACAGAACACTTTTTTGAAGGAAACTATAATTAAAGGCATAGAGATTAATGGGAAATGGGAAAAAAATGCCACACAGCTTTACCAAAGGTAGATTATGTCAGACAAACCTGATATCTTTCTTTGATAAGATAATTGATTTTCTAAACAAGGGAAATGTAGTAGATCTAATCTATCTAGAGTTCAATAAAGCATTTGATATGGTACCACATGGGAATTTATTAGTTGAGTGGAGAAGATGGAAATTAATACAAGAACAGTAAGGCAGGCAAGGAACTGGCTAAAAAGAAGATAACAATCTCATGTGCTGAAAAGGAACTATTGGGCTGGAGGGAGTTTCTGAAGAATTGATCTTGGGACCAGTTCTATTTAATATTTTCATTAAGAAACTTCACAAAAAGGTAGAAGTGTGCTGATGAAATCTGCTGATGAAACAAAATTGGGTAGCTTCAATTCCAAGGCAGGCTGGGATAATATACAGGAAACCCTTGACACCTGGAATAATAGAAATGGGGTGACATTTAATAGTACAGACTGCATGGTCATTTACTTGGGTTTTATGACAAGAATTTCTGGAAGCCCAGAGGAACGGAAGGATCTAGATATATTTATCAACTGGAACATGATTATAAGTTACTAATAAGGTGCATGGTATTAAAAGCAAACACGATCCCAAAATATATCAGGAAAACTATGTCCAGTAGAAGGGAAAATCTGAATGATATTGCATAAGACACTGGTTCAATTTAAGCATGTAAATTACTGTATCTAATTCTGGTCACTCATGTTCAAGATGAAGCCAAACTGAAACAGATGCAGGAAAGAGTGAATAGGGTGATCATGGTTAGGAGGAGCCTATTAAACAAGAGCAGAATAACAGAATTTGGCTTGGTTAGTCTAGCAAAATGAAGGCTGAGGGGATGTGATTGCTGTCTATAAATATACCAGGGAACACAAGGGAGGGGAGAGATCCATCAAAGATAAAGAACAATGGTAAAGAACAAATACATTGAGTATGAAAAGTTTAGGTTTGTCAGCATCAAGAGACAACCCCCCCCCACCCATCCCTCCCTCCCTGGACACACACCAGTCATATTCTAAGTGGGTGCACTAAGGTAGCCAGAGAGAAGTATAAAGGATGGTATGCCAAAGCAGGCAGTGTTGCACAATGGGAACTCTTCTGGAAGATCAGACATATTACCTCCATCAGCCAAGCAAAACTGCACAGAATAAAAGCATAAAAAGAGGGGGGGGGGGGGGGATGGTGAGGGACGTCAGTTGTTACTGTTAATGAAGTAAATCCTGGAAGAGTAGCTATAGAAATTGGCAACAAAAAATAGCAAGGAAGGAGTGTGCTTCGCTGTTGACTTCTTCATTTGATGAAACTCTTTGGTGGCAGATCCAGGAAATAATTGACTAACATGATCAGTTATGGATGTTCAACTTACTAACCATAATAATACCAACTGGTGTGCTGGGGTTTTACAACAACACTGCCTGCTTGGAAATTGGATCTGTCTAGTACAAGACCAGGGGTCCTTCACAAAGCAATTTCAGTGGGTTGATGTAAAACAGGGTCATCCAACTTTTTTAACCTGCAGGCCTGATCCAGACCATAAGGCTTCTCACAGGCCCATGGCACTTCCCCCAGGCTCAATAATCCACCTCTAATAGTAGGGTGGCAGCTTCTCAGTGTGACTACTGGATCCATTCCCTTGGCATGAATCTAGAACCCAAGGTGGTTCTGGAGGGAAAAATAACTACACCATCCAGTTGATATCACTTCTGTCATCTCTCCACTTCATCTTTTTCATGGGTTAGTGGGCATGTCTACACGTGCATTTACACTGGCTTAAATTTACTATGCAGTGAGTTACTGTACAGTAAGTGGAAATAGGCCCATCTCTACATGTGCAGGTGTTAAGGTGCATTAATGCTAAAGTTAGTCCCAAGTCAGTCTACGCACACACACACACTGTTACTGCGCAGTAGGGGATCTACACATGCTTTAACGTACAGTAACTAATTGGGTATAAATTTGTTACCCTATACATGATTTTGGTTACTGTGCAGTAAATGCACGTGTGTAGAAGTGCCCACTAAAAACAGAAATATCACCACGCTCTACTGTCTCATGGCTAAACAGACAGCCATCTTTTTATAAAGATTTATGAGCATTAAATGTTTTTGCAAAACCGTGATTGCTTGTGCATGTGTCTCTCCTGGAACTCAATTTGAAAGTGCTGAATGAATGTAACTAGTGAACCAAACCCCAGCTTTAATGCCATTCCCACTCCGATTCCAATGCTGAGATAAGTTCTGTTCTTGCAGCTGAAGGGAAGCTGGAATACATTGTTCTAAAGTAACAGCAGCTTTTCACTGTATACCCGGGCACTAATGTGAGGCCTCTAATATAGATTTATTTAGAAATATAAATATACATATACTTTTACTTTGTTTGTAAATCAGTGAGGCTCATTCTGCCTCAGCTAGTGTGATAAACAGACTTAAACCTCTATTCCATTCCTCTGTATTGAGCTGCTTCTGATGGCTGAAGCTCATATTCCTTTGCCTGCAGAAGCACTGCAGAAACAATGACTGCCTGAAGCAGAGTCCAGGCCAGTTGTGCTGCTTTCAATTATGGCATTAAGAACACAGCGCAAAGGGCAGGTCAGGCCCCTTTGTGGGAGGTTTGTACCCGCTTAGGGAAGGGCCAGGCAACAATCAAAGTTTGCTTCCTGGAATTTCCTCTGTGTTCTTCCACTGGGGGCCTGTTGCTTTCTCCCTGCCCTGGGAAAGGAATGGGATTTAGCTCATAAACCCTGGGATTCCCCAGCATCTGTGCAAATCTGAGGAGAGCTAGCAGTTACCTTCGCCTCTGTACAGATGTATGAGCTACGAAGTCAGCTGAGCCCCAAATCATAGGATTGCAAGTCACAGTGCTGCGAATTCTTGTAAAAAACCTTGTGATATTTTGTGCATCTCATGAAGCCTCAGATCTTGTTACTTCCACAGATTAGGTGAGAGTCTGAGTTTTCATTAATGGGGGAAAAAAAATGTTTTAGCTGTTTTTGTTGTAGAGAAAAGATTTAAAAACATGAGCTGAGTGTGTCATACAAGCTTACAAAGCTGGAAGGGAAATACAAAGCACCTACCGCTCACTGTTCTTTAAACACCTTATTTTAAAGCCAGTGGCATGATTTGTTTAGTCTAATGCATGATGTTTTTAATGTTTAGAATGGAGAATACTAAATGTAATTCATTCAAGTATTGATCCATTCAGTACTGCAGGCCCTGATTTACAACGTGGAGATTCATTTTCACCACTGGGTGGCCTCATTGTTCCATGAAAGGGAAGACCTCATACTGCACCCCCCCAGTCTAAACAGTGAAATACTACATATCACTACTTTGTGGGGAATTCTGGTTTGGTTCATTTCAGCTCTCATTGTGAAAGAGAGATTCCAATGCTTTAAACTGTGTTCTGGATTAAATTGTCTAGAGTCTGCGTAGGAATGTTTTCTTCCATGGTCAGCCTTTGTTGTAGGAAATAGAAAATCTGGAGATGAGGTGGGAGGTGGGAAATAAATAGCCATGCTGAACACATCCAGCAAAGCATGGGACATTGCTCTGTCTTTGCTGACGTGCTCCCTTCAAAATGATAGTTTGACTATATTTTGCACTTCTAAAAATCCAACTGCAATAGGTCATGTAGGCTGAGTGTATGTGTTTGGGGGGGTACTTGTGTATGTTGTAACAAAGTCAGTGAGCCAGGGATTTTTTTTGTACTCCTAAATAATTCTAGTTATATGGCCAACATCATTTTTTTTCACTTAAACTACACTCAGAATATCATATGATCTATTCCATGAGAAGTAGCCATCAGTACGAATGAGCAGTCATGCATTTTTAGGCATTAAGGACCAGAAGGAAATATATTTGTTATGCATAAACTCCCTTACTTTGTTTGTGTCTGACCATAAAAACATAAATAGTCCCATTAATGTTAGTGAGGCTTCCCCTGAGCTTACAGTTAGGCATTTGCCTGCTGAATAAGGGCTGCAGATAAGCTTCAGACAGAAGTGACAATTTTTGCCCAATCATCTCCTAAAAGCTCTCTACAGCCATGACCAAACACAAGTGCATGGTCACAGAGTGCTTTAAAAAGGCCTGATCCAGTCTAAATCCTCATTACAGAAGGGTTCAGACAAAGGTGCCCCAAAATGCAGTGCCTTCAGTGACTTCTGTCTGCACATGCCAGAAGCAGGGCTGAAATGATACGGATCAGCCATTTCCCCTGGCACTATCTTCAGAATGGGAGGGTGTTAAGGGAGCGGAAGGAGATTGGTCTGTGTTTTTTTTTTAGTTGGTGCTGGAAGGTGGGGCAGATCGATTGGAAACCCCTACCTCACCCTCCCGTGCTGGCTGGGCAACCCCCCAGAATGAGTTCTCTCCACTCCCTTTCCTCCATCCCATTCTGTCAAACAGTGCCAAGGCTGGGAGTGGGGAGGGACATTGCTAGGAGAGAGCAGCTGCAGACTTCCAGTTGCTCTAAATGGCAGCTCAATATCCCAACCCCTAGGACCCACAAGGAATGTCTGTTGGGTCTGGGGGATCATTGTATCTCATGGCACTCCCTGTAAAGTGCTATGAGTTACACTGGGGAGATGCCTCACTTTTGTCTGTGCCTAATATTCCAATCACCTGTACCTCACTCTCTCCCCCACCCCCACCCTTCCGCATTTCCCTCTTAGAGGTATAAAAGAGATATATTATACTCCTACAAAATACCTGCTAATACAGAGATGAACTCCCATGTGTGTTTTGTGCTAGATTCTTCAGGAGTTCGGACTGCTTTGTGTAACTCTGGTGATGCAAGGCAGTCATAAACTCGTCCTGACTGGCCCATTAATGTAGATTATACAGTTGTTTTGCTGCCAGAGACTCCTGCTGAGGCCCTTTGTATGTAAAAGCTGTATATATTTTAATTGTGTGCAAGACAAAGCAGTTTGGGAAAACAGATTTCTTAGGGCACTCACTAGAATAGCAATAAGAAACTTTCCTACCTGCAGTACTATGGGGACTCAGCCAGAATTAAGTACAGCCTGTCAGGAATTTTTCAATTACGTATTTTTTCCTGTATAAAAAGTGAGACAACAAAAAAGAGGGGTGGGTTTTGCCATATTCCCCACTGTAGAAGAAAAAATAGGGAACAAAAAATGTTTAAAAAAATCATCAAATGGTCCTGCTTCAGTATTTTTTAAATGAAAAGTTCCATTTTTCAATTCAAATCTATGTTTTCATTTAATGACTTTGTAGCTTTAAAATAAGTAAAATAAATGTTAAGATCATAGCAAAACATTTCAGAATGATCCAAACTAAGCATTGTGCAGTCACTCTTACCCTGTCCCCAGCTTTTGGTTTGCTAGTTTTTATATTTCGAATTTTATCCCAAAGGAGGGTAGGAAAATCTTCTGAAATCTTGATAAACTGTGCAAGACAGACATCTATTTTCTGTACAGGTGTAGCCAGCAGCAGTTGCTTTTATTCTGAAATTAGTACTATTAAAAATTATATGATTATTGATAGTGGTCCACCTAAATCATGGGGAGATTTACCAATTTTCACAGGTTGATCATGGTGTAAAGTTCTCAATCCACAGTCATTCCATGGCATCCTTGCTGCTTGGGGCTGATTGGCAGAGGTCTTGGGGGCGGGGGGTGGGGGGAGGAGGAGTGATAGGATGGCTGCTGTCTTGATTGCTGGCTGTCCTTCATGCGGCCCTGCTCCTCAGTGCTGATTGATGGAGAGGCCCCAGTGCAGGAGGAGGGAGAGGGGGACACAGCCATCTTGTCTCTTGCCCTTCATGCCATCCACCCACCAGCCAGCCCTTCCCTTTCTGGCAGCAAGGACCCTGGCTCCCACTGGGGAATCAACATTTTTTTTTGTTGATTGTGCAAACTTTGCAGACAACCCCATACTTCACTATTTCCACAAAATCTACAAACCCACAAATTAATTAGGTGTTCATTAGGTCCCTAAGCATCATGGTAACAACCAGTGCTCAATAATATTTGTGAAGGTCACTCTGGTGGGGTACATGCACTTCTGTCCAGATGTGTAATCAATGTCTTTGTGAGCAATAGAGGGTAGTGAGGAAGGTGCAAAAACCGCTACCCCAATGATAATACAACTAGTCCTATTATTTCCTCATTCCCTTCATTTCACAGCTATTCTACTGGCCTGTTTGCACTGCATTCACAGCATTTGTGGGAAGAACCACTTTCGTGTGGAGTTGCTCATAAACACCAAACCCAGAAATGTGGCTGACCAACCTGAAGTGGTTTCATTGCTGCATTTCTGAGTTTGGTGAATGGGAGCTTAAGGCCAGCCCTCTGTAGAAATGCTGAGGATGATGCTCTGTAGGCAGAAACTTGAGGCCAGACTCTATTCCACCTACTAGATGTGCAAGTGGACTTAAGCATCTGCTCAAGCTCCTGAAAAATGGTCAATTAAAAAAGTGGGTGGGTCCTTCTGCCTCACTGTTTTTTTGTGACTCAGTCTTAAGGGTAAGATAGCAGGTGTATTACAGAAGTAGATACATTAACAGTTTTTCAACAGGATGGAACAGAATCACACTTAGGCCTTTAAGCCTACTTAAATGCCTAAAAGGTAGAGTAAAATCAGGCCTCAGGTGTCTGTCTCATTTTAAACTTCTGGTCTGGGACAAAAGTTCCATAAATCAGTTTGACCTAGATCAGTTAAGTCTGATATTACATTCAACCAGGTTTATCTTAAACCAGTTTTGGCCACTTTGAAACTGGTTTTATGCACAGAACTTCTGTTCTGTTACAGGTTTAAACCAGTTTCTGATCACTTAAACCATTTTATATGTATCTTCTGTCCCTAGCCCTGTGCACAGCCCCACCAGGGGAGACGCCTTGTTGGACCTAGTGCTGGCCACGAGTGATGACCTGGTGAGGGGGATGCGGGTGCTCGACCACCTGAAGGAGACGATCCTCCAAGCCCAAAGGAAGGTAATCCCAACGAGGATCAAAGGGAGCAGGAGAGCACACAAGCCTCCGTGGCTCATGAAAAGCAT
>NW_017728929.1:7327597-7453418 GCF_001723895.1 Crocodylus porosus | reverse complement strand
TCTTGTGGCCTGTTATAAACTAGTCAGGGGGGATCAGCAGGCATTGGGGGAGTCACTGTTCCCCTGAGCACTGCCAGGAGTGACCAGGAATAATGGTCACAAGCTGGTGGAGGGTAGGTTAGGTTAAATATCAGGAGGTGCTACTTCATGGTCAGGGTGGCTAGGGTCTGGAACCAACTTCCACAAGAAGTGGTGCAGGCTTCTACCCTGGGGGTGTTTAAGAGGAGGTTAAATGAACATCTTGCTGGGGTCGTTTGACCCCAGTATTCTTTCCTGGCATGGCAGAGGAGTGGACTAGATGATCTGCTCAGGTCCCTTCTGACCCTAGAAACTATGAAACTATGAATAGCTGGGAAGGGGATTGGCAGGAAACTTGTAGCACTCCTAACATCCTGACTGGATCCTCAAACTGGTGTAGATTATTATGTAGTGATAGAAGTTATATTTTAAAGATGATCCCTAACAAAAAAGACGGAGGAAACTGGAAATTGGGAGATGGTCCCTCAGTTCAGTAGTTAATTAGCAACAGGGACTGCAGAGGTTGCCTACTGCTCTACAAATAAAGTGCATAGTTATTATTTCTTCTTATTCACATATGCCTGTGTTTATATTGAACCTGGTGGTCAATACATGGTGTCAGCAGTGAAAAATAAGAAACAATTTGAAATAAATTGAGTTCCAAGTTGGAAAAAAAATGGGACTTGAGAGCACATGGAGCAACACAGCCACATGAAAGGATATGAGCCACTGTAAGTAATGTTCCTGCACAGTTATAATCTTCCTGCACAGTTATAATCTAAGAACAGCTGGCCACAGAAGTGTTGCAACATCCACCTGCAATTCTTACGTCAGGCAATATAGCAGAGAACTGGAGGGCATTCAGACAAAGGTTGAGTGCTCCTTAGCAGCCACAGGGGCACACGAGAAAAATGACTATGTTAAATCCTCAATCTTCTTGCACATTTTGGAGGAAGACTCCCTTGCTCTTTATAACACCTTTACCTTTGCAAAAGATCAGAATAAAAAATTAAATAAACTACTGTCCATATTTGAGGAGTCCTATATGCCAAAAAAGAATAGGATCCTTGAACATCACAGATTTTTTATCTGCAGGCAAACATAGATCAGTATATTACTAAACTAAAGAGAATGTGTAGGAACGATGCTTTTGGGAGCTTCAGAGAATCTCTGCTTAGAAATAGGTTTATTTATGGCATTTCAGATGCAAGAAAGGCTATTGTGTGAGGGAAACTTGTCCCTAGGAAAATACTATCCAAATGTGCAGTGTAGCAGAAAACATGAAAGCCCAGGCTGCAGTGCTGAATGCACGCACAGGTGTCATCCATTCAGTGGGCATGAAAGAATGTGACCAGAAGAAATCACTTCATAGGGTGGAATTTTCTGCTGGCAAAAAACCTCTTCACAAAGTGGAATTTTTTATTAGCAGGGAACCTTCTAAGGGAAGGAGAGCTCACAGGCAGACATTCACCAAGCATGGAAGACAACATGGCCCCAAACATTGGAAAGCTCTGCTTTAGCTCTAACAAGAGGAACCATTTTTCTAGGTGCTACAGATCCTACACACTAAAACTTCAAAGGCATATAGTTGAAAGCATATCAGACAAATTTTATATAGATATAGCTGGATCAAGTGAATGAAGGAGAGGGGCCGGATTTTGCCAGTGGGAGTTCAAGAAGCATTGGTATCATTTAACACTCAGGTTAATATTTTACCAGAACAATAATGTAGGAAAGTATAACTGAGACCAAAAGTGAATCTGTCACGGGGCGGGGACCTAGGAGCGGCCGTGATCTCTCCTAGAACCCCCTACCATGCCAAGTTGGTGTCAATGCACCCTTGTTCTCACCCGCCACGTCTTTGATGTCATTAGTGTTATGGGAGGCTGCCTTTTCAACCCCTTGAACACAGTACCCCTGATGTATCCCAGTCTGTGTCCTGCCTTAGCTGACTCCATGCCCTAAAGACTTCAGGGCTATGCGTGGCTCCTACCACCCCTGTTACCACGCCCCAAGCCTCACAGATGTCCCGGACGTTGTCTAGTCAATCCCTTACCACATCCTTACGGCAGCCCCTTGCTTGCCTTGCTATAGCCTGCGTCCTCACGGACGCCCTCTGGGCTCGTCTCAGTTACCCGCACCCTCGTGGGTTCCCTGGGCTCGTCTTCCCCTGGCCTCTCTCGCGGCCATTTAGCCTGCGCCGTCACAAGCGCTCCCTGGTCTCTCTCTTCTCACAGATGCCCACATTCCCCACGGACGTTCTCTGGCCTCTTTCACGGCCGCGCCCACACCAGGGCTCTCTCCCACAATCCCGCCCGCACTGCGGCCCTGCCTTACAATCAGGGCTCAGGTGGCCGTAGCCGTGCCTGACCCCAAATCCCCTCCCTGGAGCTTCTTGCCTGCCCTAGGGCCTTTCTCCGCAGTTGGGGCTCAGGTGGCCATAGCCGTACCTGGCCCCAATGCACTGTGCCCCTTTTCAGGGCTGGGGTCAGTGCACCCCTAAATGCTGTGCCCTTTCTGGCACCGGGATCCCCACACCACTGTGGAGCCCCTATGAGACCTCCTTCAACCCCTATTAGCCTCACCCGGTCCTTTGGTGTAACAACAAACAACCAAAAGCATTAACGCGAGCCCATTGGCTTCCACTCAGAACTAAGCCTCCTGGCTAAACACAAACCTCTAAGCCACCTAGCTAATCATCAATCAAACCCTTACCAGGGCTTTCTCCACCCAGTCCTCAAACCAAAGCTGTTCAGGCCATCAAGCTTCTCTAGGTTGCCTACTCTAGCAGAGCTTCTTCTCCCTTGGATGTTAGTGGGGAACTGCCTGCTTGGCCTCAGCCTAAGCTGTTTATATAAGCCAGGCCCTGCCCCCTTCCGGTCAGCTGACCAAACTGTGGTTGCCCTGGCAACTGGCCCTGTACCTTTCCCTAGGAGCAGGGAACTTCAGTGACCTGCGACAGAATCCAGCAAAAACCAAAATAAATGGTTATTTAGGAACATTGGGCACCTATACGTGAGCAGTGAGTCTGTTCCAACAAACTGTAATTAATCGAGTCTGCTGGAGTGTGCACTCCAGCAGCCTCCAGTGTCTCATGTATCAGCTTAAAAATGGCAGTGGAGGTGCTTTACCTAAAGCTCGTTTGACAAGCTTTAGATAAAGTGCCCCACTGCCATTTTTAAGCGCAGATAATGCTTATACAGAAGACACTCTGGGCCCTTTAAAGCACACCTCCCACTCTCAGAACACATGTATAGACACCCAAATATACCAGTGAGAGGGAGAAGCACTGCTATCATCCAGAATAAAAACAGAGTATACAAGCTCCCATTTATTGCAGTATCTAGGGAGGTCCCTCAGATCAATTGTTAGTGAGAAGGACCAAGGTTTTGCAAGGGCTACCTACTGCTCCACAAATAATGTTCATTGTTGTTAGTTCTTCTCCTTCATGGTATGTCTGTATGTGCCACAGGTCCATCCCTGGGCCTGTCTTACATAGGCCTGACCCTCTGTCTCTGATCCACCCACCTATCTTTCCTGCCATGCCTTGATGGAACAATAGTTATGATGTTACTCAGGTTGGAGGCTGCCCATTTACTACCCCAATGCTAGGGGTCACCATCCATGACTCCAAACCTCTCGTATATGGTGGCTCATGCCTCACAGACGGTATATACATGTTGACCTGCACCCTAGGGCATTGGGTCAGTTCACTTCCTGACACTACATCCTCTCGCTGCTGTGGTCTGATCACCCCCTGGTATTGCACCCCCTGGCACTGGGGTCTGATCACCCCCTATCATTGTGCCCTCTGGCACTGGGGCTTTGCAAAATAGTATGCCCCAATGAGGTCTCCTCCTCCCCAAATAGCCTCAGCCCGGTCCATCAGATAAAACGATAACATAAATATGAGCTCCTGGGCTATAACTTAATACAAGTCCTACAAGCCAGACTCTGGCCCCTTAAAAACCCTGAACTGCTCCTCGAGTATTGAGTATCCCCCAGCTCTCGGTACACTGTAGACTCCTGGAGCCTCATTAGCCACAACAACAGTCTGGCCAGCAGCTACAGCAACAGTCTGGCCAGCAGCTACAGCATTTCTGGGTAGTTCTGCTGTGCAGGAGCTCTTTTCCCCTGGCCACTTGTCAGAGACCTCCTCCTGTCAGCCTCAGCCCTGGGGTTAATATATGCCCAGAGGTCTATCCCCTTCTTGTCAGCTGACTGGCCTGGGTGTTTGAGCTATTAACCCCTACCCTCCTGGTTCTTCGTGTTCCTGTAGACTTGTGTCTTAAAGGAGCGGCCCTGCCTCTTAGTAACAGGGCTAGGATTCCTTGTTAAACTGTATTTATTGAACCCAATTGCTACATCTCCACTCATGTCAGTTAACAAAGATTCATTAATTTTTAAAACGTTATACTGTCACTAACAGAAGTGTTTATTATGGGATACAGTGTCCCATGTGTGGTGCTTCTGGGGGTAGGCCTGATATTTGGCCACTGGATTATTCTTGTCCTGTAGGCAAATGTTTAGGAGGATCCCAGTAACTGCCATGTAGACGGTTCTGGTTTGTGATATTAGGCAACATCCATCAGGCAAGGCAATGGGGATGAAAGCTGCTGTGGAATCCTGAAGGTGGTAGCATTTCCATTGCTGAACAAGCATGGATGTATTACTTAGCAACACAGAGAAATCTAAAGTGAAAGTTGATAATGCCCAATGGTAAAACAAAGCAGAGATATGTCATTGTGCTACACTGAACATGCTAATAAGTATAATTCTACCTCTTGGGGAGTGGGAGCAGATATAGGCGTAAGATACAAGTATAGGGTTCTCTCATCAGCAGCAATCCCACACAGTTAAGGATGGTTGTCTTCCATGATTGTCTTGTCTGTAGATCTGAAGATGGCTGATGAGGTCTATCTGGGATTAACAGACTCTGTTGAAGCTCAGGTACATGTTTCTGTGCAAGGTGGGTGGCTCTGGGTTCTTGGACCGGTCTGTGAGACACTGTTTCTGCCACTCCCATTTTTCTGTCTCCTGCTGTCACTGTAACGTTTCAAAGAAATGAGATCCTTGTGGCAGACTTTTCCTCCATTTGGAGTTGTCCTGGGGGATAGTCTTCCACAGATTGATACTGATGTTGCATTTTTTTCAAGATGACCTTGAGGATGTCCTTGAAGCACTTCTTCTGCCCTCCTCTTAAGTGTACACTTCACACAGGGTTCTCTGTCCCAGGACATGGACCAGCAAGATGGAAGCAAGGACAAGCTGCAAAACTTCCTTCTAGCCCTCTGTGGAAAATTCATTAATGGGAACTAAATGCACTGCAGCCATCCCTGGGTACAAGTAGCAGAACCATTCATTGCTGTGGCCAGCTGGGCTTCAGTATGTCCCACAATGCCTTTGAATTGGCCCTGGGCAGATCTTCTTTAGAAGGCACTGGTGAGTGGGTATATTGGAGGCTCCCTGAGTCTTGGTCCATAGAAGACATCAGCCTCTTACAGCAATCCATAGAAGAGCCTGGCCCTTCAGCTCCTGCTATATAGCAACTTGTGGAGTTCCCTGGTTTAATCCTGATATGAGTGAATGTGAGAGAGTGCTAAGCCCCAAACAGGTGACCAAAAGGGTTAAAGGAGATGAACGGTCCAACTGCACCCAGAGGACTTTTCTGGCTTAATTATACTGGAGCAGCAGTTCTGCTATGGTTAAAGTTGAGAACTCTTTTTGGTTTAGTTTGACTTTGCTAAGCATGTCAAAATCCACAAGCTTCCTTGCATTGTCCTGAAGTTGGGAGTGCTTCATGACCAATCAGAGTAAGTGAGGGTTCCAATTTGGAGATCATTTGAAAAAAGGAGGGGTCCTGAGATATGCCCCCTGCAACACTTTTCCTTATAGCTGGATGCTGATACAGAGCCAGGTAACAAGGAAAGTGAGGAGACTGTAAGTGGGGATGACTCTCAGTTCCACATTCTCCTTTCCTTTGTGTGTGCACAGATCCTAGGGGGATCTCTTTCCCCTGCCCTCCATGTGAGAGTCAAGATCTTTTGGGATCTTCTAATTCTGAAGGGGATCTGAGCCCTTCTCACTGCCTTCTGGTGCCTCTCCTGTGAACACAGAAACCAAATTGAAACCAAAAAAATACACAATTAAGATGCACAATGTTGCTGCCTACAGGAAAGGACCTGACTGAAGTGGGATGGGAAAGGCTGGGTGGGTCAGGGGAAAAGCTGGAGAGCCCTGGAGAAAGCAGAAGCAGGGGGACCCTCTGGTTAGATGTACAGTGTGGGTTGTGAGCCTTATTTCAATGTACGGCTCCAGTGACCTCACTAAAGAAGTGTGACCTTCCTTCAAGTTGTCCCTTGTGTTATACATGAGTCCCTGTAAAGGGTGGCACAGAGCCCAGAGCAATTTCAGAGGCTAATAGTAGCTTTACCAGCAGGCTTCTGGGCTTGGGGCATATGTGCAGGCATAGGTGGGATGGGGCATGCTTGGAAATGGGAACATGTTGGAGGAAAGGATCAAAGGGAGAGGCTCAAGAAGCTGGGGAGAGGAGGGGGGTCTGAAGAAGCAGGCACCGCCAAGGTTCATTCTATTTCTTCTCAGGAGACCTTATGGGGCAAGAGAGAGAGGGGAGAAGTACTGTGTAAGACTGTGGGAAGTAATGGTGGGCCATGGAGTGGGCCACAGAACTGTCAGTGACTGGGAAGAGGAAGGTGATCTCTGCTATGGGCCAAAGAAGAAGTGGGAAGCTGGAGCAGATTAAGGCAGTGGAACCTCAGTGGCAGAAGATGCTTGAGGTGGCACACATGATTTCAGATGTTCAGAGGGGGAAGGCCTGTGGCTCCCACTGTAAGACAGGAGGCTGGTGATGGTTGGAGTGCATTTTGTGGTGCATCTGGAAGCTGGGATATTGAGCCTTCATATGAGTGAGTCTGTATGTGACTGGCCTTTGACAGGTGGTCATGAACCATTCCTAAGACCAAGCCTTCTCCTCCCTCATCAGGTTTGATTAACTTTAGGCCCCGATCCTGAAAACACAGGTTCAGGTTGCCTTTCACAGGTAAACTACCCCCTGAACAGGAAGTGCATAGGCATGGATTCATTTCTACACATACTGTCACAAGGACCATGTCCTTACATTGTAAACTCTTTGGGCAGGGATCATTTTCTCCAAGACCTTTCCCACATGCTGGAGCCCTGCCTAAACATGGTTGTCAGCATCTTCCATACCAGGACCCCATATTACAACAGGGTAAGTTTCAGGTGTCCACTCCTCTCTAGCTATAAGTAAAGGGAGGTTGTCTTTTAACCTTTGAAAACCGCCTGTGAACCTTGTGTTTGGAAAGCCTATCCTAATGTATTTTTATTAAGGTGGAAGAAAGTGTATGTAATCTCTGCCCCTGCAAAGGGTTAAGCAGACAGAGGTGGGGCCACCCCAAGCCCAAGAAAATGAAAAAGCGGGGACAATGGATTGAATTACAGCCCCCAGGCTGCTTTGAGGGCTAGCAGGAGGGGAAGAGGAGCTGCAAGGTGAGGACCATTTTGCCAGCATGGCTAGAGCACTGGAGAGACCTTGCTCCTTGATACAGTCCAAGCACCTTTAAAGAGGCCCCAGGGGGATTGTGGAGAAGCCTGGTCTGACCTGGGAGGAGGATCAGCTTCCCCATGGAGGAGGCCCCAGCAGGAAAAGGAACTGATGATTGCTACAGAGTGAAGTGCACTTAAAAGGCTGCTGAAGGTAGTGTGATCAGTGAGATTGTGAAGTGGTGAAAGTCTTTGGTTATTTGGGACAGCTGGGGCTTTGCAGAAGGTGAAGACTCACCACAAAGGGTCCTTGCGAGACTGTTGGAGTTGGGGTTTTAAGTTGTACCATTGAAAGGGGTTGTTTTGTCATTAGGTTTCCATGCAGTGTTCCCTGGGTTATATCACAACTTGTGTTCTAGTGAACTGTGGGTATAAATAAATCAATTCCACTTGTTTGTATCCTCTTGTTAAACTGAGGTACTCTTAGGGGAAACTGAGTCACCACATCCACACACCCATATCCCCTTGTGAGAGGGGTTATGCATGCATCCAGGAGTAAGTAATGAGTCCCCCTAGAGATCTTTTGTTAGCAGGATCCAGGAAAGACAGGGGACGACTGTTTCAAAGGCAGGTAATGAATGACTCACCACAGTCAGAGGGCAGTGGGGTATTGTAAAGGAAGTTCAAGCAGCACAAGAGGAACTATTATAGACAGTTTCCTAGCTCATAAATGAGCCTCACTGCAAGGTATTTTTCCCTCCAAAAATGTCTGTGACCTTCATGACCCATCCAAAATCAGTAAAGTCAATAAAGGAAACGAAAAGCTCCATGCCATGACCTGTTTCTTTCTTCAGTGACAAGAGACTCAAGCTAGAAATTAAAGATGTGGGGCTTTGCGCTGGCGAAGAATAGATTGTGAATGTTACAGTATCAGGGATTTTAACTCATTTCTCAGATCAATATTTTATTGCAGGCTGGAGAACAGTAAAAGACTCGGAAGTTAAGTGTGGATGAGTTTTATGAGTCCAGGGCTGAGATTTTCAAAGCTGCCTGTTGGATTTGCATACTCAATTCCTATTGAAATGCATGGAAATTTGGCATTTAGGCAATGTCAGTCTCTGCTTATCCAGAAGTTTTATGGGTTGATAGATTCTGGGGCAAAAAAGACAACTGAACAGAACAGCTCAGCCAGTGAGAGCCTTACGGAAAGGCAGAAAGCCTTTGAATATACTGTATACACATATAATCGACTGTTGAACCACTTGGTCCTTACAGACCCCTGGTTTTGAGGACATTACTCACAGTCTGTTCCACAGGAATCACAGAAAAAGAGGGTTGGAAGGGACCTCAGGAGTCCACAAGTAGTCCAATGCCCTGCTCAAAGCAGGACCATCATCCCATATGTTGCCTGTTAGTCAAGATTAAGTTACTGTTTTGGGTAATACAAGCAGCTTTTGGTTCCCCAACAAACAGCCTTCACAATGACCATATCACAAAAAACTTCACCTTTCTAATCACAGGTGATTTAGAGGTGACTCTAACTGCCAAGAGGTTCCCATCTTCTCCAAGTTCTCATTTTGGAGTTGACACGAGAAGAAGTTATTTCCCCAGCACTGGAGACTTCAGAAGCACTGGAGACTGGGTACCAATCTCCATTCTGACCGTTCCCTTGCTAATTCCATTCACTATTCATTTGTTATACCTTTACTACTTAGCACATCTATCTTTCACTGGTGTGCCATCCCCAGGGATTTCTGTGGATCTTGTAATACAGTATTTTGCTGTCAAGTGAGTGAGCCAGCAAACTCCTCTCATCTTAGCTAGAAATCCCCTGATAAAAAACTGCTTTGTTTCTTTCAATCAATACTATCCATTAAGATCCATGTCTAACAGCTCTGAGTCCAAGTGAATAACTGAATGAGCTGCCTCCTGCTTTCTTAAACCTTTGGAAACAGTAAAATGTAGTGCTAAAACGAGCGATTTGATATCTCTGCTTGTCTAGCTGGGGCAGGGGGTGGCTTCACTCACCTGATGTATGAAAACGCACTCACATGCAGTGTTCATAAAGTGACACCGAAAGCAAAGAGAAGCACATACTCCTCCATTAGAAAAAAAAATTAACTCTGGACTAGAATGTAAGCCGGTGTAAAATGGCATGGCTCCATTTGAAGTCAATTGAGTTACTTGCACCAGCCGAAAATCTGGCTCACTGATTTCATTTGCCTGTTCAAAGCAGGTTACATGCAGTGTCATAGCATGCCTCAGAGATAATATTGGGTAGAAAAATCCAGGGCCGCATAATCAAATGCTATAATTAACACAGTCTCATGGACTTCTTTAGAGAGATTAACATAATGTGAATAGCTTTTGATGACGTTGCTAATAGCAAGAGGCATTGGTCCCACAATGGGAAACGCAGAATACAGTCACTCATTATTAACCCTTCTTACAGAAACATGCCCTGCTTTCCACTGGCCTCCTGGAACTTGTCTGCAGACTCCATGCCTGGTACCCACTTACCTGGTTTCCTTGATTGGAATATACGTGGAGCTAGGGAAATCTTTCAGTCACCATTGCTCCGCTTGTAGTTTGGGGTCCTGTGGCCACCTGATGTAAGTAGAAGTAACACAGGGATGTTCTGCTTTCCATGGTTAGCAAATGGCCTTGGGAAGTATACAGTAGTCCGGGGACACAAGATATCTTCCCAATCTGTGCCTGTATGAAGGATTGAGGAAAAGAGCCAGAGCAGAGTTTGCCACTGGGCAGTAAGGGCCTCTGAACAGAGAACAATCTCAGGGAGCTCCTTCTTTCCATGATTAGAGGCCTAGAGACCAGGTCATATGAGGAGAGCCTGAAAGACTTGGGACAGTTCAGCCTGGAGACGAGAAGATGCAGAGGGGAATTTGTGGCAGCCTATAAGCCTATATGTATATCAAGGGTGTACATTAGGGCCTGGGGGAGCATCTGTTCAGCAAGACCCCCAGGGGAGGACAAGAAATAATGGGCTGATTGAGGATCGCTTCAGGCTAGACATAAGGAAAAGCTTCTTTACAAGTCAAATGCCAAGGGTTTGAAACAGGCTCCCCCCAGAGGTGGTACAGTCCCCCACCCTGGAGATCTTCAAAAAACTTGACATGGTCCTCTGATCCCAGGTGTCTTTCTTGTCCAAGTGGAGAGGGGCTGGACCTGATGATCTATAAGGTCCCTTCCAGCCCCAAACAACTATGAAACTATCCTTACTGTGCCAGGGATTGGCACCTTCAATCATAGCCATCTGCCTCCTGAACCAGGAGCAGTACAGATTAGGGGCTGGCAACCTTTTGAGAGTGATGGGTTGAAATGAAGCTTGGTCTGTGAGAGGTTGGTGTTTCCTCTTGATGCTGAATTGTTACTAAATGCCGCAGATGAAATCACTTGGTGGGCCAGATGTGGTCAGCAGGTTGTTGACTCCAAGACTAAGATTCTGATTAGCACTTTAGGTGGACTAATTAGCATTAGTGACAGGGCTAACTAGACCACTCCCATACTAATTAGCACTGCTTCTGATTTGGACGCATCTCACAAACAACATTATGCCATGTTGGAAATTGCATGGAATGGTATTTGCCCAGCAGACATTGAATGTCTTAATGAATGAATAGAAGGAATCTTGAGCCATATGTCATAAACCTGGAATAAGTCTAATACAAATATCATTATTGTATTATTATTAGATGCCATTATTGCTTATTATTTATTTAGATCCCATAGGCATGGTGGATCTCTAAAGTAAAGAAAAGTAGTGTTGAACAATTAATGAGCATGTATCATCCAAGAGGAAATGGAGGCTTTAATAAAGATGGTGACTAGGGTATTGACTGATAGTAAGAAAAAGTGTGTGCTTTTCAAACTATTTTAATCCATTAAAAAAAATCCAAATTAAATGAACCAGGAAGAAGAGTTTAAAACAGACCTGTGGCCTCTGAGTGGTCATAGCAAATAGTGAGAGAAGCAAGTGATGCTTTAATACAGGGGGCGGCAATGTTTTTGGCCAGAATGCCAAAAATACCCCAACCACAGCCCATGCCTTGACTTGGCATGCCATGGGCAGCCAAAAAGGGTCTGATCCTCATTGCTGGAGGCAGGTGCATGCATGCCTCCAGAAGCATGGCAGGAGAGGGTCAGGGTTGCACTCCCCATTCCCTTCCCTGCCATGTGCCATGAGGCATGCATGCAGCCACTGCTGCCACAGGGCTCTGGACAACAGTGCTGCTGTTTGCAGTCTCCCAGCTGCCTGCCACAGCTGGCCCTGGCCCTGGGCACTTGGTGCGTGCCACACAACCCAGGCTGCTTGCAACAGGGCTTGCAGCCTGATGTGAGCAACCTGGGCTCCATGTCTGGTTGTAGCTGTCCAGAGCATGAGCTGGCTGTGGCATGTCAAGCAAAATGGTCTCGTATACCATGCTCTGGCATGCACGACAGGGGTTGTCAACCCTGGCTTTAATAACTAGGATAGTAAGTGCAACTTCCTTCTTTTCTGAATATACTAAAAGTATAGCCAATGCCAGGCATTTAAAAATTGTAAGTTAGTCCCTCAGACAACCTTGTGATTCATTTAAGAATGATGTTTAAGATGTTCAGAAACATATAGATTCATAGATAGTAAGGCTGTAAGGGATCACGGAAGATTATCAGGTCCAGCCCTCTGCACCAAGCAGGAAAGACAACTGGGGTCAGGTGACCCCAGCAAGGTGACCTTCCAGTCTCCTCTTGAAGATTTCCAGGGCAGGCGATTGTACCACCTCTGGAGGCAGCTTATTCCACAGTTTGGACACTCTAGTTGTGAAATTGTTTTAGGCTCAACATTTAAAAAAACCTGTCTTCCAGTAGTTTGTGACCATTACTCCTAGTTTTCCCCAAGGGTGCCCTGGTGAACAGTCCTTGTACGCCTCTGATGTAGTGGTAAGCTGCTACCAAGTCCCCTCTCAGCCTTCTTTTTTCAGGCTGAAGAGTCCCAGATCCCTCAGCCTTTCCTTGTATGGCTTGCCATGCAAGTCTCTGGTTATACAGGTGGCCCTTCTCTGGACTCTCTCAAGCTTTACCATGTTCTTGGTAAAGTGCAGCACCCACAACTGGATGGAATACTTCAGCTGTGGTCTCACCAATGCTGAGTACAGTGGGAGAATCACTTCTTTAGTTTTGCTGGAGATGCATGCCAGGATATTGTTAGCCCTGCTAGCTACAGCATCGCACTGCCTGCTCATGTTCATACTGTGGTCTGTTATTACCCCAGCGCCCCTTTCATTTATAGTGCAGGTCAGGTCAGCGTTGTCAAGCCTGTAGGTGTGCAGGGGATTGTTCGTCCCCAGGTGGAACACTTTATGTTTCTCAACATTGAACTTCATCTGGTTCCGGTCTGCCCAACTTGCCAGCCTGTCTAGGTCTGCCTATATCTGAAGCCTATCTTCAAGCATGATCATGCCTCCCCATAACTTGGTATCATCTGCAAACTTGGCCAGTGAGCTCTTCACCCCCACATCCAAATAACTGATGTAGAAGTTGGAGCTGCAGCACTGGACCAAGTACTGACCCCCATGGGACACCACTGGCCACTTTCTGCCAAGAAGACACAAATCTGTTCATTAGAACTCTCTGGGTCCTACCCCACAGCCAGTTTCCTACCCACCTAACCAGATCGAAAGCTTTTTGCAAGTCGAGGTATATAATGTCAACTTCCTCTCTCTTATCCAGGTGGCTGATCATAAAAGGAGATGAGGTTGGTAAGACAAGACCTGCCTGCGATGAAGCCATGCTGGCTGTCATTCAGAATCCTACCTTCTCCAAGCCTTTCACACGTAGACTCCTTAATGAATTTTTCCAGAATTTTCCCTGGGATAGAAGTTAGGCTAACTGGCTTATAGTTATCCGGGCCCTCCCTCCTCCCCTTCTTGAAGATGGGTACAACATTGGCCCTCTTCCAGTCCTTGGGCACCTCCCCAGAGAGCCATGAGTTTTGGAAAAGCTTCACCAGAGGTTCCAAAATGACTTCAACCAGCTCCATCAGCACTCTCAAATGAAGTTTATCTGGTCCTGCTGACTTGTACATGTCCAATTTTTTTAATTGATCACACACCAGTTTTAGCACTAGTAGGAGTGCAGTCATTTGAACCTTGCTCATTCTGTATCCTATCTGGCATGATTTTCTCTTTGGCCCAGTGAAAGACCCAAGTAATGTATTCATTCGGGAGTTAGGTTTTCTCCTGAGCATTGGTGACTAGCAGTCCTGAGTTGTTGAGCCATGGCCCCACATTCCCATTCATTTCCTCCCATTCCCTACTTACCTAAAGAAGGACTTCTTGTTGTTCTTGATTCCAATTGTTAATTTTAGTTTAGTCACTGCCTTAGCTTTTCTGATCCAATCCCTACAACTGTGGGCTATTGCTATATAGTCCTCCTTTGGGGCTGACCCTACGTTCCATTGACTGCACGCCTCTTTCTTCTTTCTTAAGAGGACCATGATTTCCCTGTTTATCCAAGAGGGCTTCCCAGCCCTTTTGCTGCATTTCCTCTGCATGGGAATGGATTTCCTTTATGCTTCAAGGATCGTATCCTTTAGGAACGACCACTCTTCGTACACTCCTTTTGCCTTCAGTCCCTGGTTCCTCAGCACGTTCCCTACTCATGACCTGAGCTTGAAATTTGCATTTTTGCAGTCCAAAACTTCAAGCCTGCTATCCAGTTTGTCTGCCTTGCAATGGACAGGGAATGTAATGGCTTCATGGTTGCTATTTCCCAGGCTGCCTTCTATGTTTAAGTCGGTCACCATGTCATCTCCTTTGGCCAGGACCAAGTCTAGAAGAGCATTACCTCTGGTTGGCCCATTCACTTCCTGGGTCAGGAAAAGCTGTTCAGTGCAGGTCAGGAAGGAACACAACTGATCCAACTTGGCCAAGCATTCCTCCCAAGAGATGTCTAGATAATTGAAGTCACCGATGATGAACATGTCCCTTGGAAAATCTGCCATAACCATGAGACTTGAGATGCAGTCACAGGCATTGGCAACACTGCAGTAACCAGAGGGGAAAAAGGAATGGAGACATAAAGTCCATAGCCAAAGCCCACTGAAATCAATGGCTTTCCGTTTGTTACAATGAGCTTTGGCTCTGTTCCCAAATGAATAAATCCCAGAGGGATCCTACAACTATTTTTTAACATATATTTGTATCCCATCAGCTCAGTACTGGGGGGGGTGATGAGAATGCTCACACTCTTTACAACTTTGCTTCATAAAAAGCAACAGCTAAAAAACGTATGCATTGTAAATAATTTGACTTGCAATTAAAGCCCCATTCTCAAAACCACTTATGGACACAGAGCGCATCGCTTTCTGCGTGCAAATACCTTTTATGCACATAAGGAACTTTATGCACTCAAAGTATGTAAAGAAATATGTTTAGAGGCATGTTGATTAGGTTTCATGATAATATGAATTTGATAGCATGCTCAATACAGAGGAGGATCAGAATATCACCCAGGAAGAACTGGATGGTCTTGAAGACTGGAGAAAATCAAAACAAGAATATTCAACAGTACAACATAAGGTCATGCACTTGGGGATCACCAAGAAGAATCTCATTAGCTGGCAAAAATGAAGGAGGAGAATGAGTTGATTGTAGTAGTTCAGGGGTGGACAACCTGTGGCATATTGCAGATTGAGGAGGGGACAAGGCAGCACAGCTGCACATGGGGCCAGAAGCAGAAAGCTGGGAAGCAGGGGAAGGGAATTTGAGTGGCTTACATGTTTATTAATGTGATTTAGTTAATGTGCATTAAATCTAGTACCTCCATTGTAAGGTACCAGAAAAAGGCACGTTAGCCAATTTTAATGCACATTAGCTAAAGAAAATGGTTTTTTGTGATGCTTTAATGTGCATTAAAATAGGCATGTGCATTAAAGCGCATGTGTAAATATGCCCACTCTCGGCCACTATGGGGCTAACCTGTAGCACAAATACCAAAAGCTTTGGCCCTCACAAGATGACTAAAAAAAATAGCACAATACAGAAAGCTTTCTAAATAGATCAAAGTTGAACATATTTGCTTTGTGATATACTGGAAGGAGAGAGAGCTGCTCAAAATTCATGTCCATGAAAAGTAAAACTGTTGGAACTTCCTCCAGAAAGATAATTCTGAGATCTATTTGGTTCTTAAAGAAGGGGAACTGTTTCAGTTAGATTTGGATGAACTGAATGAGATGGCTCAACTCCTGGGCACTCACTGGGCTTCCCCTGGGAATCTGGACACAGCTTGACTCCTCTGAAGTCCAGGGAAACTAGGGAACTCCACACTTTGGAGTAGAGACCAAGAAGTCAGGATGGACTAGGAGGTCCAAGGTTGCCTGAGAGTCCTGAGAACCATGGATTGACTTGTTGGGTGTCAGTACTTGCAGGATCCCCAGTGCATAGCTAAAATCTATCTGGTTTTACTGGTAAATACTGCTGGTTCCCATGCATTGGATTCCAAGCTGCAAAGGAAGAAGCAGAACTGTAGATGGAACCAGAGCTTCCAGGATTCTGTTTCCATGGCAGATAGCCAAGAAGTGCCAGAATTCCTGATACCATTGACCTCATAGCATTTTGCAGGGTGTGCTGCTTCTTAGCCAGGGACCCCAAGGGACTGGGTGCACAGCACCATGGCCATCTGCATGGCAACATTGCACTGAAGCCACAGAGACTCGATCCTTATGCTCCCAACCATCCCACCCAAGTGAACAGTCAGGGAAGTAGGTAGGCTTCCAATGGGCACCTGATCAGCATTTTCTGACCAACTCTAGCTGAAGGTTGACTTCCCAAATAAGGGCCCTACTACACATTCAAATTAAAGCTGCATACAAAACAGCTATAAAGTTATTACATGTTTTTAAGCACTAACTTTGTAGCTAGTTGACTCTTTTTCTACTTGGAAAGTCATTTTTGTGGCATGTTAACTACTTTGCACGTGTGGCTGGTCCTAAATTTAGTGCGTGATTAACCAGTTAATTGTGTGATATATATATAATGTGTTGCAGGAGGATACGTCTATATATTGCTCTAATTCTCAGAAGAGCTCTGCTGTAGCTTTGTATGTATATGAGGTGGTGCATAGAAAAAGGTATTTGTTTATTTGAGCTGAGATACCTTGCCCAAAACACAGCAATGTATGTGGAAAACTTGCAGCAATATGAAGTGATTTTACTTTCCCATTTACTTTTGCCATTCTTGGAGACCTTGCTACTGATTTAATAGGGCCCTGAATGTGATCTGGGTTCATTATCGATTCAAAGCTTCATTGTTAGGCACATGCCTGATCGATACTTTATTATTCCACTAATCACTTTCTCTATTGTTTGTGAACTTTACCGGCATGCTATACATTAGAGTTTAATGGAACACTGTGCCATATTGATAAGGTCTGAATCAGGGGTCATAAATGGTGGAGAGTGGGGGTGGAAATTATTTGGCACCATTATACATAGCTACTGGCAATGTGCTGTGCCAACTGCATGCAGCTGGGGGGATCTTGTAGCCAGATGGTGCTCTAATGATCCAGCTTGTTTCATGTGTTTGTCTCTCTGCTGAGGGCCCTGTTTGTTTAGGGTTGTTAGCTGAAAAATGTGGATGTGAAACACAGAGGCTCTAATGACATCTTGATCTTATAAAACCTAATTAGAATGAGACCATAAATTCTAACATAAGCTACATGTGTGCATTGGTCCTCAGGGGAGAGAACGAGTGCATGGATTTATGTAAGAAATCCAAGCTCAGTTATACACTGATGCTGTATGGTGGCCCTCTTGACTGGCCCTTTACATCAGACCAGACTCTTTACTATTTAATCCATGACTCTGTGCAGGTTGATTTCTACTGCTGCACTGTGACATGCAAGGGAAAGAAAGGCAGCCTCTTCGTAGGCCTGGGTCAGAGCCACTTACAGGTAGAGGAATGTCAAAACCAGACTCCATTGGTCTAGAACACTGATCAAAGAGTGCAGGTGCAATCTGACTTCTGTGGGAAATGCCAATGAAGAAGTGGGGAGGTACTCTATACTTTCCAACATTTTCAGGGATTCTTGGGGTTTAGTCCCTGTGAGAGAATATTGGCTTATTCTAATTTGGAGATGAGCAGGAATGTTACTTGCTGAAGCAAGAACTAATAACCAGTTGCATATCTAGGTGCAGACAGAAAAAAATGTCTAGAGAAAGAGTTCCTATAAAATTAGGAAGAAGTATGTAACCTCCCATGCCTCTCCCTGGTATGTTGCGGGTAGGGTTGCTTCTTGGACTTTGCTGTGGCTTCTTGGGCTGGACGCTGTAGTTAGTAAGCAACTTTGGGGTGGTTCCCCAGAAGGGCCTTGCCTGCCACATCTTTGATGCTTAATTGGTTTAAATTGGGAGGACAATGTTTGGTCCTGCCTCCTTGAAGTCTTCCCTTGGTTGTCTGTTCTGGTCCCTTTCTGTGGGGCTCTGCCTCCCCTACACCCCACCTACCACCAACTGCAATGTTACCACTCATGTCACCAAGGGTGATGTCCTGGGTAGTCTTCAATGCTCAAGGTCATAGGGTCTGATGGCTGCAATCAATCAGTGGTGTTCCTTCCCTGAGCATCTTCTGCAGCCCACTTTTTCCTGTTTAGGTGTCATCTGTCCTTGGCTGTCTCATTACCCATCATGTTGTCCCTTCCTTGGATGGAGTTGTTACTGCCTGCTGGTAGCGTCCGTATCAAGTTGCTGTTGGGTCCCCATGGGCCCCACTCTTCAGTGGCACCGTTCAGTGTCCACTCTGGCTCTATGGGCAACTCCCCTGGCTCAAACTGGTTGCAGGTCTCTGGGGCTTCCTCCTCCTGGGGTGCCCACCGGGTACTGATGCAGCTCAGTCTTGCTCTTGGCACTGTCTTCAGAATGGGAGGTGGGAAAGGGAGTGGAGGAAGTTTGGTTTGGAGTTTTTCCAGCCAGTGCTGGAAGGTGGAGTGGGTGGATGGGAGCTGCCCCACCCACCCTTCAGCATCAGTTGGGCAACCCCCAGAATGAACTCCCTCCATTCCCTTTCCCCCCCGTCTCATTCTGAAAATGGTGCCAGGACTGGTAGGAGAAAGGGACATTGTTAGGGAAGAGCAGCTGCAGGCTTGCAGTTGTTCTGAACAGCAGCCTAGTCTTGCAAGCCCCGAGACCCAACAGTGAACATTTGTTGGATCTGGAGAATCATTGTAACTCATTGTGTTTCCTGTGAAGTGCCATGAGTTACAACAGGGAGCTGCTCTTCTGTCTGCGCCTATAGACTTCTCAGACTATAGCACAGTGCTCAACCTCTGTTTTGTCTCTCAGAGAGCCTTGCTTTGCTCTTTTCCAGTTGTTATTATTTAAGGCAGGTTTGGGTATCACTTTGTCAGGCACTTTGCAAAAATATTGCAGATAATTTCTGTCACCACAAACAGTCTGTAGCTTAAGACAAAAGAGCTGGATGGAAAGCGGTGAGGGGAGGTGGGCTGGGATGTAGGCAGGGACTAATGAAGTAATAACAATAATTAGATGCAAATAATTCACACTCTGGAACTGGGATTGCATGTTGGCAGCTCTCTCCCTTTACCAGGAATAATCACCTGTTCTGATTATAAGTGTCTGTTTGCTACTCCTTGTAACAACCTCTCATTCCCAATTTATACTGGAGAAGTGAACTTTTGGCTCCAAACACTCCTTTTAGTAGAAGTGTTAGTGGCTAGTGTAACCCTGAAAGCAGTAGAAGGATCTTATCTTTATGGAAACAAGTCATAGGACACAGTATAAACAGCCAGTGTGCTCCACAGGCCCAGCAGATCCCAAGCACCATAGTTTGTATATGGGGGATCATTTTGCATAGACTCTCTCCCTGTTCACAATGTGGGGCTTTAATTTCAATCTAGTTGCATGAAGAGTTGAAGAAGTCCACTGGAGACTTGGAATACTCAGAATCTTGGCCTTAACGATATTCAAGGTGTGGAAAGCTCCACTTGCCTTTAACAGGCCAACATCCTTTTATACAAATACTTCAACACTTCATTAACAAACCATTCACTTCTGTATCGCACCAGTTCTGTATTGTTCAAGTCATCACCTTTTGAGATCCTTCTTTTTGCCTATCTGAGGGATGTCTAGTTCGGAGTTTTGTAAAAGCAGAGGTGGGGAAATGCAGGTGCTCTTCTTTCAAGGAGGTTCTAATGATCACAGCTAGATATACATTGTTGATGAAAACATGTACTTGGTGCATTGGTCTACCTAGTCATGGAAGCATTTATATGTAACTTGGTTATAAATCCCATTTTAGTTCCTGAAAGCCACTACAAAGATTAACCCCCACCTTTCTCTGCAATCTGCTCTCCTCTTGGAAACAAACATGTACAGTCTATTAATATTCAGAGTTGTATTTGCAGAATAAAGGAAGAAAAAAGATATTATTCCCACACCCCCCCAAACCCTAGGATTATGCAGTTCTCTAAGCTAGATGCTATTTCACCAGAAAATGAAACTTTTGTCAGTGTCTTTTCTTCATGATGCCTTTCCATTCCCTGATGTAATCTGAACATTTTACTATTTGTGTCATTACTGAACAAAAGGGCGAAAATGTGATTTTTTTTTTAAATTAAAGGGATTTTTTTTCCCCTATAGAAATGATAAAAGAATATCAAATTATGGTCTGACAAGATGCACTTTTGAAAGTGAATCACTGGAGTACAGCAGATCTATATCTTATCTCTCTATGAAATTGCATGTCTTTGCAGTAGCTTTATAACAGGCTTGGGTTGGACATAAATTTATAGCATTTCAGGGTCTAAATAGGAAGCTTATTGAATTCTAAATTGCAAGTGAACTATGTATGTACCAATTTCAATACTAATGAGCGGTTAGCCACAGAGCAGCAGAACATTAGTAATAGACCATGGTTCATATTGTGGAACACCATTCCTCTCACTGTAGGCTCCTAAATTTCATTAACCTCAAATGGGAGATATGAACATGGATGAAAGAAAGTGTCTGCTCCTGTTCTCACCTTGGTTAGACTCCTATTCAGAAAACACTAGTGTCAGACTGCATCTAAATAACGACTGTCCTGTGCTCTCACAATCACAGTAGTCCATTGTTGTCAATGTCTGTCACGTCTTGAGCCACTTCAATCCTTCATGTGCCTCCCTCCTTCCTCTTAACATTGCATCAGGCTTAAGACCACTCTGTTTCCCTATATTGGCTGTAGCAGGAAACAATCATCTGTCTCAGGGTTCTAGGGATACAGAAGGCAGAGATGGGCAGGAGTTTTTTGACAGGAGGGGGTCACACTTGAATAGCCAGCAGCCAGTTTCAAGCTCCACTCAAAACAGGGACTTGAATCTTGGCCTTTTACATCCCAAACAAGTGTGCCAATCACAAAACTCTGTAACTGGTCATTTTCTGTTTATGTGAGGATTGTATGTTGGCTGACTTCATTTTGTTTGGTTGTCTATGGGTTTTGTTTCGGAGGGGGGCTGTGAAAATTTTCAAAGGTCTCAGTTTTGTCTTGGTGCAGAATGAAGACAAATTTTGGAAGTCTCACCATTTTTCAAAAAAGTGTAATTCTGTTTCTCCAGTTTCTCCTGCAAGTGACAAAAGCCATAGTTTCAGTAGCACTGACAAGGACATTGGGGGGATAAATCTACTCTGGGAGACATCAGCATTTGCTTGGTTTCAAAATGGTTTCCATTAATGAATTTCAGATTTTGGAGTCTGGGAATCAAGCCAAATGCAAACCAAAAACATAAATCCAGTGTTGCCAACCTTAGACATTCAAGAGTGTTGACACAAAGTACTCATAGTCATGATATCAACTTATAATTCATGAGATTTTTTTTAAAAGTAAATCTTGGGTTCCTTTCCCTTTAGTTTGTGATGCTTTTAGGGTTCAGGTTTTCAAGCTTTTCTTCAACTATGAAGAGTAGGCACTTATTTTGACTTTACATGAAATCTAAGATTCTCAGGTAGTCCATCAATCCTTGTGCTCAGTCTTTAAGAAAAAACAATAAATATTTGGAGACTCTTAGCAAACTGTAAATCGGCAACATTGCAACCCAAGGCACCCACATGGGGTCAGTTTGTGGCCTGTGGGCTTGTGCCTGATGGCTACAAAATTATATTTAGAGGTTTGCTTTTGGGAATGGGCTTGTAGGTAAAGTAGATATTGGCAGACATACATGCTGGGAAACAGAAGACATGTACTACACTATTCTGTAACACAAGATAAGGTGGCATTAGGTAACTGTGCCCAGCTGCAGAATCCTTGGGGTTTCTGGTTTTGGTGGCTGGACCAAATTAGGAGATGCCCTAAATGCCTAAATTAAGATGTGTGTGCATATGATGGGCTGTTGAAACAAAGGACAGGACAGAACATGGACAGTATGACAAACCAATCGATGGTACCCAGAGATAGAGAGTCATGAAAGGGGACAAAGGATACAAAAGGAGAGATTTCAGAGCAGCAAAGTTTCCCCAAGTGGGGAACCTGAGGCCACTATGGACAGAGGACATGCCATCAGCCCATCTCACCCACCCTACTGCAGGAGGAAGGAGTTGGGGGAGGGCCTTGGCCTTTGACCTCCAGGCTGCTGACATCTGACATTCAAGAAAGAACTCAAGCTGAATCTCACACTGGCCAAACAGACGTTCCCTCTGTGATGGCCTTAGGACTTGTAGATATAGAATTGTTTGCCTTGTCTACATTATTCTTATCTGTTATCGATGTGTATCAGTAACATTTGCCTGTTTTTGAATGGAGAAGTCGCAGGTTGCCTTAGGTTTGGGTCCACCCAGAACAAGGTATTTGGGTCATAAATCCAGTGCCAAGACTGCCCAGCCACCTCACTTTCCATTGCTCCTTCTATTGCTGCCAGGGTCTCTGAGCTCCCTCTCCCCCCTCCCTTCTCCAGCTTCCACTTCCTACTCCCACCTCTAGGAGCAGGGTGGCATGACCACCAACCACTAAGAAATAGGACATCCCCACTCTATCCTATCATATTCCACCAATGAGTTAATTAAAGATTAATAGAATGTCACTCTCTTCTTTCATAAATCAACAAGTGCTAAGTGACAAGAAAATAGGTGGTTGAAATGGCTTAATTTTGGACAAAATTAACTTTTCTTCTTTTCCTATGAATTTTCCATGGATTTTTTTCTAGATTTGGCTATAGACTTTGAAAAAAAATAGGTTGGCAATTTTAATTTTATTAGAAGAATCCATTGCCTTTATAGAAAGCTTAAAATTTTTGTGAAACAAATGTTCCATTAGAAACCTAATTTTATTCTGGGAAACTGTTTGGAAAGAAAATTTTCAGCCAGTCTGAAGTCAGGACGTTGCTAACAAAGGGCCTTCTTAGCCTGCCTGATGATGGGCACATTTTTATTTACTTACTTAAAAGGTATTCTGTCTTTATTAAGTAGAAACACATGTACTTTTTCATCAGAATAATCTTTACTCTGATCCAATTTTGATTGCTTGGCTTTATTTTGATGTTTCTTTTAGCTTTGTTCATCAGACAAAACCTTTCCCTCCCCCACTTTCTATGGTCTAGTATTAACTACCTATTCAGCCATAGCTCCTTGGGTTTTATCTTCAAAACATGGGATACTAAAGGGGTCTCCGATGCAACCATTAGCCAGACCAAGGACCGCTTAGCATTTACGAGCAGACAGAATAGCCTGCATTCATTCCAGCTAGGGCGCTTGATTTCATTTTAAGTATTTTCTTTTAGTTAATACTTTCAAATGGGAAATGTTATCAGTTAATATATTTTTCAAATGATTGTGGAGGTTCATGTGGAGGTACTTACAAGTGGCCTTTTAAATATAATCTTGCACATCTAGTTTAACCAGGAAAATATACAGCATTGTTGATTTATGGAGACATTACGCATCTACATGAACCTACATTTGAGACCCATAAACATGAGTCTTTAATACGTACATGCATCATTTTTATATTTCTCTTTCAGAAAAGCTTTGAGTTGTGGGCATATTATGAAATTGCTATTGAAATAATAATCTGTATTTTGGGTCAGAGTTAAGATTGCTGTTGTGATGAAATATGCATTTCTATGTATATCATATGCAGGTTTTGTATGGGGATCAAATATATAAAATTTATGACATCCTTAACTATTCATTTCTGTGCTTCTCAAGGGCTTAGGTATTATAAGTGATGTTAGAAGTAGGTACCAGAATCTATGCTGCTGCTATGCAACTGTTTTCCCTTTATTTTGTTTATTGCTATTGTTGTAAGATGTAAATTACTCTCTCTTGCTCTGATTTGTGTTTTTATTATTTATTTTGCTCATATTTTTTGTTTTGTTTTATTTTTGTGTCAAACAGAGGGAGGAGATAATTTATTTTACAGCTTAATTCTATCTGTAATGATGGTCCTTAGGCAAACATTTAAACTGTAGTTCTGCTTCCTTTGGTCCACTATAGAGTTGCCACCAAGATCAGCAAAGTTAATGTAGATTGTAAGAGAGGTACAATATGGAAATATGGCCATTATAGGGTGAAGGCGCTGACAGGTACTGGACAAAGTTTTGAGATTGGCTCTTTATGTGTCTCCTATGTAGGGTTAGGCAGTTGACCCAAGAGGGTAATTCAAAAGACACTGGATGAAATTTGCAAGCTCCCTAAATAGTCAACAGAGTAAGATGATCCCATCAAAGGGCAAGCCATAAAACAATTGAGCAGGAAGCTATATAGAGCCACCCCAATAGGAAATGCTGAACCCAGAGATATGTCTGAGCTCCCACCCCTCTTCAGAGTTTGGACACCAAATCAGCCTACATATTAGGAGGCTCCTGGATCCAGAGTTCAAAGTCTTCTGCTGAAGGGAGGTGCTTACTGAGGAGATCTATGTCATTGTCATGGTCCTTACCCTTCTGTAACAGTCTAGAGGTTAGACCACTTTCCCAGAGTCTAGACCCTCCGAAGCCTCAAAGGACCCAAACCCACATCTTCTGCCTCCCAGGAGCATGCTCTACAGGAACAGCTCCAGGAAGGGAGAATTCTCCATTATTGCCATTGAAGCCGAGCTACTTGGAAACTAAGAATGCAAACCCTGGGGTCAGAAGCAGACTCTGCAAGAGGTTGACTGTAGCTCACTGGTTAAAACAGACAGCTGGGAGAGGGAACACCTTGCTTCCCATCCTTGCTCCCAGGACTCTCTTTCTTTATTCTTTCTTTATTATCTAATTTAAAAAGCATAAGCAGCTCTGGGAGCTGGCCTTGTCAAGGTATAAGTATAAGAATAGTGTCATTGACTTTAATTTTAGTTATGGGAGCAGTACTTTTAAGTCTGTCCAATAGGTGCTATCCCAGCAAAGCACTTAAGACTCTACGTTCATGTACAGCCCACCCTGCCTCCACTTTGAAGGCTAAGAGAATAAAAAATCAAAGCCAATTAGGAGGCACTGCTGAGACTTTATCAAGAAGAATTTCTTCAGTGTTAGAACAGTGATGCAGTGAAACAGATGCCTAGGGAAGTTGTGAACTCTCCATCAGTGGTTGTCTTCAAGAAGAGGCTGGATAAGCATTGGTCAGGGATGATCTAAGAGGAGCTATGCCTATAGGTTTTCACAACAAATGCCCAGATATCCATGCGTCTTAGCCATGTGTCTAAGTCTTTGGCTGGGACAATCTAGCTGAGGCTGGTTCTCCTTTGAGCAGCAGGTTGAACTAGATGACCTTCTGAGGTCCTTTCCAACCTTCATTTTCTATACATCTCTTTTTGCCTTAGTTATGGCATTTGAAAAAAAATGCCACTAATGGTTATACCTTGCACTCGCATCATATTTCTTCCTATTATTGGTGCATAATAAGGCACTTTACCAAGACAAATGAATGCTATTACCCATGTTTCAATGTTTGACTAAGTGCACTGGCACCTATTCTCCACAAGGGAAGCCTGAAGTTAGGCTCCTAAATCCATATTTGTAGGACCTACATAAATGGCTTGATTTTTTTAAATCATTAGTATCTGACATTGAATTGGCCAGCTCTGAGCTCTTTCACTGCATATTTGTTGTTCCCTGGAGCACAAGAGCAACATCAGCAAGATACAGAAAGCTATCATTACTTCTGGAGTCAGAATTTTATCTAGGTGAGGCCAGGTAAGTAGAAATGTCAGTACTCTGAATAAGAGTGGAAGCCCCTCTTAAAAGAGGGCATAGCTGAGTGCGACTAATATTTTAGATGCAGAACCACATAAAACTCATTTAAAAAATCACACAAACTGCAATCGGTCACAGTATGTCCACATAGATTAGACCTCTGCTACCAAAGAGGAAACAGAGTATTCATTAATGTTAAAAACTTCAAATGAAGAGTAAGATCTGATGTGGCACTGCCAAGATGAATGTGGCTATACAGCTAAGTACCAAAGGGCTGCAAAACAATAAGCACAACAAACCTAGTTCATACTGGTAAGGTGGCAAGTTAGAAAGCTAATAAGACTGGCATCTGACTGAAACTGATGAGGCTAATTCATATTCCAAGCAAAAAAAAAATCACATTTTCCCTGTGCTGGCTTCCATTGTAGTTTCTTGAACCCTTTCCTGATAGTGGAGAGTCCAGGTTGACATAGTATACGATACTTTACTTTGTATCAACACAATCAAACACACAAATAAATATTTTGGCCTCCTGCCTATCAACGACCATGAAATAGGACCCAAAACTAGAATATACCTTTTCTGTCAAAATTCTTAGCGAGGAGTAATGTAGTCACAGCTTGAGTTTGCTTGGAATTTCAATGCTAATATTGATCTGTCTGTCAGCTTGAATCACAAATACCCTCACTGACTTTCTGGCCCATCTGCTTTACAGTACATCAACTCCCTCTAAGTTGACCTTATGGGTTGCTCATTTTCAGATGTCAAACACAGACCCTACTGGAGAAATTTTCACAAATGATTTAGAAAAGAGGCTTAAATAAGTTGCCTCAGGAGTGAAGAGGTTGATCCTGCAATGTATACTGTAGTGGGACCCACGTCAGAGGATGGTCATGGTGACCTGTGGCAGCTGGACTAGTCCTGTTTCTCACACTCTGACTTCCCAGGGTACCGTACTGTTACCTTATCTGCCCCACCTTGATAGGAAATAAAATAGATGTGGGAGGCTGCCCTCAGAATACCAGAATGAGTGTTGGGGTGTTTGACTCTGCCCTGTTCATCATTGGGCCACTGCAATGTGGTCTAATCTTTTAACACAGTTCTTTGAGCTAGGTATTCCTATCACTGGCTTCAGCCAACACCCATTTTTGTCTCTGTTTTGGGGGCTTGCTTTTTCTCTAGCATTCTCCACAGCTGCCCTTTTCCAAGACTCACCGTTCCCTAGCATCTCTAACTCTCTAGTCTTTCCTGGTGCCCTGAAGTCCCTGCCCCATCACCAGTCTGTCCTGGGGGCCCACAGCCTCCACTTAATCCCCAGTCTCTCCCAGGCCTTATTGCTGGCTCCTGTAACCAGTGGTTGCTGTCCAGGTCCCATCACCAGCCCTTCTGACTGCCAGTACCTCTCTGGCCTGTATCACTAGCCCCTCAGACTGTCAATCTCTCTCTCTCTAGACTCTAAGCCAATTAATCAGAATGCACAGTGCTTTTTCCAGGCAGCCCACCATCCCTACCAGTCCTTTTTGGGCTCTCCTGCAGTCGCCCATTGATTGGTCATCTCACTCCGGGCTCTAAGCTCCCTATTCAAAATGCAGGGTGCCTTCCCAAGCACCCCTCATGGCTCTCTTCTCCCCTACAGCCATGCCTATGCCTTGCAGCTAAACAGCCAACAGTAACAAACCACTCTAAACCAAAGTTAAATCCCTCTGGCCATGTCCAGATGAGCGTAGCCTTGCAGGGGCACTGCAGATACGTCTGTAGTACCACATACCATATGTTCAGCTGTTCTCTGCACTGCAAGGGAGCAGCACAGGGGGGGAGTTTGACCCCTGGATATGCAGGGGTAAAAAAAAACCTGAGCAAGAAACAATAAAAAAAGTGGAGCACTGCAGGCGGGGGCAGCGTGTGCTGCTCAAAACCACAGCTTGGCTGGCTGGAGCCACCCTCTGGCTACTGCCCAGGCTCAGAGTGACAGGATCACCACTGCTGCAGTTCCAGGAAGCTCCTAGGACTCCAGGTAAGGCTGCTGGGCACCTCTTCCAGGCACCTGATCTTTCAACCATATACTGGTGTTTCCACTTGGCCTAATAATCAACCTGCTGTACTCAGGGAAGATCTAGTCAGCTACACTCCAGTCCTCAGTTAACTAAATAAATGGAGCTCTGCCCCTTATAACCTATTGCAAGGCAGCTTGCTCCAGAATAGTTACTTGCAGCTTCATGGTCTTGTCTTCCCTCAGTAACTTTCTTTCCTGGCACTAACTTAGCTGCCTCCAATATTATGTCACCCTATATTGCTGCTCTCTCAGTGTTAAAGTAACAAGGGTTGGGGCCCTTGTTACACATACCCTGATATAACTAGCTTTAGAAAATTGTGTGGGTTTGGCACCTACAACATATGATATTCATATCATCTTTTTGCCTATCTAAATGCAAAGGCCAAAATCCTCTATCAGCTCTCAGGCACCTAAGCGCAAGCCTGTTCCCCCTGCTAGAGTCCCTAAAACACTGCTACTGGGTCAACTTCCATAACACACTTTCCTCTGTAATTTACAGAAAGCAGCAAAAAGTTGATCCATCCATCCTTTGCATTAACAGTTTTATAGGGGCTTGATCAGGGTAGAATAGGAGTTCACTTAAGAACCACATAGGTGCCTTACAAGTGAAATGGGATTTAGGCTTGAACTTCCTAAAAATATTCAGGAAAGATAATGTATGAGGAATCATGCACATTATGGGAGATTGATAAACCACAGAGCATGAAGCTCTAGAATGAAAGTTGAGAAAATGCAAGCCATGGCATCACAAAACTATTCTAGATAGGTAGAACAGTGAAATATGAAGCCAGATGGCCAAGGTAGTTAGATATGGTATCTTCAACATTTTCAAGAACCTTTTAGATTAAACTTTAAGTGAGGACTTTAAATACTGGGTGACTAAAATGGGGCTCCTAAATCCACCTAAGCCTTGACCCAAAAATCACTGAAATCAACAGAAAGATTCCAATGGTTTCTGGAGCTTTGGCTCCGACCCCAGCTAGGCAGCTCAATTTTCAATTACACTGAAGACCCAAAAGCTCCTGCTGAAGTTGATGGCGGTTTCTAATTATGAGCACTTCAGAAAAGCAGGCTACTAATTACACTAGTACACGGAGAACAGTGCTGGGCTGATGGACTTCTTGCTTCTGTCTATAGTAGGAAGCATGAAAATCCTGTAATATAAAAGGCAAGGGGTTTCTTAGGTGTATATCTTCTATCGGACCAACTGCATAGTTGGGGTTGAGTTAGATAAGCATTTAAAAGTAAGGCATTCTTCATCAGGTTAGGTTCTGTTGTTTAAAGGCATCCTTTTGATCCCTTTCCCAACTTCAGTCATTCCTACGATTTTTGATGGACACATGAATCTCTAAATGTTTCCCCTTCTCCATAACACTGTGTGTATATCATTTTGGGTTAACTTCCTTAACAATGTAATTCAGGGAAATGTCATTGAAGTCTACGGTATGCCAGAAATGTACATTGAGAAAGAAACTGGTCCTTTTTTGGTGGTAGACAGAAGAAAGATGTACACAAAACGGGATTGTTAAGCTGAAAAAAAATGCCTTTTTGATATTTTCAGAAGTATTTTAGCTTAAAAAGAGGAAAAAGTCTGATATTTTTTACTAAGTGCCATGTACCAGATCCTAAAATATACCACTGCTCTCAGTCTGAAGAGGCCTTTGGAAGTGAATGGAGCACTGATCACAATTAGTACAGACTAATTTAAAATTATTTGAAGAGCTTTTATAACATGAAGTGTTCCAATAATTTGTAATTACTTAATGTTTCACCTGCTCTGAATCCCATTTACTTCCCAAATCAAGCTCTTGAAGGGATTTCAAGTGGCACATTTCAAAGTGATCAGGGCAACCTGGAGGAGTTGCTAATTCTAGAAGCACTGCTGGAGTGTCTGCATATCAAATAGTTTCTATGGATGCAATCCCCAAATGGTCACTTATGGGTTATCTTCCAATGGCAGACAGGAAAGGTAGATGCAATGCAGGGAGAATGAAAATGCAACAAATATCAATAGCCCATTACATCCCCTCCAAGGAATCAACAGCAATTACAGCAAGCACATATTTAGGGACACCTGGGAAATGAAAGGTTATAAGCAAAGCCAAAAGGGGATGACACAGGCTGAGCCCACAAAGCCAAATGAAACCCACCACAGTGAAAAAGGAGGGGGCAAGGAAATGAAACCCAGTGTCAACATTAATAAGCAACATTCGTAGTCTTCCATTTTCTTCACTGTCAACAGGCAGGTCAGCAAACGTGGTTCATAGATGATGGATGGATGGTTACTGTTATCTGTATCACAGTGGCATTCTGAGGCTTCTGAAGCCTCCGACTGAGATCAAGGTTCAGGAGATATCCTCTAAAAACCCTTTTCTTTCATGTTTTGAAATATCAATTTGTCATTTCCTTCCATTGGCAATGCCCTCCAGCAAACACGGGGGCATGAAGATTTGTCATTTCTAATGCAAGTTTGTGGCCTAAAGAAACTAAAGGCTCTTGCCTCAAAGAGTTTACAGTAGGGTTGTGTGAAGCTTTGGTGGCTGAATCTCTGAATTCAAATTGAATCAGGGTACCAATTTAAAGGTCTGAATTGATTCAAAGTGGAACCTTCAGAGAAGATTTGGAGAGCTCTGATGATCCAGGCAGTCCCCGGTGGCTGCAGCAGGGAGTTGTAGCCACTCTAGGCTGGTAAGTACTAGGGGCAGGGGAGAGGTGGGGGGACCATGGGGGGACCCTGCCAGCTACAACCCCTCCACTCCTCCATCCACCCATGGCTGCCCCCCACCCCCTGGGGAAGTGAGGGACGGGGGGCTCATGCAAAGCCCCCCATGCAGCATGGGACAGTGGGGGGCAGCAGGGATTGCCCCATGCCTGGCAGCACCCACTGAACCACGGCTTTGTTTGGTTGGTTTTGAAGCAAAGAGGAAAAGGGTAAAACAAATTGTTTAAACACTTTTAAACACTTGAAGCCCACCCTTGCCTTGAAGTAACACTGTAGTCATTCAGTCTGGGTGCATTTTTATAAATAAATATTCTCAAATGTCCATCTACATGGTCTATGTTGCTACCATTGAGACCAAAGGAAAAATCCCATTGACTTCAATGGTAAGTATTGAATTTTCAGAGAGGAAACTCCAGGAAGTCATGGACTACTGGCAAACTCTAGATGAATTTTGGGGGCAAAATATATTTATCCAAGACAAAACTTTATATCCTGGATGCTAGAAAATTCTTAACTTCTATGTATATAGAGACAGTGAGTTAAATGGCATTGACTGGTACTATGGGCATACAGTTTTATCTTCAAATACATACCATGGCCGGCATATAGAACTGGCATATTGTTCTGTGTTGCCACTAAAAGTTGAGAACCACCATAGGGCACAATATCACTGTGAAAGAGTAAACAGCGATGTGGTGAAAAAAGTTGGAGAACGGCGCTTCAGGAGCTATTAGCATATTAGGATAGAAGCTCTGGGAAAAGAAAAGAAAGAGGAGATGGGAGTCTCAGAGAAAAATAAAAAAGAAAGAGCGGCTGAAGGAGAAAGTGATGGAGAAAAAAGATCTCCAGGAGACAAGAGACTTACCTCAGGATTTTTCTCAATGCTGGTCAGAGCGGAGCTCAGAGAAAGAGAAGTGGATCCCCGAAGAGGCACAGGAGACGCGGCTGGCAGCTGCGCTGAAAAGTAAACAAAAAAAAAGAGAGAAGAGTGAATTGACTCACTCCCACAAGCTTAGAGAAAAAACATCTGAGTGCTGACCACAAGGATTCAAGGCTTCAGGCACGCACAAGATAAAAGGTACACACTCATGGTAACAAAAGTAAAGAGAGAGAATACAACAGGTTTGAAGAGAAAATTCTGTCCCAGAAAAAAAGAAATAAATGGATGAACCAGAGTTCAAGGGACTTCGTTTACTAACAGGACGTTCAGCCCAACCAAACTGATAATAGTTAAATAAGAGCAGTACGTGGATAGAATTACAAAGTTGATATAACTGTTATAAAACAAATAAATAAATAATGGACCACTTCTGTTTAAAGATAAAGAAAGTTTGTATAGTCTTATAAAGAATAAAGATAAAGACAAGTGTTAATCTGCATCTGATTGTGAATATATATATCGCCGAATGTGTGTGAATAGTTGAGTGAAGTTTTTCTCTATAAGACCAGGACTCCTAATAGAGACACCTAAAGAGTAAAATAAAACAATAAATATGTATAACAACCCTCCCAACAAGTGACATCATAAAGCAGAACAAATTATAATAACATCTAAGACATGGCAGGAGAGAAAGTCAGGGTACTTACAGCTCTTTGGGAGATTATAAGAGGATACAGAGAGGCATTGTAAGGTCCACCATCACAATCACACCCACATGTCACTGGGGTGAGGGGTGTGTGATATTGTGGCCTATGATGGTTCTAATCTCCCCATACTAGAAAGTTTTGCTTTTTCTGACCAAGGAATGAATGAGAAACAAGGGTTTTTGGTCATATCTTTTTATTGGACAAATTGCATAGTTGGGAAAAATGTTAGATGAGCTTTTGAGCACAACAACAAGGAAATCAAGGAAATCAAGCCAGTTGTGAACTTTAGGGGAAGAGATCATAGAATCACAGAAACATAGAAAATAAGGTTTGGAAGGGACCTCAGGAGGACACATCTAGTCCAACCCCCTGCTCAGAGCGGGACTATCCGCAACTACATTATCCCTGCCAAGGCTTTGTCTAGTCAGAGCTTAAAAACCTCCAAGGATGGAGATTCCAGCACTTCTATGGGTAACCTGTTCCACTGTTTTACTACCTTCCTGCTGAAAGACTTTTTTCTAATAGTTAACGTCAACTTCCCTTGCTGCAACTTGAACCCATTGCTCCTTGTTCTGTCATCTGCCACCACTGAGAGAGGTCCAGCTCCTCCCTCTTTGGAAACACCCAGCAGGGAGCTGAAGGCTTCTATTGAATACCCCCCTCAGTTTTCTCTTTTCCAGACTAAAGCACTTGATATTCATCAAGGTGGCATAGGACCTGGAGAACTCACCTGTGAGGTATGAACAGTCCCCCAATCATGAAATTATGAGAGACTGAGAAGAAATTAGAAGTACTTAATATGAACCATGTAAGCAGAAAAGCTGGGTGATGCGCCCCCCCCCCCCCATATTCCTTGACAGAAGGCAGAAAGGGAAAGAAAATGTTTATTTATATATTGGGCTTTATAAGTGGTGATCATATGCAGTAGAGAAGGGTTAATGGAGAATCATAATATTAGTTCTGGTCTTGTTTCCAATTATGAAGCTTACTGGAGCCCAGCAAACTCTTCTTATGCTTGTCTTGAGCCTTTTTGGGAAACAGAGTTGAAAATCTATATCCCTTTACTTTCATTCCTAAAATAATATAGTTTAAAACAAATGTATTGATTTTAAAACATTTGCTTCTAGGGCTATTGCAAACTTCACCTTTGTATCTCCATTGCCAGTTTTACTTATTGCAAAAGTAGTACTGTTCTGTCACAGAGCCCTGTTCCTAGCAGATCAAAAACAAAAATCTCTTCCCTACAGTTAGCAGTTGGTGCTGCTCTTTCCTTTCACAAATGTCTTCCCTTGAAAATGGCTATCAAGTCTTTCATGGAAAGGAGACAATGAAGGGATTAATTTTAATTCATAAAGAAATTAATGGAAATATGGAAAATACTAATGCTTTACAAATCATTCTCAGGCATTTAAAAGGTAAATCTTGCTATTCAGTTCCCAAATTACCCCTTCTAAATAAAGCTTCCTAGACCAGAAAACTGGTCTGATTAATGAAAGCTTAAGGTTGCAAAGGTTCTGTTAATAATTAAACATGTTTGAGATTATGGAAAGAAATTTAAGTATGCAACTTCGTGCTGAATGTTACAAGCCCTTGTTGCAGGTAGGAGCTTTCTGACCTGATGGCATTTTAGAGTATCTGCAATTCCAAAATGCATGACTGAGGGCATGATTTTGTTGGCTTGCAAACACATAAGACATGTAGTCCAAGACCCTGCTGATCTGCATTCCAGCCTTCCCAGTTCATCATAATTGTCCTACAACTACTCATTAATATCATCCTCCAGGTAAATCACAGTGATGTTTCTCTGACTTGTTCCTCTTGCTCTGACTTTAACTTTTGATACTGATGGTTGATTTCCAAGGGTGCATACACACACATAATCTTTCTGACAGTTAAACTAACGTAGCTTTTTAAAGTTGACTTAACTGTCAAGTTTGTACACGTTTGTGGAGCAGAGTCAACTTGAATGCAGCACAAGATAATAGACCTCTGAGGTGTATTAGACTTAGCTCACGAGATGGCTGCCACCATATCAAGTAGCTGTACATGTGTATGATCTGACGTAGCTTAAATTGACTTAGTTAAGTCAACTTAGTTAAGTCACTTTAAGTCAACTTAGTATGTGTGTATGCACCCAAAAGTATAGCCTGATGCCTACTGCTCTCTTGTATCCCCAGTTTTTACCTGCATCTGCAAAATCAAGAGTCGGATATTTAATTTTACAACTGTGCCCTCAAAATCAAACACCTTTTTCAAAGAAGCAGGCCCTTAAATCATTCCCTAATGTCATCTCACTGCTATTTCCTGGGACATAGGGCAGTCAGCAAAAATCCCGGAGAAAATGACATTGGTGTAAGTTATAGGTGTTGTGTGTCTGCAGCTTACCCTAAGGAAACTATTTGTTCAAGGCTTCTACTTGCTTCACTGCCACCAAGTGACAAGACACTGTAATAGTGCCTACTGCATGTTAAGTTCCCTGGGAAACCGGTCACCAGTCCACTGTAGTACCTGGTATAATTTATATCAGTGAACAAAGCCAGTGTAAATTAATAGGCTGTGTGCCCAAGCCCTGAGTATAAGGGTGATATAGGTCTGAGAAACATGTATAAGCTCTCCCACTTCAAGACAGATGCCTCAGAGTGCCTTTAAGTCACCCTGTTGCCTGAGGCAGGGTAGCTTCTATACCATTCTCAGGCCTATGCCTTATCTTAGAATCTAGCCCAGTATATTAGTCTGAATTACTAGGAAGCTTCTCTATTTAAGAAATGAAGAAAATGGATTTGTCCTGCTTGGTTCAGTACAACACAGATGGTGTTGAGAGTCAAGATGGGATCTCCAGTATAAGGTTCCATTCACAGCCTTGTGTGTCTGATTTGTGTCCACAGCACTGAACTGAGCTGAAAAAACCTTTTCCCCAGTAGTCTACTGGTTACAGAACTTCTTCAGGAACTGGGAGGCCTGGGTTTTAGGTTCTCTTCAGTATAATAGCATGTAGATACACCTCTCTCACTTGGAATTAGGGCACCTTAACTACAAGCACCTGTGCTAAGCTGGGATGAAGGTATTCTCTATCCTCCTGCTGATGCTGGGCCAGTGGATCTCCAACAGTGGAAAAATCATGGAGCCTAGAATGAGAGGAAACATTATGCTTCTGTATCCTTCTACTTACAGAAGTCTCTGCTTCTTCCAGGACTTATACATTTTACCTGAGAGAGCCACTGATATAAGAACCAGGAAATACATTGGAAGCACAAACCAGAACATGGGCTTCCCCCTTCTGGGGCACGTGATCACTAGGCTGTGGAATCACTAGGCTGTGGTTCCCCACTTGCTTGTTCTCTTTCTGGCCTTAAGTGACCCTTGCTCTCTGGGAGGCCTAATGGCCCAGGTTCAGCTGGAGGGAGGCTGCTGGCTATAGCACTTTCCTGGGAATGATGTGGGTTGTGGAAGAAGAAAGAATATGGGCCGCAGGTGTGTTAGTGCTACAAAGTGCCACCCTCATCCCTCAATGTTGAGAGTCTTTTCTCTATTGCAGCTCCTGTGTGAAAGGCCTGGAGTGATGAAAAGGGGTCTTATGAGCTCTATAGCCACCCAGGGGAGGGACCTCTCTTTTGACCCAAGTGGTTGATTTAAAATCTGCGGTCTTACAAGTTGTTATAGTTAGAAGAAGAGACAGTTGATAAAGAAGGGTATCTTTGATAGTTTCTTGTAGGATACAAAGTTTCATTTGCATGAATGAAGTAGGCATCTATGGGATATTGTTTCTTTGCTCAGACCCTAAGCCTTGCTCAGACAGCATTAAGCGCAAATGCATTCTCACTGTCTCTCTTTTTCCAGGGCCACATACCATGACTATCTACCCTGTCTCTGGACCATCCTTCACTACTTATGTGATTCTGCTCCTCTCTCTTTCCTTCTCTCCTTTCTTCTTTTCTCACTCACCTTGATTCTAGTGATACCCTGTAAGGTTCAGCACCCACATAAGTTAATTCCAGAGTGAGGAGATGCCAGGGGGCAGGACTGGGGTGGGAAGGGCATGTTGAAGTTGGTGTTGCATCACATGACAGTCCATTCATGGCCATGACAGGGAAACTGTCATAATTTCAGCCAGTGTTGCCAACTGCAAGTAAAAAATGAAGCTAAAATGACTCTCAGTGGGTGCATCTACACATGCAAATAGTGTGAAACAATAAACTCGAGAGTGGTTTGAGCCAGAGAACATTGCTCCCAGGCACAGCATCTACATGTGTACCCAGGCCAGCAGCATTTTGAGCAAGGTTGGAGAAGACCTTAGCTTGCAGCATTCTTGGGGGATCAGCCCCAGCCACCGGGTGGTGGTGAAGCTGGTTGAGGCATGAAACTGCTGAAAGCACAGAGCTGTATAGCTAAGTGATAGGCAGGAGACTGGCACCTTGCTGCCTGGGCTGCCTGGGAACAATTTATGCCCATGGTCACCATCCACATATGTGTTTCATAACAGTTAGTTATTCTGCCATAAGATAGTACTGTGCCTGACAATGTTATCTTGTGGTGTATTTAATTAATTTACTGCACCCAAATTCTGCTGCATATGTAGAAGGTGATGCTTTACTGTGGAGCTAATTAGTATACTCAACAGTAAAGTTCACATGTAGATGCACCAAGCAAGGCACATACAACAACTTTTGCCATGAATAAAAACACTAAGCAGCGGCAGCTTGATTGAAGCTCCAACAGACAGAGTACAGTACGGCCACATGGTGTCCATATGCGAGTGCAGCATCATGCACAGAGTGCTCTTTCAGCCATATGCTACTGCTGTTGCTGTGTCCCAGGCTGCTTGTAATACTAGGTTGAAGATAGGCTTCCTTGGGGGTCCATGCTAGGACAGAGGGAGTGGGGATGGCAGGGGTAAGGCTGAGGAGTGGGCTGGGGGAGGTAGCAAGAAGCAGCATGCAACTAGGGGGATAGGGGGTGGGGATGAGTTAGGGTCCCCTGGTTGGGGATAGGGGGACAACACAGTGTAAATCCATTGTCACAGTCAAGCAGGGTTGCCAACCCAAGGCATTTCTTTTACTGCAATTTTTTTTACTGACAGCCATTTTTTCTTTACTACCATTGATGTTCAATCCCTAAATTTGAACCCAGCCCTTCTAATTGGGATCTGAAAGCAGGACAGGGACAGGCACAAGAGTTACATTTACATAATGCAGAATATATTTCAGTCAGAAACTTTGGTTGCCAATACAAAGCTTGCAGATTGTCTGTTAGAAAAATTTATTTGGTTGGCAACCTTCAGGACTGCAGCAATGGGGCCTCGGCAACCCCTAGCTTAAAGGTATCCTAACTCATACTCCTCCCAGCCTACGAGCTCTATGTTCCACCTCATACAGCTTAAGAACAATCTCTCTATAAATATTAAACTTCCAGGAAGATGTAATATAACCATTTAGGGTGAAATCCTCTCCTTTATAGAAGACCAGCACAATGCCTATGCTGTATGTAAATGCTGAGGTCTTAGCACTGGCCTGCATTTCATACCCAACGTTCTGCCTTAATATGGTATTCAGGATTATTTTCTGCTTCTGTCTGTGAATAAGAATAGTAAAAGCAGGAAGGGAAAGTGAATGGTTTCAGTCATGTTTCATTAAACTTTAGTTCTGGAACATTTCCATTAGCAGCATTTTGGAAACAGTACAGTTGCCTCCGACAGTTCCAGAGACCGTCACTAAATTCAGTTCAATGGGAAGACCAAGAAACTGATGTGTACGTCTGTATGTACACACACACACACACAATGTCAATATGATTAAATTAAAATATTAGAATACATTTTCAAACAAAGCGAATCGATAAAACTAACAAGGAATCTGGTCTCTAAACAACACTGCTCCCAGAAACACAAATCTGTCACTGAGCCAAATGGCTTGACAAACACGGCCATTAAGATGGGGCGAGGGAAATTTGATCCTTCACAAATAAATATAAATTGCAGCACGCACACAAAAATTACCTCATTTCATTTCCAAATCAAATGTGAAAGATTTAATGAATGCAATGAGAGAGGGCAAATATTTACACTGATGAACTCAAGTGGGCAAATAAACCAGACCTTTAACAAATGAACCAGACATTATGCACAATCTCTAATTCAAATGAAAGGTTTTATACAGGGTCTGGGACTGTGGGAAACCGCCCCCCCACAACTCAGCTCAATCCAAGCCAACTCTTACAAAATATATTCTTTGCCAAAGAGCATCAGATACAAGAGCATTTAATTAAGTCTGCACAAATACCTGTAATATTCTCAATCCCAGATTGCAGTGGAAGAGGAAATGAGTTTTCATTAGACTTGCAGTCACATTAGATTAATACTTGCCTCTCTTGCAAGTTAAACCCGATTTTTCCATTTGCACGCCTCAGAAATCAGGGATTTTAGCAGGATCTCTTTGGCACATAACTATTAAGCTTACTGATCGGTCCTTCATCACAATAAATACTTTCACAGGTTTCTCAGCCACAACCCCTAAAAGCCTGAAGTCAGAAAGGGCCCAGTTTTTGGGTTGGTCATGTAAGATCGGGTGCTTTGATGGGGAGATACAGGGGGAAAATAGGCTAAAATATCTCATCCAGCTAAAAAGCTTGCACAGGAACAGGAAAATTGCTGCTGAGAGAAAAATATCTTTGTGCTGTCAGCAAAGAGATAAGAGGCCTGCTGTCCAGATGACATCACCAGGAAAAGCTTGTATTATAAAACGAAACAATCAAAGCAGGGCCAGATGTCTGTGAAAATGAAGCCATGCCAAACATTGTTAGATTTGTCTTCAAGTACACAAACAGGGATACAGTTTCGTTCAAAACCACCACTAGGAAACAAGCCTGAAGGGAAACCCCAGTCCTCTATCGGTTCCCAAGACTGCACATCAACAAGCAGCTGGAAACTCAGCCTATGTCTGCTTTGCCATTGAAGCATATTTTATTTAAACCATGCTGGTTTGAATCTAGTTCTCTTGGGGGGTAATAGCAGTAAAGACATGGCAGGGAAGGCTTCAGTGCAGACTAACAAGCCACGTGCATCCCTCCAGGGGGTTGGGATATGTACTTGAGTTGCTAGCTGGCTCTCAAGCCCATGCTGCGGCAGCTGCATTACTATTGTTACTCCTCCTAGCAGCACTGGTGTTAGTGTGGGGAAGCCTAATCATGCTCCTCTCAAACCTTTACTCACAATGGTCATGTCTACACATTCATGAATGCACCTTAGATACTGTGCATTTAGTTTAGTACTTCCTTAATGAAGTACTAACTGAATGCGCAGTAACTACAGTTATTGTGCAGTAGCACCAACACGTTTTTTTAGTGACACTTACTGCACATTAGCCTAATACCATTGCACAGTAGGCTATTAGCATTTTTTTGCCATGAGATGCTACTGCACAGTGTTATTAGGCTAATGCACAGTAAATGTCTCGTGTAGATGTGCCCAGTGTTGACCTACCCCAAGGGTGTGCTCCTGCAAAAACCGTGAGTGTGGCAGTGTCCATATTAGCCAGTTTTACATTCAGCAGTAAGCAGACTCAAGTCCTACAGTTCACCTCCCTGAAAAGCTGCCCTCAATGGCTCCCAAAAGGCAGCACTTCTCCCCACTCTCCCCTTTCTACACAAAACTAAGTTAGTAGCACATCCCTCTCTCTTTCAGCATGTTCTCTGCATCTTCCAGACAGCAGCAGTTGCCTGTCTCCCACAAACAGTTAGGTCCCCTATTCCTTTTCAAATCGCATAGCATCCCCCCAAAAACCAGTAACTCTTGCAACTACCCACAGAATCCTTCCTAGCAGCCTTGGAATGAAAACTATTGATTAGTGGGCATTACAAGTGCATTTAAACAGATGGGCTTTTAGGAGTGAATTAAAGGAAGTGTGGAACTAGAAAAGCATGAAAAATGTATATGATTCCTTGAGCTAATAACAGACATAATGCATGTTTACTGACAAGGCTTTCTTCATGTAAAGAACAACCCCCATTTATCCAATTTATCCGTTTATCTGGAAAGCAGATATCTCAGTAAACAACGACTTACAGGCGAGTCCACGGCAATAAATCAGCATTTGTCTGAACAGTAAATAGAACGACAGGCCTCGATGTAACAGCTTTGTACCTGAAGTTGAAATTACTCAATGATGAAGTATAAAAGGCCTCTACAAGAACTGATTCCCAGAAGGCACTGAATTACAGTTAGGGTTCTTTCTCCTCAATCCTCAAGGCTATGCCTAGACCTGGATAAAAATATTACCTTTGCTTTGTTTTAATTTAGGAGCTTAATTTAACCCAGCAGGCTATCAATTTTAGGAAATGGCAGCCTCACTTAATCATTTTTCACTGCACCTTTCACTCTTCAAATCTCTTCTTGTTCTCCCTACGCTATATAATCTGAGACATCACGGTGTCTCTAAATATTATGGCATTATTTAGATTTTTTTTTTCAATCAGGAAAGAAAATACGATGACAAAACAGAAAAAGGCAAGAGGTGGTAGAAACGTTTTGTAAAATGTGGCATTGTGCAAAATATTGATTTAAAAAAAAGGAATATTACCAATGTTTTTCAAGCATTTTTCAGACTTAATAAAAGACTGTGAGAAGCAGGGAGATTTTTTGTGATAATGGACTAACCATATAGCTGGGAGAAATGTTAGTCAAGCCTGCGGGCACTAAGTGTCCTTCTTCAGGTTTGGGGGAAAGCCTTGAATAGAAGAAAGCATTTAAGTATGCAATTTAATCTTTTTTCTGTATCAGGGCCCTAATAAAAAGTACAGCCCTTACCTCCAAGAGTTACCTAACTTCCCGTGAATTTATGGGTCTTTGCCTGTCTCTACTGGATGATCTACATAATGAGATTAAAATCTATTATAGCTGACAATTAACAGAATTACTCCTCTGGTTAACAAGATGAGCCTTTAGGAACATAGGTTCCAAGTTCAAACCCTGCTGTTGGTTCACAGATGTATTCTGTATGACATCCAAGTAGGCAGACCTCAGACAAAGACCTCAGAAAAGACAATGGATCAAATTCTATTCCACATATTAGGTATCTATATAAGGACACAGATACATGATATGTTGAACATGCAGTGGGCTAATTCTACTGCGCATTAGCGCGTCATGGCAAAAACCATGCTATTGCAGTAATGCACAGTAGAATTAATTTACTGCACATTAGCATCACTAAAAAGGCATGTGCTGGCACTACTGCACGGTAGCACCGATTGAGGTGGCTTCCCTTCATTCCTTGGAAATAATTTGGTTGTGAAGGTGAGCCACTGAATGCACATGCACTGCACATGTGTAAACATAGCAGAGATGCCAAGTCCCTAAAATTCTGCACAGAAGCATGGTCAGTGCTTGCTCTGACTGCATGCAAGTGGTTTAATAGTGGTGCAAAACATACTGATTCCAATCCTACAACTGCTCTCTATACTGGATAACCCAGTGAGGGACTGCTCATTTTTTTTCAACAAACTAAGAACATTTCTTGGAGCAAAGAAGATTAAAGTTGATGTTGCTATTAATCTGATAGTCCACACCCTAGGTTTGGAGAAATCATTGAGATAATTATGAAAGATAAGTGATATGACAGAGCAGTCAGGCACGTTGGTGTTGTTAAAGAAAGCATATAAGGGAACACTGTGTGCCTACATCTATGAAATTGGAATAAGGTATTTAAGTGAGAACATTAATTAATGTGAAACAGGCCATCCATTCATCACTCCTTACCACATCTGAACACTGGCAAGTCAATCTGGCTAAGGAAAGTTAACTTTTAGTCATATATCTACCCCCCCACAGGAGATGTAGACTCAACTACATTCAAATCCTTCTTATAATGGCAGTGAAACCAAAAAGCCAATGTGCTCCACAATGGACTCCCACAGAAAAAATGAGAAAGGACAGAAATAGAAACAGCTTATCACCAGTGGTAGCATACTCTTGATAAAACAGCCACACCATCTTTGACTTTAGAGTCCTTGAGCCCAAAAGAACCCTATGCAAGACTTTCAGAGGATGGATCTGGGAAGAGAAATGCATAACTTCACTGTTAACAGAACCTGTTTTTATGGCTTATTATATCTTACTTCTCACCTATCCCTTCGGTAACTTTTCTTTGGTCCATACGTGGTGATATCCAAGTTCTTAAAGTGGTCCAATTCACTAAGCAAAAGCATTTGTTCATCAAGTCTGAGAAAGGAACAGTCATGGTCCAAGCTGAGCCATGACTGTCCCTTTCTCAGACCTGATGAAGGGCTCCTGCAGTCTGAAATCTTGGCACTCATCTCTCCCAACTATTCTTGTTGGCCCAATAAGAGATATTATCTCACCTTACTTCTCTAAAATGTATTCATAATTTTGTATTCAGTGTGGTAAACAAGGTCAGGGACCATAGACTGAATGTACAGAATACATTTGTACGTGTGTGGGTATGTAAGCTAATTATACCGGGAAATTAAGGTCAACATCACGAAGTGTCTAGTAGACATGGGCACCCAATTTGACACAACAATGCCTGAGATGGCAGCCTTATTCACTACACAGCCATGACGCATCTCTGGAACAGGTGCACTGAATGAAGCAGAGGCCTGTTGAAAAAAAAAATGTGATCATATTGTTAAAGTATGTATCATAACATATAGACAGCTGAATTAGCAGCACATAAGCAGCAGCAGCAGCAGCAGCAGCATGCTTCCTGTTTTCTGAGTGCTTTGTTTTTCAACAAGAGGCAAGGGTATCTTAAGGTAATATCTTTTATTGGGCCAACTGTGTAGTTGGGATAAAGTTAGACAAGATTTTGAATGTAAGGTATTTTTCCTTATGGCTTTGATCAGTGTTATAACAGTGTTATACTTTCTGCTCTATCAGAAGTAAGGTCCATGTTAGAACACAGTGCTTCCTTGCTGCTAGGGCAGCACAATCTCAATGAGCCCTACATCTATTAGCTAGTTCTCTTCCACCTGAGCCCACATATCTCCCAGTTTCTTGCCTGCCCAGGAGATCAACTTAGAAAAAAAGGCTGGATAGATTAAGGCGTAATGGTTATAGCTATGTCCTAGGTAGTCAGAAAGGTGCAGCGTCACAGCACACTCAGTAAGCTTGCAGGCATTTGCACATTTAGACTAATAGAATCATAGAAAATGAGGGTTGAGAGGAACCTCGGGAGGTCACATCTAGTCCAACCCCTGCTCAAAGCAGGACCAGCCCCAACTAGATCATTCCAACGAAGGTTTTATTGAGCCGGGCCTTAACAACCTCCAAGGATAAAGCATCCAAAACCTCTCTGGGTAGCTTGTTCTCGTGCTTTACTACCATTCTTATGAGACAGTTTTTCCTAATATCCAACCTAAACTTCCCTTGCTTCAACTTGAGCCCATTGCTCCTTGTTCTGTCATCTGGCACCACAGAGAACAGTCCAGCTCCATCCTCTTTGGAACCACCCTTCAGGGAGTTGAAGGCTGCTCTCAATCCTCTCTCAGTCTTCTTTTCTACAGACAAAATAAGTGTAGTTCCCTCATCTTCTCCTCACAAGTCATATCCCTGAGTTCCCTAACTAGTGTCCTTGTCCTCCACGGCATTCTCTCCAATTTATCTGCATCCTTTCTATAGTGGGGGCCCCCAAACTGGACATAGGACTCCAGATGTGGCCTCACCAGTGCAGATTAGAAGGGAATAATTACTTTCCTTGATCTGCTGGCAACACTCCTAGTAATGCAGCTTAGTATGCTATTAGTCTTCTTGGCAACAAGGGCACACTGTTGGCTCATATTCATCTTATTGTCCACTGTAATCCCCAGGTCCTTTTCTGCAGTGCTGCTGCTTAGTTAGTTGGGCCAATCCTCCAATTTGTCTAAGTCACTCTGAATCCTAGTCCTACCCATCAGCAGCATATCTACTACTCCCCTCCCAGCTTGGTGTCATCCACAAATTTGCTGGCTGTGCACTCTATGGCATCTTCAAGATTCTTAAGGAAGATACTGAAAAAAATGGCCCCAGTACCAGCCCCTGGGGCACTCCACTCAACACCAGCTGCTAACTAGACTTCTAGCCATTGATCACTACCCATTGAATCTGATGATCCAGCCAGCTTTCTATTCACCTTACAGTCTATTCATCCAACCCATACTTCCTTCACTTGCTTGAAATAATGCTGTGGGAGGCTATATCGAAAGCCTTGCCATATCAAAGTACATGATGTGCGCTGCTTTCCCTGTATGCACAGGGCCAGGATTCATCATATAAGTTAATCAGGTTGCTCAGGCATTTCTTGCCCTTGGTGAATCCATGCTGACTGTTCCTAATCACCTTCTTCTCCTCCAAGTGCTGTGAAATCCATTGCTTAAGGATCTGCATCATGATTTTTCCAGGGACTGTGATGAGGCTGACTGGTCTGTAGTTCCCTGGATCCTTCTTTTCCCCTTTCTTAATTATATGTACAATATTTGCCATTTTCCAATCATCTGGGACCTCTCCTAGCTGCATTAAGTTTTCAAAGATAATGGCCAGTGACTCTGCAATCACATCATTCAACTCCCTCAGAACCCTTGGATGCGTTACATCTGGCCCCATGGACTTGTACTTGTCCAGCTTTTCTAAATAGTTCCTAACCTAAATAAAAGTATGTAAGTACACACACCTGAAATTACATGGTGACATATGTACCAGTTAGGCATATAAAATGAAATAAGACCTAGCGCAGGGTCTCTGCTATGGAAAATAGTCAGTCGGTTGTAACTGAAAAAAACTGGTGCCTGCCCTGCCAATAATAGGGCCAAGTCACCCTTGTAGTGATAGTGATTACTATAAACACAGGCATATATGACTCATAAGAACTAACCAATGGACTTTATTGTGGAGTAGTAGGCATCCTCTTCAGGTCTTTTGTCTGGCTTAAATGTTGCCATGTAACTGGGGGACCATCGCCCAATTCCTAGCTCCTTCAGTCTCCTGTTAGAAAGCATCTGTAAATCATAACTTCTATCACTATGTCCTCTCTCTTAAGAATAACTACACAAATCGATTAACACAAAATCAATTTGTCTAGGTCCAGCTACAGAGCTGAGGTTACTAGCATGTCACTCTGGAATGAGTCTTTATCATTTACTTGCCTATACCCCCTTTTCTGCAGCTCATTTAATAGGTCTCTATATGAGTCTTTCAAGAGGTTTCACATTCTTCTCTAAGCATCAGATTCAGTTTCTGATTTGTTTTTGGTAGGAAGCTCTTCCTTCAAGTCTCGATAGACTTGAGTCCTTACACTGTGATCCAAATGACTTGTACTTGCAGCAGTGCTTCTGCACATAGCACAATGTTCATTAGCTACAGACTGCTGAGGTTGATTTCCTCTTTTTGTATGATAGCATTTGCATTTGTGTCTGTAGATTCATTTCTTCCCGTAGGGGCATGGTTGCTGCTTGTATTCTGGAACAATTAGTTTCTTACTTCTCATCAGGGGGCATAAATGTTGTGTCTACTTGCACTACAAGCACACGCTTAACTAGATTCAGTTTCTCCCTAGTTGTGACATGAAAAGGTGCCATCTCCTTAGGTACTACAATGAATGGGAGTTTGTATGCTCTATTTTTATATTGGTTGCTAGTGATGCATCTCCCTTTCACCTAAATATTTGTTTCTGAATAGCCAGTTATGATGTCTGTTGCACTCACCTTTGGTCTCTATTATTACTTTCTGTTACTGCTCTAGTAAAATATTAGCCTGAGCTCCAGTGTCCAATTTGAATGAAAATATTGCTCCTTCTACATCCACTGGCAAAATCCAGTCCCTCTCACTGATTTTTGCCTGATTCAACCATATCTGTGTACAATCCTTTTGGCATGCTCTCAACTCTCAAAACTGGGGGTTTTGGTGGTTGGGATCTGCAGCGCCTGGGAAAAAAGTTTCCTCTTGTTACAATTAGAACAGAGCTTTCCAAATGCAGCACAGTGTTTGGGGCCATGTTGCCTTCTGTCCTTGCTGTATGTCTCCTTGTGAGCTCACCCTCTCTTATCAATGGAAAAGTTCACCCTGCAAGGAAGCTTCTTGCCAGCAGAAAATTCCATCCTATGAAGTGACTTCTTCTGGCCACATTCTTTCATGTCTACAGCATAGATGACCCCTTTGGGTTCATTCAGTTCTGTAGCATGGGCCTTCACATTTTCTGCTACCCTATATGTTTGGATAGCCTTTTCTAAGGACAAGTCTCCCTCATGCAATAGCCTTTCTTGTAATGCAATGTCTGCGATGCCACAAATAATCCTATCTCTAAGCAGAGGTTCTCTCAAGCTCCCAAAAGCACAGTTCTTACTTGTTCTCTTTAGTTCAGTAACATACTGATCTGGTTTCTCCTGTTGTTTGTCTTCATATAAAAAATCTGTAACTTTGAAGGGTCTTGTTCTTCTCTGACACGCATAACTCCTGATATTTGGACAGTATTTTGCTTAATTAAATATTTTTGATCTGTTGCAAAGTTAAAGGTGTTATAAACACCCAGGGCTTCCTTTCCCACAACATGCACGAAAACTGAGGATATGACTTTTCTTTTTTCTCTTGTGCACCTGTAGCTGCTTAGGAGCACACAAACCTTTATCTGAATGCCCTCCAGTTCTCTGATATATTGCCCAACATAGGAAGGGCAGGTGAATATTGTAAAACTTTCTTGACTAACTGTCCTTAGACTTTAATTGTGCAAGACGATCACTTACAATGGGCCTTCTCCTTCCGAACAGCTCCCCTTGCTCTGAGGTCCCAACTAATTTTTTCAGTTTTGAACTCAAATTCTTCAAAGTTCTTTCTCATTTGCCATTCCTAACATCTTAAATAAACATAGGCATGCATGAATGGGGAGAACTAAACAATGATCTTTATTGCAGAGTGATAGGCAACCTCTGCAGACCCTTTGTCTGGATCTTACTAATTAACTAGTACCATCATCATCATGGGCAATCCCTCAATTTAAGGATGATCTGTACCACAGCTCATTGATAGGTCTTGAGTTGACTTTTAGCTAGAATGACCTAAATGAGGAACCATCACCCAATTCCCAATTTCCTCAGTCACCTGTTAGGGAACAAATGTAAATTATAACTTTTATCACTACTGCCCTATTGAGTTCCTTCTCTCGGAAGCAACTGAGCAAGTATAGTGGTGTACCATTACCAAATACGATTCTGTTACAAAAATATTCTTATGCTGACTTACGTATCGTCTGGGTTAACCAGGACTGCTCTCAAGTATGGGATAGTAGTGTAGTCTGACAAAGTGTAATCATATAGCAGAAAACCCCTAAGGATGGAGTTGCAGTGCTTCCCCCTGTAGGGCAACCAGGATTTCTAATTCATAGAACTTGTCTAAATTCCCAGGTGCAACCCAGATTCTACAAGGGAGGGCTCCAGTTTAGGTGTCTGGAGCAAAATCCCACCAAGGAAACAAATATGAACATCATGTGAGTCTATTTTATTTCTACAGGGATGTAATGAATCCAGACTGGTTACAGGCAAAAGAGGCCTGAGTTGTGGAAGGAATTATGACTAGAAAAACATGTGATGATCCATCTGGCAGACCAAGCCTGAACTGTCTAAAACAAAAGTTGCAAAACCAAAAATGTACTGGGAGATGGCAACCATCACAGATCACATTGTCCTGCACAACCAACCAGACATCCTGGCTGTGAATGAAAATGACAGGACTGCGCTCATTAATGTTGTAAATGCTATCTGTGAATAGAGTTATACCAAAGTGAACTGTGAAGGCCTTAAGAACAATCCTATTCATTCAAAAAGCTGTTCTTTTATGAATACTGAGAATTACCAGAGGTTCTCTCCCTGTTCATAAACAGCCATGGATTGGCACATAACAAAAACAATAGTAAAAATAATAATCGTAATAATAATAATCTCTTGTATGTATGGTACAATAGATGTTACAAAATATACATTCTTATATTTTGTTATTGAGATTAATTCAGATACAAATAACTCAGGATTTGTTGTTATTGTCTATTATTTATATTATGATAGCATCCTAAATTTGTTAGTCACTCTACAGACACAGAGGCAGATGCAACCCGTAGCCCAAAGAGACTTCTAAATAAATGAAAATAGGCTTCTCAGTGATTTCTAAGTATTATTGAAGAAACTGTGGAGGAAAAAACCCTGAATTAAACATCAGTTTGTTCACCAACAGAAAAGATGGGCAAGTCTGCATTCTCTCGATAACATTTTAATAATTTACAAAATTTCACACAGGGAACGGCTTTCATGAACAGTAAGAGAAATTCTGTGACCATAAATACAAAAGTAAGCAAGCAGAAAATAAGCACTAATATTAAGTACTCAGAAAGGAAATGTGGCTGAGATTATTAGGGTTGGTTTGAGTTATGAAGCCAAATTCAAATTCATCCTGGGTGTAAGCAGAGCTATGATGTCCATTACTGATAGACAATAGAGACATATGGCCTGATTTAAATCTGTTGAATTCAATGGAAAGATTCCCATTCCCATTGTGTCAAGCCTTTATTTTTTTTCAAATTGAGAATGAAAGACATTGATTTAGAGGTGTAGCAAGCTGGCTCTTGATCTATGAGCTAACTATGTGCTGTGCCATGCCATTGAGTGGACTGGGATTGTAAGAGCACTGTTCAACTGAATTTTCATCCTGTAGGAAACTCCAGGAGTTTGAGGCTTGTTTTTGTTCATATGTGGGTTAAAAACCCCAAACATTGCAAGATTCCTCTTCCTCTTTCTTCTTCTTCTTTAAACTCCTGAAAAACCTCAACTGTCAAATGTCTAGGCATTTACTTTGGGGTCAATTGGACTGCCTCTTCCTGAATTGCTGTATTGCCCCTGAAGGCGGTAGACCAGGTGTCCCTGTGGCCCACATTGCCAAGCTGTATGACATCTCCCAGGATGCACTGGGGTCATGACACTACCACTCTACATCATGGTCTGTTCAACCAGAGTGGAGGCAGTGGTGCACCATGGGAGTGGTTGCCTCAGAAAAGGTAGCACAGTTCAAATCTTTTCCTCTGAACCTTTCTAAGCCGGGGTGGGACATGAAGTAGGCTGCCTGAAGCCCTGATTCTCACCAGCCCTCGCCTCTCCCAGTCAGATCAATCCCTTATTTCTGGTTCCTGGCATGCACTCTGGGAATCCAAAGGCAAAATGCCACAGCCACATCTGAGCCTCCTTCTTGTCTATGTGAAGAGGGCTCTCTCAAATGGGGCTGTGATCATCATTCTCTACATTGTGTGAATAATCAGAGAATGAGGATCCTTGGTGGATGGAGGGGCTCTGAACCAAAGAGAACAGACTGGGACTGCAGCATGCAGCCAGCTTGGATTGCTGTAATATGTCATTTTTAAATGTATAAAATGTAGCTGTGAAAACAAGCACTAATAAGCACAGCCCACCCACCATGGCCAATTTTTAATGTTGGTAATAGAAAACAGCTGTATTACATCCCCTCCCCAAAATAGGTTCACTATTGGTTAACTCTAGTTTATAACTCTTTCCCTGCTATTCTCAGCACTTTGTTAAACACCACCCAATGCAAAACAAGCACATTTTGTTGGCATCAGTGGGTGCGTCTACACGAGACACTTTACTGCACAGTAGTATAGTTTGCTATGCAGTAAGCATGTGCACCTACATATCTACATGCTTACTGCACAGTATACCTCGCTAATCGTGAGTAAATTTGCTACCTGCAAATGCAAGTAGCAAATTTACTTGCAATTATTTACTGTGCAGTAGCGCTCATGTAGATGCCTGACCCGGAGCAAATCTACTTCTTGTCAGCCATGGCCAGCCAGCCAGCAGGGGCAGGAGATAGCTTGTTGTCCCTGGGAGCTGCCTGCTGCTGGGGTGGGCTCCACCACTGGAGCCTGGCCAGGGACTGTGTCCCTCTGCCCCAGCAGCAGGAAGCTCCAAGCCCCCCACTCTGAGACTGCAGTTGAAGACTGGAGGCTAGGAGATCCTTCTCCCTCAGCCCCCACTTCTCCATCGTGATCAGGGCCTGGGGGCCTGGGAAATCCTTATCTCCCAGCACCAGCTCTGCAACAGCCTGTTCCCCACCCCAGCCTGATCCTCCTCAGCCTGTTGCACACTCAACTCTGCGGTCACAGAGCTAAGCAGAGAACAGGCCCTCCAGTCCCTGCCCTGCAGTCATGGAGCGGGTGCTGGGGACTGTCCAGGTCAGGGACAGTTTCTCATAACTGAAATTCTCCTGGATCTAATGCACATGTAGTCACACCCAGTATGTACTATGTCAACCTAAAAATAATCTGGGTAGCTGTCTATTGGCTGCAAACATATACAGTGGTCAAAACAAACATATCATTATGTGAATTTTGGAGGGGAATCCTCACTGCCTTTATTGATCAGAATTTACAAAACCTCAGGAAATGTTCAATCTTTACTGTGGCAGTGGGTAATGGGGAAGAAAAATAACAACCAAAAGACCGAGAAGTCCCACATGTACCATGATCTAGCCCAAAGAATGCTAGCGTGGTACACATACCATTGGCGTGTGAGGTTGAAGTCTCATCAGTTCAGTTCACAGCCATTATTAAGAATGGTAACACCAAAGGTTGATGTTTGGGAGCAGCTGTGAATCTAGCAAATGGGCCAGGGGGTGCTTATTGACTAGGATCCTGATTTAACTGGCCATTTTGCCACTGGTTTACTGGATTTTCTCATACAAAGGAAAATGCAGGAACATACTAAATTCAAGTGAAGAAAATGCTTTCCTTCTTGTCTCTCTCACCATACTTTTGCACAAATTAGCTTCATCACCCCTGAATTGTATCCTACCCCCTGTCCCTTTTCTGTCTGTTCAGCTCATTTCCTTCTAACCAAATCATGGCAATATGGTACTAGTTCCTTCCATCGCACCCTTTGTACTGCCTGTGCGTTCCAATCCTTTCCTGTGCCTGTCTTTTCTGTTGAGATTGTAAGCTCGTTGGAACTCAGACTGGACACTACTGTTTTTTTAAGTGACTACGATAGTTAGGATCTATACTTGGTTAGCCCCTAGGGACTATCCTAATTAATGCGATTAACAAAAATAGGTTCATGTTGAAAGGGCAAGTGACAGCACGTTGCTGGGATCAGAGTAAGGACAAGTAGCTCTGAATACACTAAATACAAGCTGACTGACTAGGTGAAAGAGGGGATCGTAGATCTGATTAAAGTTTTCTCATCACCTACTGAAAAGTCTGCTGGGCTTTCTCATCCTCATTGACTTTCAAATGCCTTTCTCACTACTGATATCATCATCAGCCAGAATCTCCTGTCAGCTCTCAACAACAGATTTTGTAGGAAAAAACTCTACCCTCATAGCCTCTGGTGGAGTGCGGCTGGTCATGAAGACTCAACTAAAAAAATATGATTATTTGATTAAATTTCATGGAGGAGAATTCAGCATTACTGAAAAAGTAATGAAAATTATTGACAAAAACTGGGTTTTTTTCAGGTTTTGGGGTGGCAGGGGGTTCTAACTCACTCTGTAGTAACAAAAATATTGCACTGGGATATTAAACACTACTCTAGTATAAATTGCTTGGTGGCAAGGATAATGTGATACCCACAGTCATGGCTAATGGGAGATGAGGAGTCCCTGTTCTACATATGCATGGCTGCAGTGTGAAAGGGCCCTCTACTCCATCCAAGTGTGCTACACCCTGAAACAAGGCAGAGTAGGACTCTCTTGAGCAAGGCGCATGCCATAAATTCTGTAGCTCCTGGAGTTCTTACTGGGGCAGGATCAGCACCAGAAGAGCTTTCCAGCCAGTTGTTCAGTTCTCTGTCTATCTGTCCAGATCCACACAGGCAGCCTGGGATTTGGAGGCCTTGCCCAGAGTCTGGCTGGACACTTGGCCCAGGTGTCCACTAAGCAGTCAGTTTCCACCAGATAACAGCTAAGGTGGCACAAGGCTTATACAGTACGCAGGTTGGCTGGCAGGTGGCACCTTGCTGCAGCGCCTGAAATACAGGGGACAGGACAAGAGCATCAGGGAAAGAGTTAACTTGAGTCTGCTCATGGCAGCATCAAGAAGAGAGCTCTTTTTTTGTGCTGGCAGGGTAGAGACTTTCTTGTGCAGTGCAGGTAGGCACCAGGCACTAGCTTTTTCAAACCTCCACCGAGGCTCACCATGCCCTGGATCATGGAGGCACAGGCACCAAGCAAGTCTGGGAATGACTTCAGCAAGGAAGCACGCAGAATGATTGTGCTGTGCTTCATGGCAGCACTCCCCAGCTCTGTCCTCTGGCTGGGAGAATGTGCCCTTAGTCACAAAAGGAACAGCGATGCTTGCAGAGCATGGCACTGTACAGCACAGGGGCTTTGGCAATCCATCTGACCTGGAGAAGCCAGACAGCTTGGGCACTGATTGGTAAGGACATATCGTCAAAGAGCAAACACTGCCTCCACATCCCCAGAGTACACAGAGCAGGAATCCAAATCCTCTGCAGAGCATACAAAGCACAACCCCTGAGATTCCCCCGCAGCTCTGCATTTTCCCTGTTGGAACGGATGGCGGCTTGTTATTCAGACCGGGCTCTTTATTTCAAAATAGCTTCAATACTGCAATTCTCTAGGATGAACTCACAGTTCAGGCCTCCTTTTGCAGTTACAGAACATTTATTTTCCCTTTATATTAATATGCTAATGTGTCACATTGAGGGCCCTTTGTTTACTCTGCTTGGCAACTCCTTGAGGATGTTCCAGTAATATGGCTGGAATCCATCCAGGAAAGGGAAGCCACAGAGGCATATGCCTAGTTCTCACTCGGCAGAACCAACCAGCCAGATTCATCATTACCCAGCACCTTTATTCCAATTAAGTAGGCACAAAGAAACCACAGGGCAAATGTACGTCTCCCTCCAGACAGTAGCCCTAGGGCAGAGGATTCCCCACTTACACGCAGAATTGACTCTGCACTGGTTCTATGGCAGCAACAGATGCAAGGGCTCTTCCAGTATACATGGGATGGAGTGAAAGAGGGACTGGCCAAAAGACAAAAAAATGCTGGTCCCAAGAGTGGCATAGCTTGGCAGTATTTCACCTTTGTAAAGTATTTGGAGAATGGGCACAACTTAAAGCAAATCCCAGCTGGCTTAACACATTTCCCAGGGATCAGTTGAGCCCAGCTCTGACTGGTTCTTTGCTGCTCTGTTCCCTTCCTGTGTGAAGTATCTGTACTACAAACAGGGAGGGAACAGCATCTCCATTGTCCTTCCCTCTCACCTTTGCCCCCACCCTCCTGCATCCAAGCTGCATGTGCTTTGACATTGCTCTGCAATTTATATGGGGAGGGAGATCTTTCAGGCACAGTAGGGTTTTCATGGCCTCCTTCCTTTTTTGTTGCTCTTTTAGGCCTGGAGGAAAAATGTATCATTCAAACAAACCTCGTTGCATTCAATGCTATTTTCATGGAAGATGCCTGCGTGTGATTTCTTTTATCATGGGGAAGCTGCTGCATATCAGTTCTGGACCGAACGGGACCTTAATCCAATGGCAAAGAGGCCAAGACAATTGGAAATCTTGTTCTGCTGCAACCTTCATCCATCTTCCATCTGCTCCACCACTGAGGACTTTCAGACCCATGGCCAGGGGCTGGACAGGCTTATTATAGGGCTGTACTCGCCATGTCACAGCACTATCAGAGGTTATATGTCGCTTTGCAATAGAACCTATTGATCCCATATCAGCCATGTCAGCCATCTTTGGACCCACTGGCAATCATGAAAGACAATCATCCTTGATTTTGAGAGATTGCCAGTGATGATTGCACTTATCTATTAGCCCAGGCTACATGAATGATGATAGTATTTAGTACCTTTTCCCTCTAGACCTAGAGACAGTCTACTGAGGGGAATTACATTCACCTGGCAAATAACAGCTGATGGTGAACCATTGTCCAGACACTGCAAAGACTTTGAGCATTTTCCTCTCCCCATGGACAGATCTAGTTTTCAGGGAGAAGGCTGCAGATAGATTCATGGGAATGTAGCCTTACTGGGCACTGTCAGTTCTTCTTTGACCGTCTACAGGGAGGAGATGGAGGAGGTGGCCTGTACCCCAGCAATGTCTCTGCATGGTATGGAGCCTGCATTCTGGTGTCTCCTCTGGGCATTATGCTCTGATTGTCCTGGCAGTGTCATTAACCTGAAAGACCTCTGCTTATGCCTCCTGTATTTGGTGCCTGTTTCTGTGCCTAGAGCACAGAGCAATCTAAGTCTAAGTGCTGTTCTCAACCCACAGTCACCGCATACTAGCATCAAACACCTCCCCCCACCCCGCACACACACATACACACTCTTTAATTAGTGGACAAATGCAAAATAGACTCAAAAAATAGACCAGAGGACATGCTTTGTGGTCCCAGCCCTCCTTGATGCAGTCCTTTCCCCCTGCTAACCATTCTATCTTCCTCCTACTTAGAAAATAGAACTGCTTTAGTTTCCATCAGTCCCAACCAGAGCTCCATGACCACCAGGAAGGCCATATATGTGACTGTGCTGTGGGGGTGTCCCTCTAGGCCTGCCCCATCATGGCAAATGCACTCAGCTTAATTTATCAGTAGTGGCTCTTTGAGAGTTATACGGGGAATAGCTGATTTTACACCATTGGCCACTAGGGGGCAATGTTGCTCCATTAGAACAAGTTACAATAGCTCTGGCTGTTACTGCCCTGTTCTGCTTATTAGATAGGTGACCCTTAAAGGTTGAATTTGGGAAATGGTGCCCTTTCCCATGCCTGGCTTCTCTGCCCTTCTGAGCCAGTGCCTCATCCAAACCATGAAAGATACAGAGAGCTAGAGGTAGGGAACTGAAGGACCTGGGTACTCTAGGAAAAGATGTATAGCATTATTTATTTTGCCTCTCAAATAGAAAACTTCCCAGCCACCAATGAGTTACTACCTTTTGAACCAATGCAAGAGGACCGTTCACTGACATTCGAAAGCCTGATTCACCAGTGCTCCATAAAGCTGGCCTCCATGGTTCAAAAAGCATGAATCAAGTCCCCCCAAATCAGGAGACTTGCTTAAAAATCACAAGAGGTTATTAAGATGATATTTAGTGGTTCTAATTTATTTGTCTTTTGTTTTTTGAGAATATTGGGGGCATTTTAAAGGGGTTTTCCCTGCAAATATGATGGCTAGAAAGTTTCCTACATCCTTACAAAAGTCTCTAGGAGCTGGGTCTTTAAAAAACATGCCCCCCCACCCCCCGAAGAATCACAATAAAATCATAAGACTTGGCAGTTCTGGTTTTTTACATGAGTTATTAATGCCTTCCAAACCAACAGATCACAGACACTGATACTCTCTTACTGTCTGTGTTTCAAAGCAATTGTAAAGCTTAGCTCTCTCGCTCTCAATCAGGTTTTAAGTTGCTCTGCAATGCTGGATTAGTACAAAGCAGCTGGAGCATATTGTTGACTCAAGCTTAATAGAGTTGCATCAGATCTACCTGGAGTTACACAGTGGTGACCGGAGCTCATAGACAGAGCACTGTGCTAACAGACTTATACTGCTTCTGGTTCCTAAGCCAATTTGCTCAGATCTACCTCAGGAATCTCTACACAGCGTGGGGCTAGGTTGACATACCCCAAAGCAGAAAGCTTGGGCCTGATCTTCCGAAGAGCTCCCCGCACTGAATTGGGCTGGTTTCAGGAGAAAAAGGAATGAAACAAAAAATGTTCAGTGTGTTCCCAAAACAATATTGATTTCTTCTTTTTTCCTGCCTACTTTAAATTTCAAGTTATAACCAAATCTAAACATGATTTGGATTTTGAAACTCGTTTTTAGTTGGAAAAAAAGAATAGAAAAGATGTCAAGTTTTAGTAAAAACTCAGCTTGGAATATGGACTGACAATCAACACTTTTGACCAAAATATTTTCATAAAAAATATTTAGAGAAAAAACACTTGGGTGCCTGGTAGGGGTTTTGCTCCCATGCTCAGGGTCAAAGCAGTCACTAAATGCAGGGTCAGGAAATAAATTTTCTATCAGGAACCACGGCGCTTTTGTTGCCTTCTCTCTAGGAAGTGGCCTGATTCACTTTCTAGGATCAGCTGCACATATTATAGAAAATCCTAGAGAAGTCAGGCTGCAAGCGACCTCCAGAGGTTATCTACTCCAACTCTCTGCCTGAGGCAGGATCATCTGTATCCAAACCACCCCATACAAACCCAAATTGAAACTCTACATAAGACTATCGTCACAGTTCACCTAACAAATCTGCTGGCATATCAGGGTTGCGGGCACTGGAAATGCTCTAGGGCTGAATCTTATTTCACTTTATGTATCCAAATGGCAGCTACCAGGCCAAGTCACTTTTGAAGCTGACTGTCCGGGCTGACAGAAGAGAGAGATATGTGAGGCCAGGATAAGAAGAGCAAGCTAAAGGATGCATGGCTTAGCAGAATGGTTGCTTCCCTGTAAGGATACTAGATACCATCCCGGATCCTTATTCATTGTAGCTGATGAATATTAGCTGCAAGGAGCCAGCATTAGTGGAAGGGCTGTGTAATACCTAACTTGTGTTATGGTGGTTGGAGTGCAGTGGGTGAAATAGCCCATATCTCTTATTTCCTATGTGCATGCCCAAACCACTATGCAAGGGCAGGAAGCAGAAAGCAGAGCGGCAGATCAAGCAGGGACCACAAGGAAGGGCACAGAAAGAAAAGCAGCAGACTGGGCAGGGAAAGGAGATTGGAGAGGCAATTGGGGTGGGTACATGGCTAATTTGTGGCACACCTGCCAAAAAGGCTGGCCCCCAATGCACTAGAGAGCCTTCTCTTACTACAGCCTGCCTGGGTTCAAGTGTATGGAAACCTACTAGCTAGTGTGCAGCCTATTCCTGTGGAGTAGGATCGTGAACTGTGCATGAGTGCCAGAAGTAGCAGTTATATGGCTAGGTAACCACCATTTTGGCATGAATGGTGAAAAAAGATGCTGCTCTTGGCCTATCCTGCACTCTTCCTCTGGTACAGCATAGAGTTTCTGACAGTTTAGTAGCCCTTTATACCAAAGCTCTTTAGTTTGGTTAGAGAGTATTTTGTGTCCGGTGTGTGGGAGGGTCTGGAATGGATGTTCCCATCCCATGAACATTGTTGGTCTGAATGTCTACTGCCTGGTTGTCTAAGATCACAGGGAACAGAGGCTTGAAGGTGTGGCTGATCTCTTTCAGTCCTGTGTTGTACCAAACCAAATGTTTTCTGGGAAACATCTGTATTAATTGAAAAGCCAGTTTTGATGAAACCAAGTTAAAAGCCCAACCCATCTGCTAAGTTAAAAAAAAGTTTTAAATGATATTTTAATATGTGATATTAATAAAATGAAAGAAATTGGTGCATTCCATTGGCTCCATCATAAACAGGAAAATTTGACATCATTTTTTTTCATAAAATCCCTTTCTACAACGCTGTCCATAAAAGTTAAACAGGACTACCCCAAGGGGATGAGACCCAAAGTCCATCTTATCTAGCTTTCTGTCTCTGGGGCTCCAGAATAATAGTGTAAAAATGCAACAGTACATATAAGTGTGAAAAAATACACCCCCTCCCCATGCTCTCCACCATGCATACACCTTCGATCTCAGTCTAGTCTCTAAAAGTGAGCAGTTAGCTTAAAACCTGAAGCATGAGATCAGGCAAACCTTTAAAAAACATGTCAACTATCATAACTGGATATAATGGCTAATGATATAAATGACCAGTCTCTCAAACTTGCTGTGTACTTAGCTATAATGCTTTCCTGTGGCAAGGAATTTTATAGGTGTATATTGCCTTCTATGCAGCTGATCTTTTACTACTTTTGATTTTTTTGGCATTTATAGGGAAGTGAATTACACATATAACCCCCACTCCAATCCTATAATTTAAAAGACTCCCCTCCCCCTCAAAAAAACCCTCCTCCCAGAAAAAGAAATTTTAGAAAACTCAACCATCTAGGTGGGTGGGTGTGTAGGTATGTGGGTAGACTGTTCTCACTGGACTGGTCTCAGTGGTGATAGATAGATAGATAGATAGATAGATAGATAGATAGATAGATAGAACAAGCAAGCGAGTAAGTGAGTTTCTAGCCATTAGCACCTTCTTACAGAAGGAATCAACAATAAAGCCAACAATAACTTTAATGGCTGTTTAGCATATTTGTCATGACTGTTTCATAATTTTCATTATAGAAGATGTGCCCTAAAGCACATCAATAAACTATATAGTGTAAAGGAATACTGATTAAAGCATGCTATGAGGTTCATTAGCAGTAATCAGAAACTGTATATGCTTACTGCTTGATACCATTCAGTATAAAAAATAGTTTCCTAATCTGGGTGGCTTTCAGTGACAGGGACAAAGCTAAAAATAAATATTGAATAGGTATCTCCTTCACTGAGCCCCGTGAATAAAGCAAGGATCCTGTGGGGAAAAAACAGAACATGGTCAAACAAGCAGTGACTTTGGTATTATTTATATTACAGTAGTGATTTAGAGCCCTGTTACAGGAACCATACTCAGTTGTTCAAGGCACAATGTTATACAAAGGAAGGTCCTTCCCCAAAGAGGTCCCAGTTTTGATGTGATGAAGGTACATGCAAGGGCAGACTTAAGGTTGTAAGGATTTTTGGTTATGTTGAAGTCTGCATTTTGCATGGGTCTATTTGGGGTCTGTGTTCAGAGCAGGACTCAGAAGTTGAAGTTGAACACTTACTTAGCAAATCTGCAGGTGAGACCAAGCTGGACACAGTAGGATCCCACTCAGCACTGTGGAGGACAGGGTTGGACTCAGGATTCAGAATAGCATTAGAAAAATTGTCTGAAATAGCATGAAAACCAACAGGAACAATTACAAGGTACTAAACATAGGAAGAAACAAGCAAATTCACAAAATAAGATGGGGAATGCAGAGTGAGGCTGAAGAGCCTCAGAAAAGGACGATCAAGGGTTGTAATAGATAGCAAGCTGAACATGAGTTCAAATAATTCAGTATTGTTGCAAAGGAAGTAAATAGTAATGGGATGCATTATAAGAGAGGCATATACATATCACGAAAAGTGATTCTTCTATTCTATTCAACACTAGTAGCTTTACCTGGACTACAGTGTGCCATCTAGGATACTTCACTTCAAGAAAACCATGTGTAGCTTGTCCAGAAGAGAACAACAAAAAATTATTAGAGATCTTGAAAACATGACATATAATGAAAGTCTGGCAGAACTGGGACTGTTGTTTTAGAGAAGAGAATACAGGAGTGATTTAATAACAATCTTCAAATATGTAATATAAAGAAAAATATATAAAGAAGATGCTGATCAATTGTTCCATGTATCCATAGGGGGGCAGGACAAGAAGTAATGGGCTAACATTGCAGTGGGGGAACTTTAGGTTGGATATTAGGGTCCAATAATGATGAAGTTTAACTGTTCTTATAATGAGAACGTTCTTTGTAAGTGCATGTTAGACAAAATTCATCTGGGGTGGTTTAGACAGGGTTGATGGCATTTTGAGCAGGGAGTTGGACTAGGTGATCTCTTAAAGACCCTCCAGCCCCACTTTAATATTTTTCTGTGATTCTATGGCAGTAGTGAAGGAGACCTGAAAAATGGAGAAAGCAATGAAGATGCCTGGGTGCAGAAGATAAGGGATGCTCATTATGCTTGAGTGAGTACATGGCAAAAAATACTTATACACAAAAGTGTCTCCTGCTAGACATTATGGGAGAGAAAGTCTTTGATTTAGAGATACATCTAGAGACAATATCTTTGGATTTGTGGATATGATGGAAGGCTCAAGGACAACTCCAGATTTTTCAGATACCTACTAAAGAAATGAATCTGGAGGACACACTCTTTAATACAGAGGGTGTCTCATGGATACACATCACTTTGAGGGAAGGCTGAGCAAGGGACTGGCTACTAAAGGAGAAACAGAGTTGAGTTTGCTGCACTGAGGAATGGTGCAGAGCAGAAAGAGAAGAGGAAAACAGCTAGTCCTACAAGAACAGAAATGATGGAGATAGCCACAGACTTGAGCCCAAGGAGGACTGAGGATGATAACCAAGTTTCATATGCCAAAGGCTGAGAGAAAGATCAGAAGACAGAAAGACAAAAAGATAGAAGGGATGGGATCTGGGCTTCCTATTACAGCAGAATAAAGCAGCTCTGTGTTTAGTGAGACTTCCTTAAAAAGAATCTCGTACACTCATAGTGGAGGTGATCTTCACTGAAATCCTTGCAGTCCCAGAGAAGGAAGAAAAAAGCATGAAGAGAAAATGACTATTAGCAGGTGTCTCAAGGACTACTTCTAAGAAGGTTTGGGGATGTTCATTCACTGGGTGGCATACACAGAAAGTGTCCTTTTGGCAGAGATGTTTCACATAAGTACCAACCTTCTGGGGTCAAAGCTGACATGAGAGATAAAAGCTTTACATTAAGAAATGGAGGGAGAAGCTTGGAGGAGACCTGTCTGCCTCTACGCTTGATTTCAATACACAAGAATAGGAAAGTCGAGTAAATGAGAAGATAGCACTTGGGAAAGGAGCACCGGAAGGTAGGAGGAAGAACAGCAAGGAAGAAGGCAATACTAATATCAATGACAGCAGAAATGAGGCTGATGATATAGTTAGTGAATGCACTGTCATTACACCAGTGAGACTGAGGCTGTGGACAGTATATTTCTGCATGTATAGTTGATGGATTTCTTTACTTCCTGAAACTGAGTCAAAAATAGCATCACTTCTTGTTGATTCTTGTTAGTTCAGTGGATGTAATCAGCACATCATAGAGCACTTGCTGTAAAGCAGGGCAGTTAGATGGCAACCCGCAGGCTGTATGCAGCCTGAAAGGGATTAAATCATAGGCTGTGGATGCTGGCCACACTGACACTGGTTTCAGCAGCTGTGGGTGAGTGGGGTAGCTGCCGCAGAGTCGTGGAGGGTCAGATCCAGAGATGGAAGCCCTGTGATCCAGATCTGGCCTGCTAACACGTTTGAATTGAATATATTCTGGAAAATTATTTAATCTGTAAACTTGTTTTCATGCCTGCCAACTCTCTCCTCCCAGTTTCTTTGTACAATCAGTATCTATTCTGTCTCCCTCTCCACAGTCAGCCTTTTCTCTTCCCCAGCTTTGTATTTTGGTGCCCGCTGTCTTTGATTCAGATGGCCTCCTCCTCCCTGCTGCCTGGGTGCTAGCAAGGTGGCCAGTGAGAACACAAGGGACAAAGGATCCCTGGGCTCAGATCTTTTGATGACTGTAATCTTGCCTGAAGCAGCTGGGCCTTGCAATTACAGGGGGAGTCCTTCTGAAACCCCATGCACCCACTGTGGAGTGGGCACAGTCACTCTGGCAAGATGGCACAAACCCAGTCCGGTTGTATGTGAAGCAGCTGTGAAAGGACAGAACATGTAGATGCTGAAGAAATAATAAGCATCTAGCCTTCATATTGCACCCTTCTGGAAACACCATGCAAAGCGCTCCATTTCTATGGCAGGCCATTGTGTTTGTCCCAAAAGAAAATGGTTGTCAACCCAGTGCTTTTACCTTGAGTTGGGACCCACAGGGATTCCACCTAGCGCATGGGTCCTGCCAGGTCAGTCAAAGCTGAATTACATGCTTCAGTGACCTGCATTGCCTTCCATGATACTATCCATCAAGGTTGCATGGGCCTGTAAGTACAAAGAGTTACACTAGAATGGCAAGACCAGAGGCAGCTGCATGTCAAGTGATGAAGGCAAGGGATAATATCTTTGGCTCCTACCCATGCATGCCATGTACAAAAGTGATTAAAAAAAAAGGATTTGTTGTGAGGATGCTGTGTTAGTACTCAGAAAATCTGTGTTCAGTTTTATTTTTTGCCACCAGATCCAGGTTCTGCATCACCTGGATGAATATCAAGGGCTTTAGTCTGGGGAAGAGAAGACTGAGGGAGGATTTAATAGCAGCCTTCAACTCCCTGAAGTGTGGTTTGAAAGAGCATGAAGCTGGACAGTTCTCAGTGGTGGCAGATGACAGAAAAAGGAGCAATGGGCTCAAGCTGCAGCAAGAGAAGTTGAGGTTAGATATTAGGAAAAACTTTCTTACTAGGAGGATATTAAAGCACTGGAACAGGTAACCCAGTGAGGTGGTGGAATCTCAATCCTTGGAGGTTTTCAAGACCTGGCTAGACAAAGCCTTGGCAGGGATGATGTAGTTGGGGATAGATCTGCCTTGAGCAGGGTGTTGATCTCCTGAGATCCCTTCCAGCCCTCATTTTCTATTATTCTAATATCTGTCTGTAAAATGGGGGTACAGATGCTTTGCTTCTCTTCCTCATTCATGTAGGCCACAAATTCTGTGGGGTAACATATATTTCTCATTTTGTGTTTATGAAATGCTGAGCAAAAGGGGGCCTTCACCTCATTTAAAGCCTCTTAGTATAATCATCATGTTAAGACCAAAAATAATTTTGCAGAATCCAGCCAAATTGCAGGGCACATTTTGCAGAATGAATGAATCTCCACTGTGGGTGTGCTTAGCCCAACAAACTTATTTTATATGTGCTTTGCTACTGAATTCCAGCCTTAATGAGTAGGTTCAATCACTTTTCATATTACTGATCATACCCCCTGTTACTGGTGTTAGAAACGTCATTTGTAAAGAAACCCCCAAAACAAACAAACAAAAAAGCCTTCCTTCTTTGCATATAGTACCTTAATGAGAATTTAATATTTCTACATCCATCATCCACTCTCCTCATTTATTTTCAAGGCACATTTTGATTGTTTTGTTTACTGCTTACTGTGTTTATTATTTTAATAGAAAGCAGTACGTGATACATTTTGTATGAAGGTCACTGCTTAGATATTCTCCATAGATGCTCTCTATTCTAGCAGCACTGGTTTATAATGAATTCATGCCAGCTTCTTGCAGAGGGTACCCTCTGTTTCCAGATGGGGGTCCCATTGTAATCTGACATTAGCAATGTGCTGAATAAATAACATTATCTGCCGTCGTACTTAGCAGTCACTGCAAATAGGATAAAGGCCACTGTGAAGTTGCTGAGGCCTATCATTTCACCCAGAGGTTAATATACTGTCAATAAACAAGGACACAAATGGAGCTGGAGCTGTTTAGTCACAAGAAGCCTGAGCTACGGTAACTGGCAGACTTCATCGTTCCTCCAGCCATGTAAATATTCATGCATACCTTAGGAGGTCTCCTCTCATCAGAGCTGAGTTCCAAACAAGCTTCAAGGCATTGGCCCTTGCTTATTAACACAGGGATAAAGCTGGCATTCTCAAGAGCTCATTTCTCTTGAAACAGTCATTTCCAGTCCTGTGAAACTGACGCCATTTGCTTGTCTTTTGTGCAGAGCCAGGAAAACTTTACGATTAAAAATCTCATTCCCATTAGACCACTCCAGCTGTGGCTGGAGGTGGTCTGAAGTTTTGGGACTGGGGGAAGGCAGAATGTCTTATATTGTGCAGAATTGGTCTTTGACCTTTGCTCCAACTCCGGGAAGTTTAGGTCCACATCACAATCACGAGGCAAGATTAATTTCAGTTGCCTGGCCTTTTGCTTCAGGCTGGCCCGATGGCTCAGAAGGTTCTCTCTAAAACACTTGAGGCCCCTTGCTTTCATTTGCACAGTGATGAAGACCACCAGGGCTTTAAACAACCCATAGGAAATACTGTTGTGCAAAATTACTCTTTTTCCATATGATGAAAATTAAAAGCCACACTGTCATCTGGAAAAAGTATGGTCAAGTCCAAGAAGCAGGACTTTCCCAGCTGCAAAGGCTGCAGCTAGCCCACCAGACTAACTCCTCTGTGGTTATATAAAGGCCTGATCCAACCAGAAGGAGAAAGAGGACTGCTCCTTCAGACTGAAGATTGTCCATAGCCCCTGGCAGTTTGGCAGTCCTCAGATTTGTGGTCCAACTTGGGTCAAGACAGCGCATAATAAACCACTTTCAGAAGTGAAATGGAAATGGAGGGTTCAAAATTGTGCCGGATCTGATTTGGAGTGCTTTTAAATCAAAGGGAGCTTTTCCCATGCACGTTGCTGGGTTTTGGAGCAGGCCATATGAGGAAATTCTGTACAGCCTTCAGTCCAACCTTTCCATGTCTTTGTTGCTTCTGCCCAAAATATATAGAAAAAAAAAGACTCTTTTTTTTTTTTTAACCAGCAGTGGCAATGACCCTAAAGATGGCAGAATGGCAGGTATGAATATTAGATTCAATTTGAAACAAATTTAAACAAGTATAAGGCTGTTACATGACACTTAAGAGATTTTTTTTTTCTTCTCTTTTCTTCTCTTTTCTTTTCTTTTCTTTTTTCTTTTCTTTCTCCTTTTCTTTTCTTTTCTTTCTATAAGGGAGACCTGGCCACTGAGGGCCTCTGGGCTTGTTTCCATCTCCTGGTTGTGATTAGATACTCTATAGCTTAATACTGAAAATAGAAAAGGTCCTTCCAACTCTCCTCCCAGCTATTATTACTTGCTTGAGAATGGTCTGGGATGTATTAACTTGGATAAAAATCACAGATAATAAAACCCACAATTTTTAATGATTTTTATGCAGTCTGACTCCCATGTTAAAAAACATGAACAAAACTATCCTTCTAAAAAGTGCAGGAAAGCAGACAAATATAAATGCTTCACTTTATTGTGTAGAGGATGTGTTCAATGCAGTGGTGGACACCATGTTTGTATCTTCATACATCATTTCTTATTTTTACCATCTGCCTGTACCTGTACTTATATCTGCATTTACTTATTGGCCCTTTAGTCATTTTTTATCCTTTCCAAGTTTTGCCCCTTAATCTATATTTTACTTTACAATTTGCTCTGTTTCCTAAAATAAAAAGGCCATTCTTATTTAAATAGCCAATGATACTGTCTCTGGAGTTTATGTGATCATATTCTAGCCAAGGCAAAAATGAATCAACAAAATAAATCTCTTCATTCATTAGTCTCAGTCATACAGCAGTATTTATTGAAAAAAAAATCTTTGTGAGGTAATCAGTGTAAATGTCTCAAGAAGGTGCGTGTGAGTGAGAGAAACAGACAGCATCACAGAATAGAGGAGCATAGGGATAAAGGAAAAGAAAAAGCCAGCAGGTATTTGCAACGTATTCTGGATGCCAATACTGGCACATTATAATTTTGTAAGTGAACAGCAGAGGCACTCACTCAGTAAAAATGTATTTACTAGATGACCATGTCTTATCTTGTTTGGTAGGGGAAGGGAAGGAGTGTGGGCTTCCAACAGACACCCTATTCCGTATTCAGAATCCATACATACAATGGGTGTTTCTGCATTTAACTTTCCATTTAATCCTTTCATGTAATCTCACTGAGCCTCAGTTTCTTCTCTGTCAAATGGAGTTAATTCTTTCTTGACTTCTTACCTTTTGTAAGGGTGAAGTTACACGTTATACTTAGACCATACTAAGGGCACCTACAACGTGAACATCCGCACATTAAAGCTCATTAACTTGTGCTAGTGCCGTCTTAGTGTTTCAAAGTTCAGGTGAGGGTTAATTCTGGACCATGCTACCAATCTCGTGTTCGAGTAACATCAGTCTGCTTCACAGAGATAAAACAAGCAATTGCAGTCTTCCAGCATCCCAGGATGCACTGTTCCCAGCCCTCCCTCCCCCAAAACAGAGATACAGCTCAAGTGTCCTGGTTCCTAGCCATACCCCTACTCATCAGCCCTCCACAGTAAATCAGAGCTGTTCAGGCATGGAACAGTAGGTATTAATGCTTAACATGAGAGTGCTCACAGCATATTCTAACTTTAAAACTATGTAACATGCCACAGATTTAGTATGGCCTAAGTGTAACATATATTCACCCCATATCTATTTGCACTGCAAACTTTTTGGAGGGGGGGGGGTGCCTCTTGCTATCTATTCATACCACAACGAGCACAATGTGCATGGCTACGAGGTGCCACAAAGTGTCTTGTAGCAATATCTGAGCTTGCTGCAAATGGGCTACCCAAAGAATGGGAAGGAGTATAGACAAGCATTGTATTCTGCCTGAACTTATTAGCATGCACCCAAACACTCTGCCGCTATTTGCCAAGTTCTCTTCTCTGTCCCTTCCTGGATCACAGCCATCAAACACTAACTGAACCTGCTTGAAAAGGCCAATGAATCTGTGGAAGAGTGGAGACTTCAGAACTTTGGGGGTAAAATCAGGATGATTTTCTTTCTTACCTATGGCATCTAGATACTAAATGCTTTGGAAAAGGGACTGCCATTTGCTGCATGTGCCTGACACCATGTGATTGGCCACACTCCTGACACCAGTTATGTTGATCTCTTTTTATTGGATGGAAATATATGTACTGTTTGCTTTGTTTTCCAATGAATCAAGGATATGAGCTCTATATTTCCAAAGGACTCAGAGTTTTCAAGTGGGGAAAAAACAACCCGCAAAAGTGACCTGAGAGGCTTTATTCTAGCAAGCTTGAGCAAGAAGAATCTTTCCAAAGGGGGCTCTAGACAAAGTCAACTCAGCTTTTCTTGTTGCCACTGGTACATGGCAGAAGTGCCATATATCACAAGAAGGTAGGCTTGGTATTTGAAGGAGAGATGGGTAATTACTTACAACTGTCCCTGAAAAGTGCTGAAATTGGACTCAAAGGGATTCATTTTCAAATACAGAAGAGGGAAATTTACTGAACCAGTGCTCTAAAATGAAAAATCCCAGTTACAGAGGAAGAACTGAAGGATCTTGATGCAAGTTATGTAAAAGGCATTGAGTGCTTTATCTTTTGCTGGTGGTGACGTGTCAGTCCAGAGGCACTTCAGAAGTAAATGATCAAAAGATGTTGGCTTTTTTGTCATGCCCTTCCAAAAATGTAATTAGTCAGAAAAGAAAATCATTAACCACTAATAAGAACCAATCATCCAATGTCTCCACTCATTTTTCAGGGGCACTATGAAAGGTAGTTACTGAAGTATGTGATCTTTTCATCTGATGGGCACATATTTAGTTACTGGACAACAAGTGGCATTTTGATGTTGTTCAATGGTGGTATATGCACAGGAACTATCAGTGATGCATTTCAGCTTAGTGTTCAGTGCTTTGTATTCAACATCTGGTTTTAATAAGCTGGGTATACTTCAGAGAAGGACTTCAGGCTGGACACTTAAACAGATAACATCTCTTTCCAGATGAATGTGAGTCCCTTGGGCTTGTTATGAGACCATTTCTCTTTTTACAAGTAGACTCTAATAAAGCAGGAGGGTTATGCATTGAGCTTCAGTCCAAAGGGTTTAGATACATCTATCAATTTAAGGGAAAATGTTTCCAAGTCTCTTGACTGCTTTTAATGTCAGTGTGGGTTTGTAAATGACTAATAAAGGAAATAGCTTAAGGATGACTTTAGTATTATTATTGTTGTTATTGAAACCTCACTTCTAAAAGAGCCTGCTCTCTTCCAAAGCCTTTACTCACTTATCTGGTCTCCATTAGTATAGTGCCCTCATATGTCTTTTATGCTCACAAACATTACAAAAGATAGGACAGGACTATTGTCTCTGCTGAACAGATGGGCAACAAAGGCATAGAGAGGTTAAAGTAACTTGCCCAGGGTTGCATAGGACATTGAACTCAGGCATCCCAAGTCCAAACCGCATATCCTTACTGCTTGACCATCCCTCCTTTCTTGCAAGGGTCATGCTAGTTAATAGTATATATGCTTTCTTTCAGGTGCAGACATGATTAATGGAAAGAAAACTGCTGAATGTGGCAGACTTGAGCAACAAGGTTGTTCAAACAAATCAGCAGGAGCCACTGCCAGGAGTTTAAAGAGTCCTGAAGATTTATTTTAAACTAGAGAGAGAAGAAAAAAACAATAAAAGCTCTCATTCTGTAACAACAGTCCCTTTCCCCCATCACAAGTACTCTTTGTATCTCATAACAGGTCGGGGTTCTTCCAGTTGCCCCTTCCCTTCCCTTTCTGAAGCCAAAGCTAGAAGGGAACCAGGGGCTGAGACAGGACTTTTCAATCCCTCTGTGCCTAAGTGACTGGCAGTTTGCTTAGCCAGTCTGCTTGCTTCCTCACTCCTTGTTCTATAAGGCTACACTCCATTGTATATGCTCTCCTGGTCACCCACAAGAAAGCTTCCACTTCGTGGACTGCTTTGTCTATTTCCATATCTAAAGAGCCAGCCTGCATTGTAATGGACCTAAATACAACTGGATAATTCTAGCATTCTTATTTGTCATCTAATTTACCCAGATTAAAGGATGGTGATTGGTAACCAAAAATAAATTTTGCCCCTAGCAAGTAATACCTTAGTGCTTCTAATGCCCATTTAATTGCTAAATTGCTATGGCTAAATGCCAAGATGAGACAGATAGTCAATAAGTACCATAAGGGAATATTTAAAAGAACTTTGAAGTGTTTAAGAGGGTGTTGAATCATTAAGAAGTAAATGGATGGGATTTGTACAATGAGTCCAGGGACTTCTACTTGAGATGACTGATCCTTCATGCCCCAACCAGGGCAAGATGACACCATTCCCTATTGGGTGCATTTCCACTGAGGCTGGCAGGGCACTGCAATCAGCTCTGGGTTGGCTGGGTTCAGGTAGCTAGCTCTTTGCTTTGTGGTAGCAAGTGTTAAAGCCCCCTTGGCCAGGGCCAGGCAACCCCACAGCATGGGTGCCAAAGCACAGCATGCAAAAGCCTTTTGCTTGGCACTCATGCTTTGGGGAAGAGGCCAGGGCTGCAGTGCCAAAACAAAGACTGAGCTCCTTGCAGCTCCAGGGCCATCCACCCCTGGCATGCCAACATGTTACAAGTCAAGGTCGTGAGTGTTTTTGTCACTCTTCCCAAAAACATTGCTGACCCTGGCCTAGGCAGTAGCTGTTAGCAACTCCAGGGGTGAGGGAGATTGAGCCATTGCACTTATCCCCAAGGACACTTCTTCTGTGCAGGGGACATGTGAAGGCCCAAAAGAACAGGTTTTCTGCTGAGCCAGTGTTTCTTCAGTGCATCCCAACTGCATTGCTCTTCTGGGTGAAGAGGGCTGTACCTGAAGTTTTGGCGACATCACCCATCCACCTGACCTACCCTGGAATATAGTCTCTTACTCAAAGTCAGAGTAAGCAGCGATTCCAGTGGCAGAATGAAGGCAAAGGCCTATGCATGCCAGGTAAGGCACCATCCTGAGGCCCTGGGTTTGCAGAAGACGCACCAACAGCCCATCTCAACACCCCCATAGGGAAGGTGGAACATAACCATATCTGCTAAGGCCTAAAAGCTGGTGAACCAAGGCTGGGCAGGGAACAGCCGGTGGAAAGTCTGCTGGAGGTCCGTGGCAATTTGTATGCACAAATTAGTCACTCAGCCTGAGCACAGGAGCACAAGACTTGTTGAGCTATCTAGGAGCTGGTTTCTTCCAATTTCTCTCAAGAGAGTTATTGTTCATTTATATCTGCTGTTTCTTCTGATAAAATAAATTATTAGAGGTTTCCAGGCAAAATAATGTCAACCTATTTGCCAGGTTTAGGCTCACTAATGAAGATGTGAGTGCGTAGTGGTCCACTTTAGGTAGACAGAAGCAGCCAGGAGTTTTGTAGAGGGGTCTCCTACCTAGAATCCTCTACAGATGAGTACTCGATTCCGGTTTCTCTGGCTGATTGACAGCTTGTCTAGCCAGTCAGCTTTCCTCCCTTCACTGCTAGTGTGGCAAAATCTTCACTCCATTACACTGAAGTAAATGAAGGCTAGATTCAATAAAGGACATAGGTATCGAAAGCAGGACTGATATGAATTTGAAGCCCTCCATGTCACTAGTTTCGTTCAGTGGCAACCTAGATTTATTAGCCGTTTCCTTGTTCCCTTGGCACATTTAGTTCTGCTTCTCTCCATGCCCCAAACAGATAAAATACAGAGAAATCTTGGGGAGTAAAGATCAGATTTCCTTCATTCCTCCTCCTGACCACTAGCCTGTAGTGTCATGAGCACTCTATGCTTTCTCTCTCTCTCTGGGCCCATAAATGTGAATTCTTGGCTACAGCCCAGCTTCCACAGGAGGAATAGAGCATCCTACTTGAATCCTACTTGAGACCTTGGCCTGGCTGTTAATCTATGCTCCTGTGAAGAGGAAGTTGTGTTTGACCCCTGAAACACAACAGGGAATTGAGCCTGGGTAGGTACCTTAACCACTAGCTTATTTTATTAAAAACAAGTACCGAAGGTGTTGGCATCACTATGCTGAGGATGGAGACACTGACCTGAAACCCCACATCAGATGTCCCAGCTTTGGAGGGTGGTGACATTTAAGACACACCCATATTCTCAGCCTTCATTGTGCTGAGTATCAAACTTTTTTTTTCTTCATATGAACCTTTTGGTTTTTTCTGGAAGCTGCTGTTTTCCTGGATGCTTCTTTGGAGATATTTTTTGAGCTCTCCTGAATTTTGCTTCATACCAATTCTCCTCTCCTATGATCTTCTTTGGAAAGCTGGAAAGTCCACAGATACGTTAAATGAGAAGCATTCAGCAGCTATTAGAAGGTCTTTTCCTTCATTGGTTTTGAATGATTTTTATGAAGACTGCAACACAACAACTGTGGTTGATTCACCTGAAGAATATATTCGTTGATTCAAACATCCTATTGTGTACATTTGGCTGAAACTGCTTTGGCACCAGAAATAATCTTTTGTCAGCATGTGGCATCTGGATTATAAATGATGCTGGAAAAGAATCAGAAATCTTTTCTTCCAGAAATTAGCTTCACAAAGTCCATGCTACATGGAATCCTTTGTATATTCAATGTCAGTTTCCAAACATCTATTCATTCCTGGCTCAAGGCCTGTCTGTACTACTGTGAGTGTGCAGTGCTCCATACACAATTAAATGAATTCCCTCTTTAAAATCAATTTCAAATTATTCCTTGTAATCTTATCTCTTATTATATAATCAGAGGGATATTTTTATATAAATGCATTTATGGATCTGATTCAATACAGAGCGTTATGATACTCACAAAAGCCTTCTGGATGAGACATTTAAGAGACAGTCCATGACAAACGTATTTGTTTAGAAGCACTACCTGTAGAAAGCAGGTATCTAAACACAGCAAGTCAGGGTCTTCTCTCCTCTCCTCTCCCTAAGAATAAGCTAAAAAGAGAAGAGAATAAAAGGTCTTGCTCCCTTTGAGAACCTACAAATAGCTTCAACTTCTATTTATCACACTTAAGATTTTAAAAACAATTCCATGGTGATGTGTTTTTTTTCTTCTCAGAAAGAATCGCTATAGTAACTTAATCTCATTTTTTCTATACATATAGAAGAGTATATATATTCACACCCATGCACACATAGACACAGGCATGCATGATTACTGTGTTGTAAGACTTGGGAGAGGGAGAAAAAAAACAAACCCCTACCTTAAAAGAAAGTTATTCAGGTTGAAAAGTCAGATGCACCAACTTGAGACAATGCCAGAAATGAGCCAGCCTGTACAACCTTGTTTTTATGCATTATGACACCATCTTTAATTACATGACCCCATTTTGTAATTTTTTTCCTGGCCCCTGCTTCATCCTCTTCATGTAATAGGCACAGGTTCAGTGTACAGCGTATAGTGGGCATAATTAGAGAAAGAAGCAGCTCTTTACTATTTCTTCTTAACATCATTATTCAACATGCAGTACCTACCTTATTGACTGCCCACCCTCCAAACTCTGCCCTGAATACAGAATTATTCATTTCCTCATGGGCTCTTCTGCAGTCCTCCCAATGGACAAAAACTATTGAAGAATCTATCCTCCTATCACCCCTGAGCATAAAGAAAGCACTATTCCCATATTAACTATGGAGAGTTGAGATGTAAAGGCCAACACGTGCAAAACATTTAGCTAATTAGTTGTCTGAGGTCTGACTGCTCTGAGAGACAGATTTGCAACTCCCATTGACTTCAGTGCAGAGATGTGTGTTCAGAATATCAGCAAATACATATATGCCTTATACATTTTCTATTTTTCTAAAAAGAAAAATGGGGAAAAGTTCTACCATATGCAGCTATAATAACCTTCTGTAGTGGTCACTAACTGGATCTAAGCCTCCAACTTGAAAATTCACAGCAAGCCCTGTGCTTCTGCATTAAACAAACAGCCATTGCTTGCATCTTTGCGGGTAACAGTCGAAAGCCGTTAGTTTACATGGAACCACAATTTTTAAAATGTCACCATATAATACTGACATAACAGAGAATACCTTTCAGCATTTTTAGGATGTATCATTCTAGCTATCTTAAGTCCAACAGAGTATGCCTATGCAAAGCAGTTAATATTTGCTTTGGATTTGGATCCAGCTGATTTGGGGGACAGTGATCAAATCACTGTCCCGAATTAATTCGGCTGAATCTCCGAATCAGCCAGGCCCATCTCACCAGCCCAGCAATGGCTGCCCTGCCTGCCTCAGCTCCCGGCGCTTATTAATAAAAAAGCCCTGACTCAGCATGTGCTGCCAGGCAGGGGGGCAATCTCTGCTGCTCCCTGCTGTCCCGCACTGCATCGGGGGCTCTGCATGAGCCCTCTCACCCCCCCGACTCTCCCCATGGCTGCCCCGCTCCCCTCCAAGAAAGGATGTGGACAAATTGGAAAGAGTCCAGCATAGGGCAACAAAAATGGTTCAGGGGCTGAGGCACATGACTTGAGAGGCTGAGGGAGCTGGGCTTATTTATTGTGAAGAGGAGAAGACTGAGGGAGGATGTTGTAGCAGCCTTCAACTCCCTGAAGCGGGGGGTTCAGAAGAGGACGGAGCTGGACTGTTTTCAGTGGTGGCAAATGACAGAACAAAGAGCAATAGGCTCAAGTTGCAGCAAAGGAAGTTGAGGTTAGATATTAAGAAAAAAAATTGAACTAGGAGCATAGTAAAACACTGGAACAGGTTACCCAGAGACGTTGTGGACTCTCCATCCTCGGAAGTTTTTAAGACTCAGCTGGACAAAGCTTTAGCTGGGATGGTCTAGTCTGGGATGGTCCTGCTTTGAGCAGGGGGTTGGACTAGATGTGACCTCCCAAGGTCCCTTCCAACCCTAATTTTGTATGATTCTATGATTCAACACTGGTTAGGCAAATGCTCATGACCCATGACATAGTCAGCCCATTGGAGATGTCTTCATTATCACTGCACTAATGCATTAGTGATAATGCATTATCACTGCTTCATTATCACTGTTTTAAAGCATTATCACTACTTTATCACTGCTTTTGCAGCTGTGTTTAGGAGTGGGCATTTTTTCAAGCCTTCTCACCCTCAGGAGAGAATAGAGAAAATGTTGTTGGACTTTCTCTCGTTCCTGGAAGGGTCACCTCTACAATATCTAAGTTTCACACTCAAAGAACAAAATAGTAATAATCACAGTCTTATAAACATTCCCCTATGGATTCAATTTCTTTTTGTTCCTATCCCTTCTTAGTGCAAAGGCTGCATTTGAGTTCAGGCTGCAGGCAGCTACTTTCACAGCAAGTTCCTACATGTATTGTTGGCAGGGCTTGCACCTTGAACCCTTGGTACAACCTCAGACTATGTCTTGCAAGCATTTACCCCACCTGTAAGTAAAACAGTATCCAAGCTGTAAATCATTTGGGCACCATGTCCAAGAAGTCTTTTTTCCCTACTTCCTGGCATGAACACAGCTTCTTCTTCACTGCCTCCAAGAACTTTCCAAGCTGCCTCTTTTCTAGGTATAAATTAAGCTATATTGTTCATGCACCCCCTTAAACGGATTCTAGCCACATGCTTTCCTGAGTCATTAAAATACAGAAGAAGACATTTTGAGAAGATGGAACCGTGAAAAGAAATGCAGCCAGTGCTGAAGTGTTCTTGAGGTGGAGCATTGCCAAAGGCAATTAGCAAGCAACATGAATCTTTCTGGCTTGCCACTCGGCCATGTGTGAATTGCGCTTCTTGTCCTGTGGGTTAAGGAATGGCAGTTTAGCCTGTCAGGTTGCACTAAAGTTTGCTGATTGAAGGGGTTTGGGGCTGCACTATTACAAAAACTACATTTAAAAAAATGCTCTTAATCCCTGTTTTATGAGGCACTCGCAAGAAAAGGCAGGCCATTTCTTTTTGGAGAAGTAGCAGCCTCAGCAGTTAGCGACAGGAATATATTCTTACCCTCCAGTTTGAACAAAGTCAAATTGGAAGCTACAAATAAAGGTGTTTATGAACTTGTGAGGGTCCCCTGTAATGATCTTGGGCTTTTACCAGCACTGAAATAAAAACACAATGAGCTATTGATTTTTTTTTTTACTGTGTCTATTTTTTTTCACCCTGTGGTGTGTGATTTTGCTCATTGATCTGTACAACAGTTTGCTATCCTAGAAGCCTTGTACCATGATACCTGGGAGAGGAGAGGGTAAGAAATCAGATACCAACATATGGCCAAACTTATAGATGGTCCAGCTGCTTCTTGAACGCAATGAAAAGAAGATATTACGCAGAGGTTAATAAAAAGTCCCCTGGCTTGTTTAATGGACTCCAAATGATATTACACTCCTAATGGAGTCGTAAAACACTTATACTCCTTATGACCACTTTGATTTTAACTGTGTTAGAAAGTGGCACTGATTTGGACCCATTAAATCAACCATGAGCCAACCTCAGGAGGTTCAGAGGTTTGTTTTGCTTCAGTGAAGCAGGCAAATGGTTGTGCCTGAGATAAAAAATCTTATTTGTAATTGAGGTGGCTCCGTGTGTTTTGCTGTCGTGTGAATCCTGCATGAGCCCTAAGAGCCTCCATCTCCCATTAACTGCTCAATTCTCTTCTCCCTTACTTCTTCTCTACACCTTCTTCTCTAAAAGCCTATGCCTTCCCTCTCCAGAATGCTCAGGCAGGTGCCCAACGCCTCTATGGTCCTTTTTTTTTGTCTAGATGGCTGCCAATAGTAGGAAATTGTGGGTCTTTGATTCCTGTTAGTTACATAAGTCACTTATGGGTCTGCTCAATGGTATGTTTCTGTTGCTCAGGTGCTTTTAGCCCTGACGAGTTGGAATTCAAACACCGCCACTGTTGGTCACCTGAGGATAATAAGGAATTTAGGCAGCTATAAGTTAGATGATGTAAGGTGTGTCTACATGAGATGCTATTCTGCATAGTAGATGAATCTTTTGCACAGTAAATTGTCACAGACTATACATGCATGGGACTTACTGCACAATAGATTAGCCTACTGTGTGGTCGCCTACTACTTGTAAACAGAGGAAGAAGACTAACCACGCAGTAACTACTATGCAGTAGCACAAATGTAGACTGTTGACTGGGAGAAAATTATTCCCAGTCAGCCCAGACAGCAAGGGGTGCGGAAACTGTCCCATTCTTAGGACAGCTGCTTCCCAGCTGCATGCCCCTATCCACAGGTCAGCACACAGGGGTGGGAGGTAACTTCCCCAGAAGCAGGACAGCTTTCCACACCTCCCAGGAGCCCAGGGCCTGACTCTGGTGCCTTATTCCAGATCAGGGCTGGACTGGAGCTCCTCCTGGCTGATGTAGTAGGGCACAGTAGGGCTGGAGTAGAACTGCTCCCCTTGGCAGCAAATTTGCTCCCAACAGGTACACATGTAGATGCCCTGCCAGGTAAAGCTTACTGTGCAGTATTTTACTGTGCAGTAAGCTTATGGTGCATTAATAGCACATGTAGACATGCCCATAATATCTACCAATGGGGCAGCTAGCCACAGAACTTGAATCCAAAGTCCAGAGGCTTCCTATACAAGGAAAGGGGAAAATTGGATATCTCAGAGGGCAACCCACAAACCTACACATGAAACAGTGATGCTGTCTAGAGTCGGCCAATAAGAAGTGATGAGACTTTCCTTTCTGGAGCTCAGGCACTTAATTCAGGGCTGCGGTAAGACCACTTTATCCACCTAGGGCTTACAGTCCAAAGCCTTCTCCTGAGCAGAGGTACAGCACCAACAGCTCTTCTTTGACAGGACTGAAAATGCAGTCTTGTTTTGTTTTCAGACACAACCAGAAGAGGAGCAATAACTCAGTTTTTCTCCAGTAGCCTTGTTAGAGTCTTGCTCCTATAGTCTTTTCTCATCCTGATGGAGTTCAAATCTACATTGCTTCCCACTCAGGAGAGCAGACATGTAGTTTCCACTACACCAGTTAAAGCTTTTCTACTGTGCAGAAAGAAATGCAGGATTCATGGACCAGAAAGAGAGAGTATAGCAAAGTAGCTTAGTGGTGAGGCCACCTTCCTCTTAGGGGGAAGATTTAGTTTCTAATTTCTGCACTAAGGCCTATTTTTATATGTTACAGTCAACCATTGTTGGTTAAATAGGACCAAAGCCCAGGGCTCTATCTTCATAGAATCAGAGAAAATGAGGGTTGGAAGGGACCTCAAGAGGTCACATCTAGTTTAACTCCCTGCTCAAAGCTGGACCAGCCCCAACTAGATCATCCCAGTCAAGGCTTTGTCTAGCTGTGTCTTAAAAGCCTCCGAGGATGGAGTTTCTACCATCTTTCTAGGTAACCTGTTCCAGTGCTTTACTTCCCTCCTCATGAGAAAGTTTGTCTTGATATCTAACTTAAACTTCCCTCGCTACAACTTGAGCCCATTGCTCCTTGTTCTGTCATCTGCCACCACTGAGAACAGTCCAGCTCCATCCTCTTTGATACCACCTTTCAGGTACTTGACTGCTGCTATTAAATCCCCCCTCAATCCTCTCTTCCCCACTTTGGTACTTAGAGGAAGGATACTTAGGGTACTTTGGAGTGGGGAGAATGAAGCCCCAGAGATGGTTCTCAGGGAGCCCGGCCACAGGGATGCTCCATCTGAGCCAAAGCTGCTAAAGCAGCAGCCTTCACTCTGCAGAGAGCAGCAATAGGTAAGACTTTGCTCCCCATGATTTCCCCTCACCCCATCCCACCTGTTCACTGGTGGTTGGCATATCTTGCATCCCCTGAAGGAGCTCATTACACCTCTGACTAGGATATTCCACAAGAAGTGAGCAATAGCACAAGTACCTTCTCACCCAGAGAGGAGTTTGAACCTCAGATCTCTCTAACTTCCTAGCACAGTGTTCAAACTACCACATCATGAGATAGATCCCATGCAGTACCTTTTCCAGCCCTCCTTTTGAAGCTGCCTTCTGGACAACCAAGGGGGCGAGATATCTGGAACCAGGAGGAAGAAGGCAAGTAAGAATGTGTATGCATGATGTAGGGAGGTGGCTGGTGCCCTGGATCAAAGTAGACCATAGCGTCTAGCCTGGACCCTCTACTCCCAGTAGGGCAGAAACTTCCATTTATTTCATCCAGACTATTAAAAGCAAGGTGCAGTCACTCAGTTTCTACAGGAGAACTGGAGAGGGTCCTTGATGATGCCTGACCTGTAGCATGATTGTTAGAACACTATACAGAGAGCTTAAAGTGGATCAGCTGCCAACTCTCTTAGGATAGATGTGATATCTTTTATTAGACCAACTGAGTAGTTGGAAGAAAGTTCTTTGCAAGCTTTTAGGAACAAACACCCTTCTTTACACATAGGGAGTCTCTGCTAATCTCAGACAGCAGAGACTCCCTATTCCTGAAGAAGGGTGCTTATGCCTAAAAGCTTGCAAATAACTTTTCCAACTACTCAGTTGTTCTAATAAAAGGTATCACATCTACTCAAAGAACCTTGCCTGCCTATGTCCTTAGACCCACACAGCTACAACCATCAACCCTGCAATGCTCTTAGGAGGTAGCTAGAACCCAGGTCACCAACTTCCTGGATGAGTGCCCAAACTGCTCGGCTATTGCAGCTAAGGCACCAGAGCACCAACCTCCTTCTCTTTTCTCCAAGACTTACACCTGTATCTGCACACGCCCAACCACAAACTTGCCAGCTGGTGAGTCTACTCAGCATGTCCAGTATACATGTGTACACTAACAAATCCACACTGGCAGGGTGAGTACATGGCAAACTACATGTAAGTGTCTAAAACACCATGTACATGCAGAAAGGCTAATCAAATTTTTCCCTTTGGATACTTTCAGGTCAAAGATAGTAGCACCTAGTGAATTAGACAGCCAATAGGAAGGGCCTTTTGGATGGCTGTCATGGATTTAGATGTCAAAACTTTAACTCTCTGTCATGTCAAAGAACCAGGACCAAAAAAAAGCAGGCCTTGGCTGCTCAGAACAAGACTTAGGTAAAGTCCAAGCCACGCTTGAAGTGAGTCTATTCAATACTTTTAAAGTCCTGACTGTACAAAGATGGCAAATATGTCCAAAACCTCTTAGAAGAGAGGAAAAGAACAAACAAACAAATGATAAAGCAGAACAATTCGCTGCGCTTGCATGAAATTGGTTCTATTTAATGCTTAGAACTTTAAAACCTCCAAACTGATTTTCTTCATACTTGACAATGTGATAATGTGCTCTCTACTGAAACTAATAACTAGAATGCAATACAGATAAGGCAAGGACCTGCGCTCACTTTATTTTTATTCATTTATATATTCTCTTAAGGTTAATTTCTTTGTTATGGATATAACTCCTGTTTTAATCACCTGCCTTCAACTATTGCTTTGTCTTTCTTCCCAGGGCTCCAGCAGTTTCCACTAGCACATTCTAAATACCTTTTTCTTCATGTCAGGACCAAATGACTGTTCATTAGGAAGGAGCAATATTGGAGGTTAAATGTGGAGCCATATTTTGGATTGGGCTTCATATCTTTCATACCTTGGAAAAGTCCTAACTCAGGTTGCGGCACTGCATTATTATTATTATTATTAATAATAATAATAATAATATGGAAGCTCAAAGTGGAAGTTATGCTTTGCTGCTAAAGACATGAAGCAGCCCATTGCTCCTTGTTCTGTCATCTGCCACCACTGAGAACAGTCCAGCTCCATCCTCTTTGAAACCACCCTCCAGGTAGTTGAAGGCTGCTATCAAATCCCCCTCAGTCTTCTCTTCTCCAAAACAAATTGCTGCTTGCAGACATTAAAAAAAACAAAACAAATAAAAATGCTTACCTGGAAGAAGCAGTAAATTGGTTCAACCTGGCTCTGCAGTGTCTCTACAGATTGGGCACTTCAGAGGGGTTTTTTGATGCTGTTATCTAAAGCTGAGTCAATCTGCTATTAGCTAAAAGTGCCAAAAAGAGCCCCACTAAAGTGTGTGATACAGACATTGGGCGACCCAGGTCCCAGGAATGCGAGGCCTCTTCTGGGAATGCACTGAGCTTGCTAAGTTTAAAACACCATTTTTGGGGGGGCATGTTTAAATGTCCGCAAGCAGCCAATAAGCCCAGTTCCCTGAGCGTCTCCTCACAAGTCATGTTCTCCAGCCCCTCAACTATTTGTGTTGTGTGACACTCTCCAACTTGTCCATATCCTTTCTGTAGTGGGGGTCCCAAAACTGGACACAGTGCTCCAGATGTGGCCTCACCAGTGCCAAATAGAGAAGAATAATCACTTCCCTTGATCTGCTGGCAATGTTCCTACTGATGCAGCCCAGTATGCTGTTAGTCTTTCTTGGCAACAAGGGCACACTGCTGGCTCATAACACCGGACTGGAATTCAGAACTCCTGGGTTCTCTCTCTGCCTCTCTCAACAACTTTAGCATGGTATTCGCAAGCCTCTTCCCCTCAGTTTACATTCCCACTCGACAATGTGAGCTCCTAGAGGCTGAGGATGTCTTATGACATGTCTGAGTGCATCCTGTCAAAATGGGACCCTGATCTCTGTGAAGGGAATCCTGTAAAGGCTACTGCAATAGTAATAAAAGAGCCCTGAAAGTGCTTCCAGTAGGTGCACTCTGAAGAGTATTTATTCACACTTGTACTAATGACAATTTTGCATTTCCCAATCTTCTTGTGAGTAGGAAGAACTCATCCCCTGACATGCTCACAAGGAAGCTCATCATTTGGACTGTGGATACACACTGGGTGCATTTGCTCATCTCTAGGCATGTAGGTATAGAGTCAAGCTTGGATAAGTGTCTGGTCTTCCGTTTTGATAGTTTGTGTCAGTTCAGTGTTTGAGAGTCATAAAGAGATGACAAGCATCCCCATGCTGTAATTATCTTCATAACAAATGGGTTGTGAAAAGGCATTTAACCGTATGGCCCTCTGAACAGAACTAAGTAAAATTGGAGAACACACTGTTCCTGTTATATTGCATTCACACATCTACTGTGTTATTATCCTTATTATGATCTGACACCAAAATTATTTATTTTTACTCTAAAATACTGCCAGGAAAGGCACTCTCGGTGTACATTCTTTTATCTTTGTTGGGTCAGCAAAGAAGTATCCACATAGATAAATGATCCATTTTATCTATTGCTTTATCTCAGACGGTAATCGAAACTGGATACTTCTGAGAACAGAATAGCATAAAACACAAGATAAAGTACGTGCCTGGATCCAGCGCTGTACCCTGAGATGTGGCTTGTACATGTGAACAAGAAGAGCATTTCCATGCTGTGGGAAATTCTGAACTTTCAAGATTCATTTTTTTTCCTGAGTCTGAGAAATGAACTTATATGGTTGAGGAATGGAAGAATAACGTTGAACCATAACATAAAGGAAAACATGAGCGTAATGTATAATATTGACTATATGATATTACATATGTTTTAATATAAACATCAAAATAACTGACTGAGTAAAAATGACTAGTGCTTTAACCACCAAGCTAAAGGCAAGGCAGAGCTGAAAGTAACCTTTATCCCTGTTAAACCTGGGACCTTGGGCAGGCAGTAGAATATGAGGCATGGGGTAGAAAGAGAGCAAACAAGAGGGGGCAATAGCAATATTGCCTTATAGTGAGAGCATTGCACTGTAGTCCTGAACTGTGTTCTCTGTAGCAAGAGCTGTTATGCATTCTGAATTAAATATTTGTTGGATATAGTGGATGACTAGCACTGGGTGCAGGAACCAGAACCTAAGACAAACCCAGAACCCAGGACAGGTCAATGCCCTTCTTACAGTTCTCCAGGGTCATACTTCCTAGATCATTTATACACTAGACCATCACTGGTTTAAAAAAAAGAAAAGAAAAGAAGAAGCAACCTTTATAGTACAGATGAGAACACATGAAACCCCTGGTCCCAGTGCCATAGCCACTGGGCAACAAGAGTCCTGCTGAATGCCTCACTGCTGTTTGTCAGTTAGGTCAGTCAGGTAGGCACCTTCTCATGGGTAAGCTGGATCCCAAAAGGGTGCCTGTCCTCTTAATGAGTTGGATCAAGCTGCATCCCCACATGACAGGTATGCATTAGGCTGTCAATGTCCCTGCCCATAGAAGGATGGAAAGGATAAAGATGTCTCCCGGGGTGAGACAGAATCACCTTCTGGAGGCACAGAGAGTGCTTGCTGTCTACTGCCAGGCTCAAGAGAGCTACGAGTCTCCACTGGGCAGAAGTGGGGACCCATCAAAAGAGCAAGAGGCCTGGGTTCCTTAGTGGTGGAATAGGATCTTTGTCCTAAGGCAGACACAGATGTCTGAGGTGAGCAGAGGGGAAATAAGATTTAGGTCTTCTGGGGCAAGCATCAGAGGAAGCCTGTTGAAGGACAGGGAGTTAAGCCAGGGGGCCTGAGGGCTTGGCCAGTGTCCTAGTCATGGGATTGTCACTCCTTTCCAAATTGTCAGCTTGATCCATTTCATTCTATTTTTTTTCCAGCAAAATAAACACGTTTCAATTAATTAGAAAGGTTTTCATGGCAATTCTGATCCTTTTATCTCTGGCTGTACAATTCAGCCAGTTTAGTAATTAGAAATATAGGAATGCCCTTAACACAACAGACTAGTGGCCTGTCTCTGCCAATTGCCAGTACAAAATACTTCAGACAAGGATCTCAAGGACCCCTGCAGTGAACAATTAAAGAGTAAATTAAATTAGCTTGTGCTTCTCTGTGTTATTTGCACTAACAGCAGCACAGTTCTCTCTGATTTTTCCTCAAGTTTTCCACAGTGCTGTCTACCAAGCACAAGTGTGTGCTTTCAGCCTAGGCTAATGAATGGGGTTAGAGAGGTGAGAGAACTGCAGATCAATCAAAAGGCTTCTGATGGGGTCATGCACCACATGAGTGCAGATGGTGTGACCTGCTGCAACCTTGGACTACAAAGATTGTTTTAGAACACTATCATCCTTCTATCCCCAGCTGTTATGTTCGATAATCTGAGAAGAAAAGCAAAAGTTTTCTCAGCTTCATGATCCATATTTTAATAGACTAGGGGCCAGATTCTATTCCAGCTATTAGGCATGTAAGGGGATTTACGCATCTAAGTATGATTATACTCAACCCTGCTCAAATCCATGAGAAACAGCTATTGCAAAAGGTGGGTGGGTCTCCTCATCCTCCTCCTTCTCGCCTTTTTGTGACTCAGTCCTAAGGGTAAGATGATGGTGTGTTACAAAAGTAGATGCATTAAGGGATCTTCAAGACCTGAGTGGGATGGGATAGGATCATACTTAGACACTTAGGCCTAACAGGTGGAACAGTACCTGGTCCCAGATAACTATGTTTTCTACTTGCTCTCCATGTAACTAGTGTTGTACACAGAGAGAGGAATGTCCTAGTGTGATTCCAGGTTATCCTGGCTCATATCCATGCACCACTATCAAGTCAATTTCCCCTCTAAACATTTATAAGGAGTAATGATCAGGCTGCTCTAGGGCTGCAGATCATAACACCCTCATGTCATGACATAGGGGGGGGAAACAATATTTTTCTTTAGAGCAAGTTCAAATCTTTGTGCCATAGAAAGACAGAAGAGGAGTCCAATTATTTTTCAGTGAATATTAACACATATGAGATTGAAACACTTGTTGAAAACAAATGCAATGGCAGGTACTGTACAATGAACTGCTATTGTGATCTATCCTACTTCTCAGTCCAGATCTATAATTGCATCCTGATTGTTTCGATCAGGTGCTTCTGCTCAACTGTTCTGCTCCAGTATTTATGGTGTTGGGGAAACAATAATCCACTGGAGTTTTACAGGCCTGATTCACCCCATGTCCAAGCCTATGCAAGAATCCTATCAGCATCACTAGGCTTTGAACTGAGCCCTGAATGAGACTTGGGGGCTCATTCTGTCTGCCTGCCAAAAAGATTTTGAGCTGGTTCCACAGAGGTGAGGCCCTAAGGACCATAAGTTACACAGCTCTGTGCTCTTAGGTTGCGGCACTATACTCAACATTAGTTTTTTCTGGTTTATGATTTCATCAGTCTGATCAAGCTTATTCTTTATCAGCACATTAACATGTCTCCATCCATTGCACATGCAAATAGGTAACAAGGACATACATTGAAAGGCAACCTTGAAGGTAAATAGCCTGAGTTTGCAAAATTAGAGCTCTACTCTGAAAAGTCACTGATGTACTGAAGCTTTCTATTTGTTGACTCTCAGGGATAAAGAGCACAATATGCTTAGTCTGAAAACAATAATTAATAATGATTTTTAAAAGGTGCCTTTCCTAAATGATGTCTCTCTGCAAACTTAGCCCTCAATGGGCATGGCTGCACTGTCTTCATGGGAAAGCCATCAAGAAGCATGTTATGCCCAGGCATCAAAATAAACCAGCGCAGCCAGTTTATCATGGCTCTGAGCACAAACCCAGTACCAATTTCAGGCTTTCTGTCTTGATCTTCCTTCTGAATGAGCATTCATTATACACTGCCTACTTACTGAGTTTTGGCCCCCACCAGGGAGTGGAGCATGGTTTTCCAAGATACTCCCGGGTGTATCAGAGAAGCAGCATAGTCATCAGAGGCTCTTTGTATTTCATGCATCACTGCTAATAAAGATTCTTCCAGTAAAACTTAGTCAGTGATTTGGCTGGAAATGTTTGAACAAGAAGCCAGGTCCCCTAGCTGTGCTGGCTCTGCATGGCTATCAGGAGTAAAGCAACATATGGCTACTTTATAAAGGTAGCAGCAATGCCTGTATGCTATATTTTCATAATCCTTTCCCAGCACAGAGCTGCATTAAAAGGCCTTAAAGATGAGGACGTTGAACTGGATTCGGATTCAAAAGTGAGGCACTTTGACACATGGGGAACCAGTGTCAGACATTCCTTTTGGTCTTTCTTGCCTTAGAGGCGCTCATTTTCATGTTGTACCTGCTGGAGTTCCTGCATCACTTTCACATGCATCCGGTGTAGCGATACAGTTGTCTGATTTGACTGTGACAAATACCTGAACAGCATAGGAATATCTTCACCCAAAAGCTATATGAAGAAGTTTCTTGACTAGCTGAAGACAGAAGGTGGTTTTTCATTGTACTGTATCTATAAGGAGTGGTGACCCATGTGGTCACCCAGAGAGATGACTACTTTGAACCTGGAGATGACATGTCCTCAATGGAGAGGGAAATCCATGCTTGTGCCAGTTCTTTCTACCATCTCCATAACCTCATTATTGTGTGGGAAGACAGTAGGCCTATTTGTTGCCTTTGGTTTTGTGAGCTTACCCACTATATTAGAGCAGCAAAAGAAGAAGAGCAACAATTGAGTCTGGGGGACAAAAAATGACAAAAAACAACCATGCAGGTGGGTCAAAGGTTAAAAAGAAGTGAACCATCAGGGGACACTGAGCAGAGCACCCCAGACAGTGCCCACTGAGTCTCAAAGGCAGCCAGCCAGCCAGCAGCTACTGCCCAGTGGTGCTCTGCTTGGAGACAGGAATGCAGGCGATCCAGGAATACAGCCCTGCAGTCCCTGGGGACTCTCCTGGCCAGAGCTTCCTTCCTGGTAAAATAGATGGCTAGCTTGGCCAGGGCCAGGAGGAAGTTGACCAGGAGGTCCTGGGGCTTGGTGGGGCCATGGATAGGGTGTGCAAAAATAAATAAGTACAGGGAAAAGTGCAAGTGCAAAAAAAATAAGTATGGAGGAGAAGGTGCAGGGCCTGCAGCCTGGCGTACTTGGGAAGATAGTATGAGGTGAAGAAAAAGAAATCCATGCTGGTAATTGCTGGAAAAGAACTGATCAGAGCCCATCCTTGATATGTATGTGACCTATTCTTTCTTCCTTCCCTAAAGGATAAAAACAAGTGCATTCAATTAATCAGTTTACAGAAGTATAATGATTGCATAATGCACTGGTGTTATGGGTGTTCAGGTATTCTGGCATACTTATAGTACTGGGTATTTAGATTTATAGATACAGAGATTTTAAGGCTAGAGGACCATTATGATCAGGTAGTCTGCTCTCCTGGCGAAACAACCTCACCTGATAATTTCTGCATAATGTCTTCAAAAAAGAAACTTACCCTTGTGGTAAACTTCAAGATCTAGAGAATCCACTGCATTCTGAGAGGCGCTGTCCCACTAGCTAACTATCTGCAGCATTAACATTTTGCACCATATTTCTAGTACGAATTTTTCTAACTTTATTCAGCTGTCAATCATTTGGGTTGTTTTATGCTTTTTATGCTACATTAAAGTGCTGAATTATTTCCCCATGCATGTACATGTACACTAGGATCAAGCCACCTCTTAACCTTCTTTGATAAAATGAATAGATCAAGCTTCTTTACATGCTGACATTTTTATACTTACTAAGCCAGGGAAGTTTTCCCAGGTCACTCTGTAGACCCATGATAAAAGAGGAGATATGTCAATTCCATTATATGAATGGCAGCTCCAGTAAAGGGACACTCTTTTTCAAAGAACTAGTAGTTGCCAAATTCAGACCTACACTAATCTCCAGTTGAGTTTTGCCTGATTACATCAGAATTAAATTTGATGCATAAACTTCAGGGAACATTTTCATCTCTATTTTTACAAAAGAAAATCATTTTTAATTCCAGTTTTCCTGCCAAAATATTCAGGGTTTTCACTGAAAAAAAAGATGAGTCATGTACTTAGTCATGTACTTTTTGGTTTTCGGAGGAGGGCTGGAGAGTTTCCAGAACTTGAAAATTTTTACCAAAATTTTTCCTGGGTAGGTTTTCTCAATAAAAAACCCCTTGATTAATCTCAATGGAAAACCCAATTTCAATGATATTTTCTCTTTTTAGTCAAAAATGTTTTGCATCATAAACATTTACATAAAAAAATGTTAGCACACTGTCCATACAACTATGGACTGGTAATGATACCATCTGGTATTGATACTGATATCCATACCAGTAAATACCACTATGCTACAGACAGAAGGTAGGGCAGGGTGGTATCTTAGCATATGATGAAGTAGGTTGCTGCCTGGGTAAGGTCATGCCTCTCTGAACCAATTAGTTTCTAAGGTGCACGTGTACACAGCTACATAGGCAAGTGTGGCACCATCAGTTGGTGCTGTGAGTATCTCCCCACTCCCTGGGCCAGGCCCATGACTCATCTGCCATGACCTGATGGAACCATAGTTGAAAGGAGGGGTTCAGTGGCATTCCTGCCCTGGCCTGGAGATGGTAATACTCACTGGATCAATGCTGCTGATCCTGGGCTCCGCCTCCCCCAAACCCCCATCCACTCGCCAGCTGTGAGGGCCATCACGTCATTGCTCCAATTCCTGGCTCTGGCCTCTTATGGCCTCCCACTGGGCCTCGGCCCCATCAGCCTTAGTATGACATGCAGGCTTTTAGTTGCAGCCTAACACTCACCCCTAGTCCTTGACTCTGCTTCGTTCCTGTGCTGGGTCTGTATCTGCGGTACCTTCCGCAGGCTCGAGGATGGCTATGCCAATCCTGGGCCCTCGGAGCAGTGAGTGACCCCAAACCCCTTTGAGCTCAGCATTGGAGAGACCCATCTGGCTCCCTTGCACTGCACCTGTTCACTCTTGGCAGGACAGCATCGTGGGGGAATCCACTCTGACAGGTTGCACCCTGATGAGCTCTGGATCTTGCCTCCTACCTTCCCCCCTGCACCCAGCTTCTGCAGGGGGTTTTAAATCTGCTGTGGTGGTGGCCACAGCTGATGCCCAGTCTGATTGACAGCCCTTTGAAAATCTGGCGAAGCACTGGTTCACGCAGCTTCAGCCCTGTCTCTGTCTCCCTCCCAGGTAAGTTTCCTGTGGCACCAGGGTCCCTTGGCCTTCCTTTGGGAGCATCTGGGTCTGTTCCTGGCACTTCTGACCCCTGAGAGTGGCCCCAGATGCCACATCAAGTATGAGAAAAGATGGTGGAGTGAGAAACACAAGAACCCACCTAAGTTTTAATCCCAGTAGCCATTGCACTTCATATTTAATAATCATTGTATAAAGTAGATGGAGTGGACACTTTTGCAAGGGGCTAAGCTTAAAACCCATGGCTGGCTCTTTTCCATGGCAAAGGATGCCTTACTGAGCCACAACCACTCTAGGTTACTCTCTTCCTTTGTCCCCATATATCTCCTTTGCTTGGCTGCCCAAGTTGTCAGCTTCAAAAAGAATTGCAGGGAGGCTTCTGGTTAAAAACTAAAGTGTGGTATGGTAGGTTAAGCATGCATCTTTTACATTTCTCACTCTAGTCCTCAACCACCTCTGGGCAAAGGTTGCAGGGAGGGTTAGAAGCCAAGTCTCCAATGTACTTCCATAATCACTCAGCTATTGAGCATAAAATATGAGCAGGACATCTTCCACTTTCAAATATCTGCTAGCCACGAGTTTCCTGCTGCCTACATTTTAGAGCCTTAGACACCAATGTCTATCCACAAGGAGCAATACATGCAGCCATGTCCCTACACAGTAAGTGTACCTGGGTACCTTACTGTGCATACTCAGTTTAAACATGCACATTCACACATCTATGCTGCCACTTAGGTGTGCAAAGGAAGCCAGAATTCTAACTTGTAAAAATGTACGAAGATTTGAAATTTGGAGTAAAATCATTCTGTTGTCTCCATGTGTCTGAAGTGGGATAATTTTCCTTGGAAAATTCTAGCTTCTCCTAAGCTACCTCCTTAAATCTCCTTCCTACATTGCACCACAAGGTTACTGTATAACCTCATGGCATGCTTCTTATCTGCATAAAAATTATTGGCAGATATAAATAGATGTTTTCATAAACAATATTGTTCAGCATGCTAAATGTTGTTTTTTAATTTGTGAGCTCAATTTTAAGTGTATTCCTGTCACACAAAGAACAAAACAGATCAATTATATTACTACTAATTATTGCTATTATTTTAAATAGTGCTTCTCAGGCACATTTAACAAATTTGTCAATCGGCTTGTTCACCTCTTGAAACTGAATATGGAAGTCTTGCATGCAAATTACTGTAGATTCTCAATGAACTACAATGTTAATTGCAAATGTATTATAATTATCTACTTCTTGTTGGTCTCAGTTTATCATAACAAGGTCCAAGTCTTCATTAGACCTTAAGGGCAAAACTGTGACTAGCTCACTTAGGCTTGCCTATACCATGGTAGTGTGGTATCCTGCCCTTATTCTGGTCAGCTATACCAGTAGGAGGTATAGCTATGAAGATATTCAGGGCTGTGCCGCTAAAGCAGGGATGGACAATTATTTTGAGCGGAAGGCCACTTACTGAGTTTTGGCAAGCCATCAAGGGCCACATGACAGGCAGCCAGGGACAGAAAAATATTAGTTTTCTAAATTTTTTAGGGGTCCCGCGGGCCATATAGAATGGTCTGGTGGGTTGCATCTGGCCCACCGGCTGTATTTTGCCTGCTGCTGCAGTCTAAAGCCACTCTCCAGAGTACTTGAGAATGGCTGCAGGGGGTGAATCCAGAGTATCAGCTGTGAACTTCCATACTGGGATCTGCAGGCAGGTGAGGTATGGACAAAGGGTGCTCAGGCCCAGTGTGGAAGGGTGAGGCACCTCTGTGATGCAGGCAAACATTTAAGCACTTCTGGAATTCCTAACATTTAGACATCTGGTCTCTGGGGGCCTAGGCATCAGGCTCCCTCTTCTAAAGGTAGATTTAGAGGGCCTGGACTTAGACCGAGGGCTGCTTACTGTTTCAGAATGCCTGCCCCTCTCCCCAGCTTGAGAGCTTGTCTCAGGGCTACGTATTCAGCATGTTCAGCCCCTCCAGATCCAGAGCATAGGTAGGTGATTAACAGGTACAGTGGTGGTGCCCACCATTCACGCAACAGCCTACTGGTCAAAGCATTCACCTAGGAAGTTGGATACCTGGGGTCCAGAGTCTCCTCAGCCTGAGGGTATTCAAATGTATTTCTCTCACCTCTCAGGCAAGTGCCCTAACACCTGGGTTGTTGAATAGTCATGGTAGGGTCAGGTACCATTTCTCCTGCTGAAGCTGGGCCACTGAGCAACCAAGAATGCAAAGCTCCGGGGCCAGAAGAAGAGCAAGTGGGGGAGATCTTGATTCTGTAGCCTAACATTTGGGTGCTTGATTTTGAGGCTCTTTGGGTTCTGGTCTGTACTGTCAGAGTTATTTCTGATTTTTCTGCACTATAAAAGGCATGAACTCTTAAGGAGGCAGAGATTGAAACCCAGATCTCCCCTATCTGCAACTTGTCCAATTTTACAACATACTTTAAAAAATATGGACACCAAAAGTGGTGCAGTTGTCCACATTGACACAGAGGGAAACTCAGCTTCCTGTTCCCCCTGCCTATTCCTCTGACTATGGCGCCAGAGACTGCATTATCCCTGTACGCTACAGCACCACTCTAGGAGCTCACACTGAGTTGATTGTACATTGTGGTCCCATTCTTCAGCTGCGATGTCAATTCCCTGTTCTTAGGTATAACTTTGAATGGGGCTGTTGTCAAATGCTTTTTGTTTGCCTGGGCCCAGACCCCCAAGCCATTCAAATACTTCTGAGAGGGTGTCCTTTCACTGTTGTCATTAACCACTGTGACAGCCTGTAGTGCGATCTGCAGATTTTATTAGCAGGGACATTCAATTTACTTCCAGGTCACTGATGAAAATATTGAATAGTGTATAGCCTTATACTTGGTAGCCTGACTAGGACAGGCCAGCTGGGGCAGCTGGCCCAGGTGCCAACTCATTAGGAGGAGGCAGAAAAAATTAGCTGTCACTTCAGCTGCACAACTGCACTGCTGGCAAACAGAAATCGCCACTGGCCCTGTGCGTGGCAGCTGCGCCCAGCACCCAGCCTCACTGTTATGCCTCTACTCATACTTAATCCAGTTGAACCCTGTTAGAATTACTTCCATTTGATGATGGTTCCCCATTAATAATTACTTTGAGGTACATCAGTTAGGCAGTTCTTAATCCATTTAGCATGTGTATTATTAATGCTATATGGTGTTAATTTTTTGAGCAGAATGTCATGGTGTACTAAGTCAAATGCTTTATAAAAGTCTGTTAGAGCTATGAAGTTCCCTTTATCTAACCAAACTCAAAACTTGTAATCTCCTTGAAGAATGTAATTAGGCTTTTTTAATTAGACCTTTTTTCCATACAGCCAGGTTGATTGGCATTAATTATATTCCTATCCTTTAATTCTTTATCAATGGAATCCCATGCCAGGTTTTTTTTTATGATTTTGCTTACAATTCATGACCACATAATTGGTCCATGACTGGGTCATCCTGTTTGGCCTTTTTGAATATTGGCACAACATTAGCACTCAGACAGCTCTCTTGAATTTCCCTGGTATTTCAAGATTCAGTAAAAAATAAGTCAGTCAGAAAATAACCATCCGGGTAATGGCTGGAAAAATTAGAAAGGGAAAGCTATTAGCTGATCACTGGATAGAGCTGGCTCAAACCACAGCATTTTGTGTTCCAAAGTTTGTATAAAATTTCTCACAGCTGTACAGTTGAGCCAGTAAATGATATTAGTACACAAGTTGGGCCAGTAAATGATATTACTACACAAACCGTGCTCTTCATTTGTTTCTTGAGCCATACAATACTACAAAGAAAACAACGCACTCTGAGAGCAGATATTTTGGTGGTTGCACATAATTATTCTGTGTGGTTTTAGATGATGAATATGAACAGATTTGGTGTGTGGACATGATATAGTCTACACGCAAAGTCATATTTTGCAACAGATGTGAATAATGCACCACACATGTTCCTGGAACATACTTCTATGGAGAGTTTTTTTGGCTTGATGCCATCTGGTTCAACATAATACAGGGAACTGGACAGAGGATGAGTGCACATTGCATTTTGCTATAGTAGATTTGCCAGTTTTACAGATTTCCATATCTCAAAACCCATGTAATGAAGAGAAAAGGTTTAAGATAAAATACAGCAAATATAATGAATGTAAAAGAGAATTATGTGAAAATAGCATTAAAAAGCGTGCTTCTTAGTATAGATAGCCTTACAATCCTTTTGCTTCATGAATATTTAGAAACAAAAAGGTAGGCTCTGAATTTCCATAAAAATGTATACAGCTCTCCCCTTTATAAATATTACATTTTCTTCTAACGGATTAGAATAAAAAAAAGTAACTGATAAAACCTCTAAAAACCTATCCTCTAACTTCTTAAAATCATTTGGGCTGTAAATTCTTACAGATATATATGACTGCATAATAAAGATACTTTGCTTTCCTTTCCCTGCAAGGTTTCTAAATTTGACTGAGATGTTGGCCTGAAAAATAAAAGAACTAATGCTATAAATATTTCATGTCCTTTGCTAGTGAAGCCAGGACCAAATAGTGCTAGCACCTAAGTGAAATGCAATGGATAGAAGTATCATAGAGAGAATTCTGTATAAAGAAGAAAAAATCATTTTATTGGCATCTGAGTGTTAAAACACTTTGTCCCTGGAAACATATTTTTTGAGCATAAAATATACCAAATTTGTAGAAGAAGTGTAGAGCAGATGTGGAATTGAAAAGCACAGCATGAATCCTTTTGTCCTTCACCTCAAGGATAAATATGGGGGACCTCTGTTCTCTGACATGCCAGGAGAATTTCAAGACATGCTAGGCCAGAACTTCTGTAGCTATAAATTGAAGCAGTAACATCAAATTCAGTGGAATTAAGCTGATGCACACCAGTTGAGGATCTGGCACTTTGATGTGTGGGGAGAAGCCAAATTCCATAGATGTAAACTAAACTGTTCCAATATGTTTTAATTAAGTACTATGCATGACAAGCAAACAGGAGTCAGCTGCTTCAACCTAGGCAAGATGGGAGTGATGTTAGAGGAGATAATGGGAGTATTATATCTTCTCTCCCTTGAGACTGTAGGTCTGCCTATTGTTAATAAGATTTACAGTCATTTTGAAAATTTGCCTGTTTCTGGATTCTCGTGTAGCACAGTAGCCACTTGTGATGAACTAATAAATCACAGTAGATCATTTAGTGGATGGGTTTCTCCTGCTTTTTCTGTTTGTGAATTGCCTCTGAGCAGGAAACTATTTTCATACACGTATTCATGACTCAAAAATATTTGCCAAATAAGTTTTATGAATTCATCTTGGTCTGTGGAGTTCATTTTCCAGCCATTTGTTCTGAGTACTTGATATTCCCATTGCAAGTTCTCTTAGTTGACTTTGGTTGGATAAATCCTGTATTATTTCAATTATAAGACAACCTTTCTTCCTTCAAAAAGAACCACAAAAATCACAGATGACTTATATGGGAGGAAGGGTGTTGACTTATAATCAGGGTGACGTAATAATATTATAAATAGCACATGACACTCACTGTGCAGCAGCCTTACAGGCTGGTCAACATGGGGTCATCTGCTCCAGTGTCCTTAAGGGTGTCATGAAGGTTTCATTGCTCTGACATGGGGGTGGCAGGGTGGCATGAGGACAGGTCAAAATTGCTGAATGACCCAGATTACCACCCCTGTACAGTTCCCAGGAATGTTCTTCCTCTTCTCCACTGGGGTGGTCAGGCATTAATCTTCCCTCAAGCTGGCGAGGAGCATCTAAGCCTTAAGAGCCTGAAGTCAACTTGAGGCCTTCCGACTCTGGGCTCTACTGCAGGAATTAGAAACCTGGATCATCTGCTCTGGGAACATGCCAACAGGTCACTCCTGGAACCACAGAGACAAAAAACAGGAAGGTCAGCTGGTCAGCTGGAAACCAGGCAGAGATCTTTTGCAGTCTTTCTCTGGAAACTGGTGAAAACCAAGAGTGAAAGACTAGGGATTCAACAAAATTAACATTTTCCAAACAAATAAACAAACAAAAAAACTGCCCCTCCTCTCTGCCGCTCACCTCCACCCCCTACCAAGCCAGAAAATTCCCATATATTCTCACCTACTTTCTCCTTCCCTACCTCCATTAAAACATGAGGAAAAATTGAGTTTTGAACCTCTACATCCAGGGCTATTTGTATTCAGAGATTTATCTCTACAAGTCAATGATGTTTAAAATGATCTTTAGTACAGAAGAAGATGTATATGTGCATACACACATGCATATACACACACACATGTGTATACAACTTCTGCACTAGAGATTGTATGTGTGTGTGTATGTGTGCATGTTAGTGATTTTAGTGCATTTAATTCTGCGGTCCTCTCTTTAGGTATTTGAGTCACTTGTGAGATTTTGTAAGGGCAAGAGAGATTCAGGAATGTTATCACTGTTTATTGATATATTTGAGGAAACACCATTTTTTTCCTAAAATTGAATGTGAAAATATGAGACTGATGTTGCATATATTATAGGACCAAATTCAACTTGGTCTTGGAGTAGATATCTCAGCATTTAAAATCTACATATCTCAGTTCAGAAAGGTGATACATTCAGTCAAACAGTATGTACCTCAGCACTATGTAGAGGAAATATGGAGAGGCTGGTGGTCCCAAAGTGAACATGAAACCTGGAAGCACCTGGAGGAAGCCTATAGGAAACACTAAACATATGGATATGTCTGAACTTTTTCCTCTTTCCAGAGCTCAGTTTTCTGATTTCTACTGAATATAAAATGTCTTTGATCACTTGTTATTTACAATGTCTAGTCCCACTTCTCAAGAGCAATGCCCTGGTCGTCATGTGGTCAAGTCTAGTAGTAAGAGAACTCACTCAGAAAGTGGGACAACTGCATTCTAATCTTTCCAATCCCCACTCAACCTAACAGATTTTAACCAACATCTCCCATTACCCAGAATAATGTTGTAACCACTATTTGAATCAGTCTGGCTGGATTTCCTCTTGAAACTAGGCCACAGAACAGTCAACAATTCAAGAGACATGGGGGGGGGGGCAGAAGAAGAGTGAACTCCTCTAGATGGGGAAGGCCTTGGTTATTGTCCCTTTCTCCATTATGGTTCAGAGTTAGACTCCTTCATGCTTATTCTCCTTCTGGCCAGATAGCCCTTGCACTCTTCCTTGCCTAGTTGTGCAGCTTGAACAGGATGGCAGGTAGGAACCCTGGGTCCAACTTAATACATATACTCATAGTTAAAGCAAAGCCTGCAAAGTGAGAGGCATAGATTCAAGTTCTTTCATATTGAAGAGGGCCTAGAACCCAGGTCTTCATCTTCATAGCAGAAGATGCTGGCCTCTAGGCAACAGGCAGTTCCATATGACTCAGGTGTCCTTGGTGCAGGTTTAAAAGGCAGGTTCCCATGGCCCTTAAGTTCTTTCTTTGCACCAAACTGGATCTCAAAGTTTAGGTGGGAGGTGTGCACCTATGTGACCAAACAAAATTGTTTCTAAGCATGTTGAGATGTCCAAATGTAATCAGACAAAGTATTTACAGTCCAAAATAGAGGTCCAAAATAGAATGTAATGTGCTTTATGGCTTGTGGAGCAAAGCCACATCAAATAACTTATAAGGCTTTAAGTCCCTAAGTTCCTATTACATCTTGTTTAGATACCTTACCAAACTGGATCTGACCCATGTTGTTTCCATCCCTTGACTCCATATTCTGATCAATTCTGAACCCAACTAAAACATTTTCAACTTCTGCAATGTTGATGAAATTTGAGGGGGGTGGAAAGGGATATGCGGCCTGGCCTTGAACACCTGTTCATGCACCGCCTTAGCCCGAGCGGCCAGTGACGGACGTGCCAATGCTTTGTGTGGCCCCTGAAGTAGGTCTCAATCACCTCAGTGGTTGCCCCCAAACTTTTCTGCCATGACTTTGAATGTACTCCCAGTGGGGAGGCGAGGCACTGTAGGTCCTTCAGAGGTGGTTAATCCACTTGAGTCGTCTGTTGCCAGAGCAGGGAGACCATCTCCGTTGCTGCTCCCTGCCTGGATCTCTCCCCGCTGTGCCGGCCGCCACAGGTGTGGAGAGCTTCCACTGCCTTTCCTGCTCTCCCTGTTTCCCCCATGGCATTCCTTCTTATTTCTGCTGGCCAGTGATTGCAGTGACATCACCAGCCAACTTCAGCTGGATAAAGGCGTGGCTTGTAACCCATGTGGGTTCTGCTCCTCATTCCTGTGGCATTGTGCATCCTGTTGTAGGTGAGTAGTTTTCCTGGTTTTTGTTTTTGTGGGTGGTCCCCATCCCATGGTGCCCCCAGGGTGCAGCTTGGGGCTCTTTTGTCTTAATGCCCCTGGGACAATATACATTAGCAATTTCAGCTCCCCATTTTTTGTTATAGCCTTTTAACATTTCAGTTATGAAACTCATTTCAGTTTCATGATGCAAAATATTTCCCATCACCATTTTTTCATCCTTTCCCTCAGCTGCCAAAACCCAATGTTTTACATAACAAGTGACCCTTTGTCTTTTGATATATATTACATTATATCTCTTTGCTCCCCTTCCCCCCTAGCCCCACATTATAGTTTTCTGCCTCTGGACTATGCTATTAGAGTGTATATTCCTGGTCCAATAAGGACTGTTATGCTCAGTTATTTCACAATCCATTGGTGACAAGAGTATAAGATCATTGACTGCCAATCAAAAAAAGGTTCAATCTAGTATTCCACAACTGCATAAGACAGAAGCCTCAAAAGCTGCCTCTAGATCCAGGTGCCTCCTTTTCTTGGTGCTCAGGCTTTAGAAATCAAGAAGTCGTGCCCTCATTAAATTTAATGGTAAAATTTCCACTGACCTCAGAAGGGCAGAATTCCCCAGCAAAATCAACAAGAGTCTTTCTATTGATTTCAGTGGTCTGGGATCAGGTTCCAGTGCTTGAAACTTAACTAATCAAAACTTTGCCAAAGCACCCTGGAAAGACCTCTGATAATCTTCCTGGATTTGAGCCCCCCCCAATCAAAGAACCTAACATCAGAGGTTGTCTTAAAAATGTAGCCTACGATTTCTGGTTTAAAGTCTATTACAGTCTTTAAACAAACTCCGTTCCTAGAGTTTTAAAAAGAATGTGCAATACATATTCCCAGCAAATGTAGATTAGGACTTTGTTCTATTTCTATTTTTGCAAATCCATAGACAGTGTAAATGCATTTGAAATACAAAATAGAATGTATTATCTAGGCTACCAAAAAATAGTTACATGCTTTTCATACAGCAATACGTGGTAATCCCACCAAAATATTTCAGAACTAATTACTGCATAGCCTTCTAATCCCTGTTAAAGAAAATAAAATCATATATTTTGAAAGTTCATTGGAAACATCTGTTTGAGATATTGCTAATCCCCCATTCTAAAATCATTGGCTGGATGTTAATGAAACAGTCCTGGTTTTGCAAAATGTGTTAAAACCTAAACCTTGTCTTGGTTAAAGCTGATTACATTGTACAAAAGAACATAACTCAATTCTCTGTTTTCTAAGGTGGGAGTTCTTTATTGCTACTTTGTTTTGTGCAGATTTCAGCTTCTACTAGAAGATTATGCTCTTTAGTGTCAAATCTTAAGATCCATACCGCATGGGTACTTTTGATCTTACATAAGGGGCTGACCAGATGAAACCATAGAAGCAGAGGAGAACAATTGAGGTTGCTGAGCCCTCCTCAGTTAGAATATCTAATGAGCTCCTACTTCTCATAAATTTATAATGCTAAAGTTACTTTTTTCTTAAACCAATGGTCTGAATAGTACCCTGCATCAGGGTGGCCTGGCAATGAATTACTATGAAGGATGGAAAGGGGCCACCCTCTTGTATCCCGAGCTATTACTTCTTTCCCTTGCTTGCACAACAGCTGCTCCATGCAACCTTCTACTCTCAATCCTTTTCCTGATATAAGTCAGAGTAATGCTTAACAATAAACTTCCTGACAAGAGCTGGGAGACAAACTAACACAAAAATCAATGTAAATATAATCATGCTGTTAAAGGTACTGATAGTTACATCACTGCTGGTTAAGGTTGCCTGCCTTTATTCTATTACAAGGTCCTGTTTCAGCTGCTTATAACTTTGGTGACCTTTAACTATTAGGGTTGAACTTGTCATGCTAGGCATCAGCTTGATGCTATGTTTTTTCCTAGAAAATTTCAGCATAGATAGTTGAACCATTTCTCAGAATGAAGTGAGGAGAAAACACTTTGTTTTGACCACGTTAAGGAGTTTGATGGAGCATTCACTGAAACGCTCTTGTTCTTTCTTGCTTGGAGGCAGGGCCTGGAAATATGGGATGGAGTGGCACCTCAGATGTGTTTCTTGTTATCTCTGTGTATATCAGCCTACCAGCAAACTGAAATCTCGTATATTCTAACATTGAGTACTTCCCTTTGTGACTCTCAATGCTCTTTGCTCTTCAAATATAAGGTATGGGATTTTTTTTTCATGTATGTAATTTATAATGATAATAAAAAAAGACCTGAATATAGTTCCTTTAATAGCCAAATAGTTTGCAAGCCATCTAAGTCTCATGACTGCAGAAAGGTGTGAGTTTTGGTCACTGTCCATAGTAAATAAAAGAGGAGTTATACATTTGCCTATAAACAGTAGGAATTTGAGACTGATCTATGTGGTTTTCTATATTTTTTACCTCATTAAAGATAGCTGAAAAACTGAGAGAGAACATTTGATTTTATATAGTAAGAATGGAGTATCCTGTTGGATCACTTTCCAACAAAATGGCTATTTGTTCTTCCAGCCAACAGCCAGTACAGCTATAAAAACTGAGGGCTAGCTCCAATACAGATGTTGTAGGTACTTACAGGTTGTGAGCTTCAGCATCCAGCTTTTAGGTGTCTGATTGCTTTGAAGGAATTCAGGACTCTGAGTTATTTACTTAGGCTCTGTATGGAGCACATGGGAAGACTTAGGCAACTTGGACTATGTCTAGACTGTCCTCGGTACCTAAAGCTCTGGTCACAGACAGTGATTGCCAGGACTTGTGGATGTCCAAGCACTTCTGGCAGCTCTACACAGCTCCACTAAAGCAGTTGCCTAGAGCTAGCCAAGGTCATGGATGAAATCTTTAACTCTAGAGCCCATGTGCTTTACTCCAAGTTTCAGGGAGGGCCTAAGTACCCCTGGGACCTAAGACTAAGAGCCCACTCTCAGGGTCGGCACCTACAGTGGTTCTTTCAAAGAATGAATTAAGGCTCATTTTATTATTTAAAATATAGGCAAGAGAGGCAGCACTCATTTGACTTTCTCTTACAGTTCCTTAATGGTCAGGGTTCTGCACAGGAAGCAGGAGACCCTTTTTCTCTCAAGATGGTTTAAACCTACATCTCAGTTCCCAGGATAGTGCCGTAAAAACAGGCTATTCTGGGTGGTAGTGGTAGGAAATCCTCTTCCCCTTCTTTCTGTTCCACTGCACAGAAAAGAATACTACCTTTACCAGAATAATAGTAGACCCTTGAGGCTGCAACCATGTTGCAGTGGGCTAAGGTACATGCTGAAAATGCAGGTGCTAAATGCAGACTATCCTGCCACACATATAGATTTCATCATTTATCTCAAGTTAAAATTAAGTAAAACGGAGGCCTCAGGAAACTCTCCAGATTCACAGGTGTTTGTTTTTTGGGGTTTTTTTTAAGTGGGGATCATCTTGAGCATCTAATCCGACTATAACAAAACAATTGTGAGAATGCATGTACCATTTTTGAGAGGTCTCTTGAGAAACATGCCTCTTCCACCTCCTCCCAGTACATATGTCCCAAACCTGGAAATGAAACAGTGGTGAAGCATCTTGGGGGGTCTCCCTTGATTCTGCTTTCAAACTCTCTGTCTTCAGCATGCCTGAGGATGGTGATGGAAGGTATCCTCCATCACTGCCTTATTTCTGGATTCAGCACACCCCAACAGAAGCAAGTGGAGGATATATTTCTCTGCCATGCTCTCAAGAGCATCATCAACGCAGCACAGACATATCTCTTGTTTCTGTAGGTGCAGGCAAAACATAATATCACACTTCTCACAAGCTGGCTACTTTGATCATGTTTCCAAATAATGGGGATGTCCATAGGGTCTAGCCATAGCTATCCTCTGTGGTTCAGGCTGGTTAAAGTAAATTCAGGAAAGAGGCCAGAAACTGGATGGACACGGAGAGTTGGATAATCTTTCTTCTGCCATGGTGGCTCCTTTAGGTAAGAAATAACTTAACAATGGCTGAGGTTTGCAGAGATATATGAGAAGAGGATCATAGGCTATAGCAGGTCACAGTTGAGCACTGGTGCAGAAGGACTGAAAGGTCTCTGTAGGTCACAACTGTAGGACACAGGGATGGTAAGGTTCAGGTGTCATTATGATCTGTCCAAGGTGGACTTGCAGCAGTGCCCATAGTTATGACTGCCTCATACTTTTCATGTGATACTACTTTCAGTTGCTCATAACTTTGCCAAGCTGTAACTATATCAAGTAAAACCTTCCATGCTGGGTATATGCCTCAGGCAGATTTTTCTTCATAAACATGTCTATGAAAATGGTCCAGCTTTTTCAAGGAGTAAGATTGGGGGAAAAAATATGTTTTTTCCCTGTTTAAAAATACAGCAGCCATTTAACCAAGGAACCCTAGAGCTCTAGAGCAGGGCTGTGACATTTATTCCCTGCAGAAGCCGGGGCTTCTCATGGGCCATTAATCCCCTCAGTGGTTTGGGTTGCTGTTTCAGTGCAGCTCAGGAGCACAGAAAGTTAGTGTCACTGCTGCTTGCCCCATTTGTTCCCTGTTGCTAATCTTAGTCACTGTAAGCTGATTGCTCGCTGGGTTTTGCAGATGGGTTTTGATCCCTGAGGATCTGTTCAGCCAGCCCTTCCAAATAAAGCCCAGTCTTTGAGCAGCAAACCAACATACAAATAAATTAATAAAACCAAAGTCTTCTGCCCTGTTCCTTTGGCTTTCCCTCAGCATAGTGGTGTGTCCCCTGCATGGCAGCAAGCTTGTTCTGCTCATAGTTGCCTCCTGCTTGAAAACGGTTCCCTCACCATTTCCTTCCTTTCTGCTCTCTCCCTTGGGGTTTTAAACTCCCAGTAGGATAGTCCCCCATTATCCAGATGGCCTTGCAACTGGGTTCTCTCATCATGGCTGACTGTTCCCTCTTAAAGGGATAGCCCACCCTGGCAGAGCCACTAAAGCCCCCAATTTCAGTAGCAGGGAGGGGAACAAGCATTATAAACTCTCTTGGTTCTGGAACTGTGACAAAATAGGAGATGAACACTGCCACAGCTGGAACTCAGGCAACTGTGGCAATGAGTCCAATGGGCCAAATCCATCCCAGGCAGATGCATGAGATCCAGCCCCTGAGAAACCCCACAGCCTGAATGACTCACTTTCATGGCCCAGACCTAGTCCACAGGCCATATGTTTGACACCTCTGCTTTAGAGCAAAGGATTTAAAATTTGGCAAGGGCATGTCACAGGGATCAACTTTTTGCTGCCTCCATGATGATATCCCTAAATTCATCCAAATTATAGTTCTAAAAGAGCAGGGAAAACACAGTTCACAAAGACATATTAGGCTTCTAATAGTTTTCCTGTTAAATTCTTCTAAGATACTATCTACCCTGAGCATGCTCTACCTCAGAAGTGCAGGACCAGGCCTAGTTTCCCCTGAGTTTTTCCTTTGAGGAACTGATGTGGTAGAAATACTGGGACGGAGAACAGGAGGCTTGCCTTTCCTTTACTTTCAGTGCTCACATTGCCAGCAGCCTGGAGAAGATTTGAAAGAGTCTTCTTGAGTGTAAAAGGGCAAGGAACAGAAGAGGTGAAAGTTTTTGTAGGACTTAGAGGATGGGTTGTAGCAGAGGGGGAAATGAAACCTGGGTAGGCATTCTTCAACTCCTGGGTGCTTGACTTTGCCATCTTTGTTTTGCTTTATTACAGTAATGTCATGGATATACTAGGTGTGCAGGATGCCTTATGGAAAGTACAAATCATTTATCCACATCTTCAAATGTGGCTGCTCATGTTTTCAAAACACAGTTCCTGAGGACTAACACAAAACCATTTGGATCTAATTTTCAAAAGGGGTGTGCACCTGCATTTCCTTTAAAGATGAATTCCTTTTAACTTCCATGCTGCTGAAATAAGTCATAGGGGAGGCAAACAATGATGAAGTGGTTAGGTTGCTTCATACAGATCCGTAGATTTTTAAGGCCAGAGTTGTTCTGTTCTGACCCACTAGATATAATCATCTGCTGAATTTCACCCCAACTTTCCTGGTGCAAACCCAATAGGGAACATTGTTGCTAATAGCAGGAGAAACATTTTTGAAGAATTTAGAAACTACTGAATTTAGCCTGCATTTAAAGTTTTGCTGATGAGAAGAAAAAAGAAGAATTTTTTTCTGCACTTATTTGTTTGATTGAGCACTAGTTCAAAGACCTGAAAACTACACATACTGAGTGGAGATGAATTCAGTATAAGTTTCTGAATTGACTTTTTTAGATATATACAGTTGTCATCAATAAATCCTCTGAGGTGCTTGTATCAGAATAAAAGTCAGCTATGAAAATCATTAGATCTACAGTCAATAATTGATAACATGCATTTTAAACACGGAAAGAAATTAAATTTTAGGTCTTTTCAGATTTTGAACTGTATCCAATTTCATTAGGCAGGAAATTCAGACAATCAAACAACAGCCTTTTATTGTCCTCTTCTTAAAAAGGAAGAGTTTTTCATCCTTTGACTCCTCTGATGAGATTTTTTTTTGCATACAAAGTTGAATAAGACAAACCAACTATTGTTGCTATTTATTATAACACAGTTCTTACACATTTTTGGTCTTTTGTCAGAGTTCAGGTTCTCCATGGCAGAAAATATTCTTTAGTTGCTTTGAGGCCTAAAAAACCATAGTGCACCAACTCCTTCCCATGTAGGCTTGCTCTGCTGTTGCCACATATTTAAAATGCCCAAGAATTAAAATGATCTTTGTCATTTATAGGGTTAAAATATCAAATCTCAGAAATGTGAACAGAAATCAGGTGCCTAAGTCCAAAACTGTGATCTAAAAATCCCCTATTCAGCTGGTAGAACAGCCAAACAAGCGCCTCTTGGTTTGACTTTAGGCACCTGGGAAAGTTTAAAGTCCAGCTTCTGCAAATGAAGAGTCCTGGCATAAGTAGATCACTGGCTAGCTGATGCCTCAGCCTGGCCAGGATCCAGAAACTAGGTGATCCGGATGATGTCCTCAGGGAACAACATCATGTACACCAACAGGATCTGACTTTTCACAAAATAGTAACTGCCTTTTAAAATGTGACCAGATGAGAAGGAGCTTGTACCATTTACCTTTCATACAACCTAGAGCACTCACTCAAAAAATGGGAGACCCAGGTTTAATGTCCTTCTGTGCCAAAGACCATTCAGATCCATCTCCCAGGAGAGTCTCCTATTGCTATCACTGTTTATGCATTTTACATTAGAGGGTCATAGGATACAAAACAGAAATAGTTGTGAGACCACGGAGTCAAACTCATATTGCCACCAGTCCTGCTGAGTGCCCAAAACACTAGGCTGCAGAGCCAGGTTCCTTTTTCCATGTTTTCCTTCAGATCCCAGGACTTTTGCATTCCTTCTTGTGCCTAGCTCTACTAAGAGGGGAGCTACTGTGTCACAGCTCTACTAGGAGGAGAGAAGGCTGCTCCACCCAGAGCACTCACCTGGAAATTCGGTGATATGGGTTTGACTCCCCTGAGGCTGAGGAGAGACCCCACTCTCCCATTTCCTGCAGGAGTACCCTACCCTAATTTAGGCTGGGAATGAAGAGGAACTTACTGTCCATGAAGGTGGTCAAGCATTGGAACAGGCTACCTAGAGAAGCTGTGGAAACTCCATCCTTGGAAGTTTTCAAGAGCAGGTTAGACAGACACTTGGCTGAGATGGTTTAGTCAGGGATAATCCCTGCCAGCCCTACCTTCCTGTGATCCTATGAGTAGGCTAATAACAGATGGGTGTACTTTAAGAATAAAATTAGCCACAACCACATTGTCTTGAGGACCATGTTCTTGTCAGGATGTCTTAGACATACCCAGAAAATGCCAACTGGACTGGATCCCTTAGGGACTTCAGTGGAACAGTCTCTAGTTGTTGATTCCTGATTGGGTGCAAACAGGAGCTAGAAATGGAGCAGTTCAAAATGAGGCAGCTATGAGCATACACAGAAAGGCTGGTGCTTAAGGAACTTTAAGGAACAGGGCAGCACCCATTCAGTTTCAAGGAGTGGCTGCTGAATGACTATCTTTTAGGGTGCAGAAACACATTAATTAATGCGCATTAAATATAGTACCTCCATTGTGAGGTACTAGAAAAAGAAGCATTAGTCTATTTTAATGTGCATTAGCTAAAAGGCATGCTTTAATGAGCAATAAAACAGGCTACTGCACATTAAAGCGCACGTGTAGATGTGCCCTTAGATGGTTGTTTTGGACTCAGGTGCTTAAAGTCCACCAAGTTCTGTTCTTATGGATTTAGACCTTAGTGTAAGAAAGCATGAAAGTAAAGGAACTAACTGAAATAAAATGAAACTACATAGCCTAATTTTGTCACTTATGCTACAGAATGTAAAAGTCAAACCCGAACCCGAGTAGTGAAAAGCAAACTAGTTCACAGGCATTCTCTAAATTTCAGGAATCCAAGGTTATTATTTGTAGCATGGCTAAGCTTTTATTATGTAATATCTTATCCTAACATTGTCCCTTTAAGTGGAGTTAGATTTTTAACATGATTAGATATTAACATAAGTGCTCCACTTGTCTCTCTAACATAACAAGAATGTTGTTAAATCATAAAGTTGCCTTTAAAGAGATATTAATCCTCAGTAATAAAATATTGATTAATACATTTCACTGCACAAATGAACTGTCTTCAGCTGAGCTAAGCTGCTGCTGCTAAGATTCTACAGCAACATAAATCATATGCTTATATATTTCCAGTTGAAACTTATTGTGTACCAGTTAGCTTTAAGGTCTAAAACCTTTCGACCTACAGAGTATGCCAAGATCTTCACAGTTGTCTTTTCTTCTTGCCTTCCCCCTCCTTCCAACTCTGAAATCAGTCCCTTATTCCCTGACTTGAGATGAATTAATCTAATGTCAGCACCTTGTCTCCCCAGTGTTAAAATGTGCCATTGTGGAGAAATGTTGTTTCAGCTCTTTAGCACTTTCATGCTGGAAACCTCTCACCTAGAGAGAGATAGACAAGACTGTGTTTCAATCACCTTCTTATCAAATCTTGGCGTCCTTTGTTTTCCTTTTTACTTTCAATGCTGTGGACTGCACTGCTAAACAATTGTGTGTCTTCTCCAGTGTGACTGGAGATGGTTTGGAACAGGAGAGCAGTACAGCACAAAGAACGATGCACCTCTTGAACCTCTGCAAACATGGCACCTGTACAAATGAGATCTTGTGTATACATGCACTGATGTGCATGCATGTGTTGTTACCTATATTGGATGTAGCTCTTTCTGGACCTTATGGAATAGGCACTAATGTTGCAGAAGCCATAACAGGTATATTGGTTTACTCTATTTGAAGTAAGAAAATAGTAGCATAAGTAGGGATGGGTGAGTGGGGCTCCAGTGCCAGGTGCTATCTTAAAGAAAGTGCAAGAATGGCAGGCACACCTGCCCTGGCCACCTTCCACCACCCACGAAGAAAAACTTCTCAGTGATGTTTCTGCAACAAACCAGGAGCTGCAGGTCTTGCAGCAATAACTCATGGAAGACTGTGCAGGTGTGAGAGCTATTATAAGTTTCACAGAACACAGGGGGCCTCAGTTCCTAAAATACAGAACAGTTTCCTCTTCTTTCATTGGGAATTCTGCTTAAGAAAAAACTATATTAGCCTGGAGATAGTGGTTATGGAAAGCCTAAATGAATTGGAGGTCTGAGTAGAAGCCTTTAAAATCAATTTGCAGTTGCAAATCAAGGCCAATGATGATATCAACAGCTCTACATCAGTTTTTGCACCAGCTGAGATTTAGACAGCAGAAGTTGAGCTGTGGCACTATTGTAGTAGCAGTGACTGGAGACTCCCTGACTTCATAAGGCATAATGGCAGGGGAGCCTGTTCCCAAAAGGACTTGCTACAGTTCTTCAAGTTGTGGAGACAACACTTCCCCACCATAGGTTTGCTCCGTTGTACCAGTCTCATCCTAACAAGTATGATCTCCTGTAGGGGACCAGCACCCTCCTCAGTACTTACAGCCTCCTCCTGGACTGGGAAAGGGAAAAGCAAGAGAGATTTAATGGCAAAAATCCCTATGCCTGCATTGCTGCAGGATTAGACCCTTGACTGGGAAGGGCATACAGTTAAGTACGTAGAAAACTAGACAACAAGAAAACCACTTAAAAATCATACTGAAGAGATGCAGTGGTCAGCTTTGTCACATTCCTTCCCACCCCCCACTCTATTTATTTGTACACATTTTTTTTCTTTTTTAATATGGATTTTCTATGTGCGGAATGTGATCACTAAGGTGTATAATGGGACCCAACTGTGCAGAAATGTCATGCATGCAAAATCTATGCAAAGCCCTGCTATGCTTTTGCCTGAATCAATTTAAAGAAGACGCTCCATAAAACAGGATAAAGCCAGATTAAGTGCATACAAATGAAGCATCCCAAGCAAGGTTTTCAGAATTTGTTGCAGGCAGATGGAATACAAATGGAGAAATAGATTGTACTGGCTCTTGTGTGAAACAAATACATCCCGAGAGGTCGGGGGTGACCATATAGCCTAAGGAGATCTCCCCATTGCAAAGGTCACAAGGAGAAAGACAGAACGATATGTCAAAGACAAGGCTTTGCAGCAAGCTGGATTTCAACTATGTGATAAAGTCCCTACATGCTATAGCAGTCTGGTGTGACAATTTGTGGCAGTTTCATTTCCATTAAAAACAGAGGCATTAAATGAATAGCCCCACCCATACAGTTGTCCTTGTCTTACTTGATTTGCCTTTACATTATACCATCCTGTCATTTTAATTTTTTAAGCGAAATTTTGTAGTGACATTGTGTAATGGCACCCATGGTTGTGTAGTTCCATATGCAGTGAAGACAATATGCAAAACAGTGTATAAATAAAGTCAGCAGCTTGGGAACTTTTATTCTCAGAACCTGAGAACTCTGGACACAAATTTCAAAGTAATGAAAGTGAATACTTTCTCATACAACTGGCCAGTGGAACTCATTGATAAAAGGTATCATTGAAGCTGAAAACTTGGCAGGCTTCAAAAAAAGAACTGGCCATTTACATGAATAACAAGACTATCTACGGGGAGATCCTTATCTGGCCTTACTGTGTCAGAGAGACCCACTGAACTCATTGGATCTCTGCTGGTTGCCTCCACCCCCCACCCCACCCCTCTGCAATTGTAATTGTAAGGATTACTTTTTTGTTAAAGGTTCTTGTTGGTTGAAAGCTATAAGCCTTCATGCTTCTGGACATAAAACAACCTACAACTAATGGTGCTAGAAAATAATACCCCTGCAGGCAGGTTATACCACCTCTGTCTAGTGCAGGGACTTCTCTGTTTTCTTTGAGGCACATGGTCCTGGAAACAAGCTACTGGACTACACTGACCATTCACTGATCCATTATATCAGTTCCTGATGCACAACACATCCCACCCAACACCTTCTGCTATTTTGTTTATGCCACATCCCTTGCAGAGAATCTCATTTAGAAATGTTTTAGACGGTCTTAAATATTTTATTGGTACTATGCTTAATATCCTTCTGTCTGTAAAACCCAGCATGATTTTTACTCTACAAACCTTCGGGGGAAAAATAAAACTAATAAATATTAAAACCCTCTAAAAATGATGTAAAATGCTGTTTCTACAAATCAGAACATTGTGATTTTAAAACCTGATATTTCATAAGACCTGATTGAACATTGCAACCAATTTATTTGGCACATCTGGGCCTTTTTTCTGGTGGCAAATTGTTTGGAATTGGCTTCAATTTTGTGAAACTATTTGTTATTCATAATTGTTCAATGGATACTTTATGAAGTTAACAGGCACCCATGAATTGTGTTCAACACGTATATTTGTTGTTTGCTTATGGTTTGCCACCTTAGTCACATACACTTGCATTTGATGAAAAACTGGAACCTTTCCAAAGATAGAAAGAAAAACTTTTAGTGACACAATGTTCATTATCATTGAAAAAGCCATTTCTCATAGAGAAAACTTCTAGATAAAAGATTGTGACTGGCTCTGTATCTTATGTCACTATATATTTTCCCTTTTCTATCACACTTTCTTTCTTGAAATTGCAGTAAGTATGATATGTGCAGAGCAAATCTCTGCATGGATCCTTGAAAAACTGCATATTGCCCTGGCTACATTTGATAAGTAAAGCTAGCTCAATTAGCAACAGGGGGCTGTGACACCCTGAATATTAAATGAGGAGGGCAAAGCTACTGCCACCTCTAATGTTGCTCTTGCTGTTATATTTAATTTATGGAACCAAGTCTAAGTGTCTCTTATTCTGTCATTTTCCCTTCCCTCTGAAACAACCGTCCTTTAATCACCAAATTAATTATGGGTATAGGCTGGATTTTTGTTGCTGTTGTTGGGGTTTTGAAGAACATTCACACAAACTAAATTTCACTTGCATGGAAGATCCCACAGTAAAATGGCACACAGAAATTCAATGGCTAAATCAGAGAAGTATTCACAGATGATCTCTGTTATTTGCCTGTTTGCATTCAAGACTTTCAGGTGTTAGGTACAGTCCTGTGCTCACTGGAGTGGTAAAATGAATCCCTGAGTATCTGAGCCAGGTTGTATCCATGGGCCATGAGCCGATTGGTGCAGAACTGAATTTTGCCTCCTTATAAAAGCCTCAACTCACCCAATGTGCTGTAACTAGCTCAGAGGAATAATTAGTAACAGAGCCAAGAGAAGAGCCCACAGGATTTCCAGCCCTGTGCTTGAGGAAGGTCTGGGATGTGGTAGTATAGTAATTCTGTTGACTTGCTACAGCTCCGGGGGCTTGAACGCAAGCCTTGACTCAGATGTCAAAGTCACTAATCGGTAGTAGATATAGCTACATCATGCCTTTGCGTGCTACAGGCTAGAGAAGTTGGCCTGCCTTCACTGTCCTAGCCCTATCTGCTAGGGTTGAAAAAAGAGGCCACACCTCCTCTCAGGGACAGGTCAAACCAAACCCTACTGTTAAACAGCTACATAACACTGTCAAGTCACATAATAGGAAAAGCAACACTGAAATGATGCATTAACACATTTTATAGCATTTTATAGCACAAGGGCATAACCTTGAAGGGACAAAAAATAACGGATGGCAAATAAGAATGCAAGTAAGACATTTTCTTACCTCATTAGAAGTCACACAATCTCTCTCTTTCATGGCTGAACTGTTTGTCTCTCATAACCAGCCTGTTACAAGCCTGCAGACACCTTCCTTCTTCAAACAGTGCCTGATGCTCAGTATTCCTTCTCATGTAGAGCTTAAACCATTCTTTGAACTCAGGAGGTGCTTATGATACAATTAATCCTCTGACTAATGCATATATCTCTTCAATACCTTTCCAGGGAGCCAGTAGCTCCTTCATTCCTGGACCAGGAGAAATGAGACAGTGAGTCATTTGATCACAGGGGCTTCTGGACTGTAATGAATATACACAGTGGTAGTAGACTCGTGGTGGCATACAAGCATGGATCAGTTCACTTCACAATAACTATTTAAGAAGATAAACTGTGTAGCACTATTCCTGAAATGAAGAGGTGAAGTGTTCCAGACAGAGGTGAGTTCCTCTGGGGGCCTTTTCTTAACTTCTGTCTATCAGGACCTTCTCTTCCTTCCTCCACCATACCTTCTTCCCACCATGACTCTTGCAGTTCAACATTCATTATGTCTGACAGAGTGTGTCTACGTGTGTAGCTCCATGCACCTAAATTTAATGTGCCTTTGTTTAAGGCACATTAAGGTGATTTAGGCATGCATCTACATGTAGACGCACTGATGCGCATTAAGGTGCATTAAATTTAGGCTGGCATAGATAAATCGCATTAGCCCACATGTAGCTGTGTTAATGCACATTAAGCATCTACATGTGAGCTAATGTGATTTAGCTATGCTAGCTTAAATTTGGTACTTGCTTTAAGCAGGTATCAAATTTAGGCGGGATTAGCCTAAACATCACTATTTTAAAGGCACGTTAAGGGCACACACATGTGGACACATGCCCTTAATGTGCCTTAAAAATGGCAATTTTAGGCTAATCTCAGTTAAAAGGGCCATGTGTAGACAAGCATGTAATGAGGCATTCTTCTTCCTCCTCGTCAGAGTATGGAGGGTAATTTGTGCCCTGGGACTCAGCCTCACAGAAGAGACTCAGATGAGAGGTGAGTGAAATTATTTTTAACAAGGGTTAAATTTGCCAAAAGAGATTTTCAAAGAGCCCCAAACTATTAGCAAATTCAAGTCAAATTCAGTGAGTAGCTTCTATACTATACTATGCAAACAAAATGGCGAGTGTGGGAATGTCAAAAAAACCCAGGAAAACATTTCATATAAACGGCTTTGAAATATATCATTCTGCAAGTGCCTCAGTGTTTCATTTCAACATTTTCAAAGTGCAACTTTTTTGCCTTTTCATTAGAAGAGTTATTTTTCATCATAAAAGAGACCTGAATAAAAAAGAAAGGAGAAAAAAGAGGGTTGTAAGAAAGGATAAAATATTCCCAAAGAAAAAGGAAAAAGAAAGGAAAGGAAAGAGAAAAGAAAACTTTTCACTTTGTTTAGGCCAATGCAAAACATTTTTTCTTGTACTTTCTATGTTGCCATAAAAATTCTCTTTTATTTCACCCTGAACTGGCTGGATTGTTTTGATTGAATTAAAACAATTTTAAAAAGCAACAGCATTATTATTTTCTCAGATATAATAGAAAAGTCCTTCCCACTCTCCTTCATTCTGCTTGCTCACATCCAAGATAGCACAGGCCAGCCTAGGGGAGTTAGCCACCTACTCCTAGAACAATGTGAATGTCCTGAGAGTTTGATTCCAAATCCACTGAAGTCAATGGGAACTTTAATATTGATTCCAGAATTGGGCCCTAAATTATTTAGTGAGACTCTAACTTGTTGTCTGTGAGGAGATATATGGCACTGTCTGGCTATCCATACCTTAGGCATGGTGAGGGGGTGTGGGCAAGAAGACCAAGTGGGTAGGGAGTGGACAAACAGCAGTAGGTAGTGGTTTCTCATCTCCAATATGCCAGCCAGTGCAGATGAGCCAGCTTGTACATGGAAGCTATCAAACACCAGGTCGGAGAATGGGCACAGACCAGGGATCTGCCTCTCAAAGTCTGGTTCCTGAATTACCACTGAGGCTGCCACTACCCTATAGTCAGGGCTTGCACCACAGTCACAGCTGTGACCCCTAAGTCCAGGCTTATACTGACAGAAGTGGGAGGACACTGCCATGAAACCAAACACAACATGTGTTGCTACTAAGGGCAGATTTGGGATTTCCTAAAGAGTGATGAAGCATACTGCCCCTCAGATCATGCAGCACAGGGTTAGAATGGGTCAGAAGTGGCCCTGGGGCTCCCCTTGTATCTGCATCAGCCAGGGACAGCAGCAGGGGATATATTCCTCCTTCCAGCACCTGTTCCTGGCAAGGTGGGGAGGGTGGGGAGCAGGCCCTGGGATCTGTGTGCTGCTGATGCTGTCCCTAATAGAGCCTGGCACCCCACAAAGCTGCATCTTACATCTGAAGTGGGGCAGGGGCATCTCTGGGGACTCTCCCTGTGCCCAGGTCAGTCAGGGACAGCAGCAGCATTAGCTGAGAAGGTGGATGCATCCACACTACTGCACCTCCTGGATCTGCCTCTGTAACAACAGCTAATGAGTGAAGTGCTGGCTCTACAGGTGCTGCATATTGTATCAGAGGGAGAAATGCCAAACAGATGCTTGTTTAAGGCACCAGCAGAAATGTAGCTTATACAAAATGGACAAACTGAAAACTGGGTAGGAAAAAAATGGTCTTCCCCAGCTCCTGAGCAAGCACTACAAGGATAGTAAGTTAGAGTACATATTATGTTAAATGTCCCCATGGAATTGGAATTCAAGCAGCACAGCAAGTCTATTCAGCTTTGCCTCATCATCCCTAGGGTGAAGTCTCCAGTGAGACATCAAGCATGAAGGAAAGTAGCAGGCATCACATACAAGGCATTCTACAAGGCATTCCATTAATCTCAATGGAGATATTGTTAAAGTCACCACAACCTTCAAGCAGTGAAATACCTGATGCCAGGCACCCTTATCCAACCTAGGCAACACAGCTTCCATTGCATATTCCATATGCCTTTCTTGATTGCAGTCTCATTGGCCTACTTGTAGAATAGTTACACTTAAGAGGATGCATTCAATTCAACACCTAAAAGGTCAGTATTTTCTTCGAAGTTTTACGCTGTAAGGTTGTTTGAGTTATCTGTGAGTGGCAGGATCCTGGCTTTAATGTATTTCTGCTACTACCTACCTCACTTTCACTGAGGCATAGGGGGGATTTATACACATACCTTTTTTCCCCGCAACACACTAGAGATACAACAGGTTGGAGCACACTCGAGTAATTGATTAATCAAGTCTGCTCCACATGTGAGCTGAGGCACACTGCATTGTGGCACATGCATTTCTATAAACAGCAAAATGTATGTCAGTGTACAGCAAATGACAGTGGTGCACTTTTGAGCTTAAACACCTCTAATGTGTTTTAGTTCAAAAAGCGTGCCTCTGCCATTTTCTCAGTGCTGACATGCATTTCGCTGCTTATGCAGCTGCATGTGCCACAACGCTGGGCACTTTTAAAATCATTTGAAGCTGCAGCGTAGGCATGTATACAAACGCCCAGAAAGACTAAGTGATGTGAGAAAGGTTAACAAATAGACATCCCCTTTGGTTTCCTAATTGTATTACCAAAGCACTTACAGGCTCTGTAGTGGTACACACTCTGTGAGTGCACAGAAACAGCTACTTTCCTGCCTCCAGAAGCATATAAGATAAACCAACAAAACATTGTTGTGACCAGATTGTATAGTGGGAGGGTTTGAGTATCACAGAAAAAGCATAAGTAGCAGATCCCAGGTTTGAGTCCCAGATTTCCTGAGGACAGATATGGTGTTCTTATCACAAGCTTTTTCTCCAAACTGTGACTATCATTGGCCTTGGCAGACACTACACTTAAGACATGATTAGTCAGTTAATCACATCTTAAATAGTAACCTGGCCACTTCTTCACGGAATTAATGGCACCCATAAAGAGCAACCAGTAACAAAAATGTGTAATATTGAATGTTTGGCAGGGTTAGGATTATGCCAGGGCCTCCAACCTGCCGCCTTGTGGTCTCCACCAGCCAACAATCAGCTGATTATTGGCTGGGTCCAGGACCATACTGGGGTTGGTTCAAGTATCAGTGTGGTCCTGATTAAGCTGAGGATAAATTGATTGTCAGGCATCAACCTTTCAACTTGCTAGTGCAGGGGATCGTGACTGTGGGCTCTGCCTGCACTAGCAAGTAGGGCACAATTGGGATCTGATCTCTGATCCCAAAATTGCACATCCTGCCATGCATATGCCTCATGGCAAGAAGCATTATTGTTAAGATTGGGATCAGATCCCATTGGACCTTTAAATAAATGCCTGTCAATGGCCTTTTTGTCTCCTGTTCAGGAACTAGGATGATATTGATTTTTCACTTGACTTAACATAAACTGTTCTAATGAGGAGGGGCTGGCTGTCAAGAAGAAGTGCTCTGCAGGTGAGAATTTGCCTTTCTCTCCTCTCTCTGACACTTCATTTTTTTAACAATTGAAATGAATTTTTAAAAATGAGAGTCTCGATGCAGGCCTTCACTTTGGATCAACATCCTTAAGGTGACTGAAACCTTTACCTTGATGTTCCTTTACTTCTATGGCAGCTTAAGGCAGCCATTCTGGCTTAGCCAAGAGAAGCCCATTGCTTGTAATGACTTGTTTGATCTTCAGAGAAGGAGAGTGACAGTAAGACCATAAACAGTTTTAGGAAGATGAGGGAAAAAGGTCATCTTCTACTAGTGGAGAAGAATGGAACAACAATGCCCCTGTGCTCCTAATACTATTCACCTGCCATACTATCCCAGACATTTATTTTGGATGCTCTCCAGAAGCAGATTATGTGGGAGTTAAACACTATAATAAGAAAAGTACTGATTTTCTTACAAGTCCATCAGCAATACGTAGCTTGCTTTTCTTATTCAGTAAGCCTGAAAGAGATCTAGCCTAAAACAGAGGAAAGGATGAAAATAAGAAGTCATGAGGGAGCCAAAAGTCCTGGAACAGAGGAAGACAGACCGACAGGAGTGGTTCCATGATGTAGATGGCTGTTGCTATTATTGAAAGTGTAGCTTTGCAGGGAACACATCAGAGGATGTGGCTGGGCCTCAGGTTCCCATAGTGTAGTTCTTCAACCTCCAGTGGCAAGACCATCACATCATAGAAAATTAGGGTTGGAAGGCACCTCAGGAGGTCATCTAGTCCATATGTAGAGTTTTCTACAGTCTTTACAGGAATGGGTTTTGCCCATTAGATGAAGCAGTAGAACCTGTGTTATATCCAGAGATGCTGCATTCAATTCTTTCCAAATAACCTGTCCATGGGCTCAGTTGTATATGGAATTACAGTGTTGTACAGGCCTGCTGAGAAGGCAGAATGAGGGGGGAAAGGTAAGGGCTCTTTGAGAACACATATGATGGCAAGAGAGAAAAGAGAGGCAGAAAAAGTCCCGAAGGAGGGCATTACCCTGAAGAGCAGGGTATGTCTCCATGGGTGCATCACCAGTAAGGAGAGAAGCCAGCAAGAACAATAAAGAAAAGAGAAAGTGATTCTATAAGTAACATTTGGGCCAGAATGGGGCATTACAATTATGTGGTACAAGCCAAACACCCTTGCCTTGCTTAAGTCTGTAGTCCACTTGTACATGGACACATCAGTCACGTAGACTTCAGCAGGCTGTGGTATCTCACATGTTCAGAGTTTCACAGGTGTATAAGCATTTACCAGACCATGGTCTAAATGCCAAGAAGGTTAGGCTGGGGTGGGCCTGGCAATAGTGGGGAACGTTTTCATCAGCAATGGTCACTAGCTACAGCTCTGAACTCCACAGCAGCAGGTTACTAGAGGTCCTCAAGATAAAGATCAAGGAGGAGATTTTCAAAACCATCTAAAGGGTCTTAGGCGTACCCATGTTGGTCTAAGGATATAGATAGATGCAGTTCTTTGGGTAAATGTGATATCTTTTATTAGACCAACTAAATACTTGGAAAAACATGTTCTTTGCAAGCTTTTGGGCACAAACACCCTTCTTCAGTTCTAAAGGGTCTTGGAATTCATGACCTCTTTATTATCTCTGCACTGCCCTCCCCAAGCATGTTTGAATTGGCTGCCATACTGGCTGTTGGGTGGCCCATCATTTTTTATGTGAAACATTGTCACAAGGAGGGGAAGGGCAATGCACATAAAGATTTGAGGCAACAAAGGAGTTATTTTTCTCTTCTGATTTTTTGTTCCAAAAACAAAGGAGAGACTGAAGAAAGCCTGTTTAATTTGTGAATTTCACAGATTCAGCTCCCACAAGAGAGGAAAAAAATCAACAAAAAACCCAACAACAGGCATGGAAAGAGCCTCGAGTATTAATGGCAACTGATCAATAACTAATCCGCAGCGTTCCAGTTACCAACTTGATGGAGAAAATTCACGGTGCTTAAGTAATTCTAACTAATCTTAATGAATACCGCCATGCCTACATGCCTGCAGAGATGTGTGAAATTTATAGAAAAATGTCATTTCGGCTCTCCGTATTTTTTTTTCTCCCAGTCATCAAAGGAGCATAAAAAATGCTCTTAGAAATCTGCTATCTCTCTTTGCCAGATGAGGGCTTCAAAAGGCGAGCACTCATTTTTTGTCATAAGCAGAGAAGATTATGAATACATTATCTAGTTAACATTAAAAAAAAATCAAAACACCCAATTTTACATTCTTACTTATTCAACCCCTTTCCTTGTCCCCCTTTCCATTCCTCTTCCTCCTCCCTGCTGGAGAAGGAATATAATGGCATCTAGACAAATCAGCTACAAGTAGAAAATGTTGATACATATTTTGAGTGTATTTTTATTTGGTGCTGCTTAGAATATTTCAAAGGAAAGATCAATATGGTGCTTTCAAGTCTTCTCTGTCTTTTGCTGGTAAAAGCTGATCAGCACCTCTTAAGTTTCTTAGCTGCTTGCAGGAGAGCAGTACTGGCAAACTTTGTCACTGAGCTTGCAAGAAAGGAGGGGAAAGGTCAGAGGAAGTGCTGACAATGAGAAGAATGGCCTGCTTTATAGAGAGAAGGATGATAATGTTTATACAGATGATACTAGGAAATAGGGAGGTGCTACCAGTTTGGGTTTTTTGGTCATGCTGGTATGTGGTCACAGTATTAACCCAGAATATGGCCTCAGGGCAGGGCCATCCAGTGCTGAATGATAATCATTCTGTGCTTTGACGGGGATAAATGCACCTTTAAATTACTGAAATGTTGTGCATGGCTAATGGGTTTGGACTGGGATATCAAGACCTGGGAGGGGTTGCTTTTATTTAAACCGATGCCACCGGAGAGAACTATCACTATGTAAATTAAAGACATGACCTATGTGATCCTTCACTATGAGAGACTTGTACGTGTTTTTTAAGGACAGCACAGAACAGTATATTATACCTGTTTACTAAGCCATTTTTTACCCTTCATGGGTTAAATTTGGATTTGCTGATTGGGCTTGCTGGAAAATAGAGGTAGACATGGTTTGGATTTTTCCAGGACAAGATTTCTTTCATTAGCAAATGTGGGTTATTTGAAGCTAAAGCATTTTGTGGGGATTTACCAAATTTTTCAATGAGAATGGAATAAGAGCAGCTAACACACCACAGTAGTTGATTCCTCAATGTTTATGGTGTTCACTTATGATATGCAAGTCTGGGATTCAAGTCCCTGCTCTATTTAACTCATCCCATGGCTTAGTCTCACGGCATCTATACATGTGGTCTGGGAGTGGGGAGGGGTGCCTTTAATTAGAGCAGCTCTGAGAGCTGCTCTAATTAAAGTGCCTGCAGCATCTGGTGTATTCAGCATCTGGTGCTTCAAAATGGTGACGAGAGTGCTTTAAGTAATGCTTGTTCAATGAGCTTTAGTTAAAGCACCCCACTGCCATTTTGATGTGTGGGGACACTGTATGCATGTGATGCAGAGCCTGCTGAAGCACACTAATTAGGAACCTCGCAGCAGACTTAATTGAAGCAGAGCTCCATCACATGTATAGGGCCCTTAGTCTCTCGTGTTTAGCTGATATAATCATAGAATCATAGAATAATAGAAAATGAGGGTTGGAAAAGACTTCAGGACGTCAATGAGGGACTCACCTGACTGGAAGAGGGCTCAGAATGGAGTTATATAAGCCCAAAGCCTGCACCGGTCAGGTAATCTCTCCCCAGCAACCATGAAGTGAGGTACTTCTGGCTGCAGGGCTCCTGAAGGGACCTGGATCTTGCTGGACAACTCTGCAGGCCAGGAATAGAGGCAAGTCCCCTGGGCTGTCGGCAGTGGGGAGCAGCGGGGAGGGTGGTGAGTGCCAACCAAGGGTCAGCGACCACCTGCAGCTGCCACTGGGGGGCCACTGCCATGCTTAAGGGGTGCACGTACACCTGCATGCACCCCCTATGTATCACCCCTCCCCTTAAGGCTAAGGTGGCCTACAGGAGCCTAGTCAGGCCAAGAGGCACCAATCAGGTCTGAGGGCTGCATCGAGGTTAGTGGGGCCTCAGGAATGACCCAGTGGAAATTTATTGGGATTGGCTCACTCTAAGGCCAGTTGGCAAACTCCCTCAATTGACTTCAGTATTAAGAACAAGCCACAGTGAGCATGAAATGTAGGGAGAGCAACATCAGAGTCTGAGATGGGCAGGAGCTGCAAGGCCCACACAGGACATCATGGCCACCCCTGTGGCAAAAAGCCTGTCACGCTCCCCTTGCTGTGTCTTGAGACCCAAATTACTAAGTGCTAAGGTTTAAGGCATTCTGGGGTAGGGCTTTCTCAGTTCCTTTTGTTGGCGTTGTGTCTACTCAGTGTGAGAGACCTGGAAGGGAAAGAGTAGATAGCCCACCTTGCTGCCCTGGTCACCAAGTCTTCTATGCTGGGATCTTCCAAGGGGGCAAAGGGCCTTCAAACTTACCAAAAATTATTGAGAGGTAGGTACGTAGTACCCATAAAGTTATCTGGGAATTTCAGCCTACTGCTCAAGGATTTAAACATCATTGTAGGTGGCCACTCAGGAAGAGCTCATGATTTCCTGGCCTCCATCGGTTTGTTCTCGGCATCAAAGTCTGAATTAATACTGCTAGGCATACTCCAGTTTTGATGCAAGAGATAAAATTGAAGTTTCAGAGGTTGTATTAGTGAAGGGTGTTGTATTAGTGGTCGTGGTTCTGATCATCTGAGGCTGGGGTCCAGCTTGCCTGTTGGACAGGATTTGTTTTGATGATTTACCCTCAGAAGCTAATGAAACCTGATGATTTGAAGAAGGCTCTGACCACTGACAACACCACTGACTTGGGCGCGTCTACATGAAACTCTTAGTGCACATTAGCCTAATAACCCTGCACAGTAGCATAGCACTTAAAAACTGTGCTAATAGCCTACTGCACAGTTATTAAGCTAATGCACAGTAAGCATCACAACATAACCAAACTACTGTGCAGTATTTCTAGTTTCTGAGCATTTAGTTAGTACTTCATTAAGCAAGTACCAAACTAGATGTGTGGTAATTAAGGCACATTGTTGTTTGTTGGCATGTCTACACAGTCATTGCTCTCCATGGTTTATCAGAGTTGGTCCTAAATACTATTTCTTACAACTCCATTATCTGTGGTTACCATGGCTCTCCAACAACCTGAGACAGATGGAACGAAGTGCTCAGCATAATTAACTTTTTCTCTTGGATGAGGCTGAAGAAAAGGCTGATTTCAGCCTCCCAGTATTGCTGCCTCTTTTAAGTGGACAATTGTGTCCATGAAACTCTTATTACTCTGAGAATGCCTGACTTCAAAAGGTTTCCTTTTTTTCCTCAGTTGCCCACAGGGTCCAGCTACGGCTCTGTCATAAATTGATGCACAAAATATGAACAGAATGATTTTTTTTAACAACTTCAGCAATCATTGTAGTTCATAACTAGGCATGCAGGGTCTTTATTAATTTAGCAGTGTTATTCCCCTTATGAAATATTCATCCCACAGGATTTCTGTGCACATGAAGGTTTTGAAGAAATTGATCTGCAATGCAGTTACTCTCCTAAAAGAATGATTTCTTTATTGTCCTGCCATTTTGGTGTTACTGTATGTACAAATGGGGCCTGAATAAATGTGCAGTCAATCCTACTAAACCAAACAAATATGTTTTTAATTGTGAGGGAATTTACTGTTTAGAAGAGCAAATCCAGAGCCAAGCATAGCGTATGAAAATGCTTTGCAAGCTTCCCACACAAAGCTCTGTCAGCTTATCCTTCACCTCTGACATACTTTGCTAATTCACCCTTGGAACCTCTCTCAGTTTTGGTCATTCTTCTCAATCCTGACCTTTAACCCTCCTGGGTTATCCTAGCCCATCCCACAGCTCTGCCAATGGCTTTTAATCCTGTTAGATGACACCATCCCCTTCCAATTGCAGCTTTGGAGGATTCTCAATTGTGCTGGACTTTGCAGTGATTTTGTGGGGTGGATAGATAACCGCTCTAAGAACTGTACTGAGACATATGTACAAATTCACAGAATGCCCTCACCCAGTAAAGCAATTAAGTACATGCTTAACTTTAAGCTGACACCTCTTTCCACTGACATCAATTTCATTGTTGTCTTCAGCAATCCAGGGGCACTTTACAAATAGGCATGTAATCCGCTGACAAACTACATCATGTTGTTCTTGGGCCGGCACATGCAGGAGACAACGGTCCACTTTATCTTCATCTAGCTGCAGCTGCAGTTCCTGTAGATGCAACGTTCGCTATAGATTTGAACACTGTGGGTTTAAAAAATGTTCCTGAGCCACATCAGGAAATCATAGTATAGTATTATGTAGTTAAAGACTGTAGGTTAATGTACATGCAGAGTGGGTAAATTGAAGCAATGCTGATATCATTAATCCAAGCAGCTGTCAGAGCTGCTGAGTGATTAAGACATTAAACAGCCAAGGGATATCTAGGGTATGCTTGTACTGCTACTTAGACTTGCTCCCAGGCTCATCCATTAGGCCATACTCACTGATCACCCATATAACAAAACCCTTTACCCAACCCGGAAACTGTCCTATGTGTCAGAGCCAAAGGTCAAGCTTTCAACTAGCCCCATGCACTTCCCACTGCCCTTGACCCTGCAGTGTGTCCACAACTCACATAGTCTCTTACAGCATAATACTGGATGCTTGCTACCACCCTGTCTGTACATCACTTCCTGTTTCTACATTCCATAATTAGAAACAAGAGGAGGAGCCAATTTTAGGGGGGCACAAGTGCTCTCTGTGCCCCCCTACCAGCCGAAGCACTCACTGTCAGAGGTGGGGGAAGGGCACCAGTGTTCTCAGGGTGGGGGGGCGCCTATGATTAACCATTAATACCATTAACATTATGGTCTCCTATTATTGCTTACAAAGGCTAGGGATAGATATTACACATAAACCAGTTTAAGTGATCAGAAACTGGTTTAAACCTGTAACAGAACAGATGTTCAGTGCATATAAACCAGTTTGAAAATGGCTGAAACCAGCTAGAAATAAACCTGGTTGAATGTAGTATTAGATGTAACCGATTTGGGTCAAACTGGCTTATGCAACTCCTGTCACAGACCCCTTCCTGGTTTAAGTTAAATCAGAATCTTCCAGCATCCCAAATGTTTTGCAACTCTGGGTGGGACTCTGGCTCTTCCCCTCTGCTCCCTGGCTGCAGCTCTGGCAGAGATGGCAGATACAGCAGGGTTGCTTGGGTTCCTCCTGCCCTCCCACCCCACTCCCTGCTCAAGCAGGGATCTCCCCCTCCCTTTTGCCTTACACAGACATCTGCAGCATTAGATGGCATAACACATGCTAGCTACAGTCCATGCTGTGGGAGATGGGATGGGAGACGGGACAAAGGCAGACAGGCAAGTGGTGGCTTAGGGCTTTTTGGAGTTAATCAACAGGTAGCTGGTAATGTCCCTCTGTTCTTTCCTTGGAAAAAGCTGTTTAAGAAGAGCTTGAACTAATGAGAGAGGCTTTTGTTTTCTTGATGGGATGATAAACACTGAGTTAGGGGTGATAAACACTATGTTATTGACTCCCTACTAGGCTTGTCAGGAGCAGGAAGGAGGGGAGAACCCCTCTCTAATCAGAGAGTCTTGATGGGGCCTGGCCACACTCCCTCCCCACCCCGCCTCAGTTCAGCACTAGACAAGGGAAGGGAGGGCAGCTCTAGCATTTCCATCCCCTGACCTCCCCCGGCTTTTAGCCTGAGCCACTGCAGGCATGCGCTGGCATTACTTCAGTCCAGAGGAGATATCTGTTCGGTTACAAACCAGTTTAGCCTAGCCATGTCAGACTAACCTACAAAAATTGAATCAATTTAGGCTCAGACTTTTTGAATGTCTGTCCCTGGCCAAAAGGCGAAATAGCCTGGTGCCTTTCACCTTCACTTGCACCTAACAAATTGTTTAAGTTAAATTGTACCTCCCTCTGAAATCACAGTCCTCTTTGCTATTTTGATGATGGTCTGCCTTCATAAATATACATACAACTGATGGTCTTGAGCCATGGTGGCTGGTATAAGCTGTGCTTTTTCAGACAGAAAACTTGTTCAGCCAAAAATCCAAAAAACAAAGCATGGCACCCATAGGCTTTTCTTTATTTCAGGCACACTAAATCCAGATTCTTAAGTAAGCCTCAGTTTCTAAGCAGTAAGCAACCCCCTGGGAGATGTAAGCAGCTCAGCTTACAGACTTTAGCCAGTCCCAAGGAAGAAACCTCTTGCTGGAGAATGTCTTGATAATGAGCCTGGAGGCCAGGTTGGAAGAATTAAAGCTAGGCATGAAACAGCTTTCCCATTCTGGGAAACTTTTAATGATTTCAAAAAATGTCCTATTTCACAGAGGGATAGAGCTAGAACCCGTTTACAGTTTTGTTTGTGCACGCACACACACGCGCACACACACACACGCACGCACACACATACACACGTGCGTGCAAGAAAAGGGACCCTAGAATAGCCTTCTAGTTACTGTACAGTACAGTACAGTAACTGCTGTAGTTTACACACACACATATGCACACATACAGACACAGAGAAAAGGGACCCTAGAATAGGGTAGTTTGGGTACTCCCCTACTACATGAGTCTCAGACTTCAGTTTCTCCTCTGTCATTCTCTAGCTTAAATCTCTAGGGATATAGGCTAGAGAATGACAGAGTTCAATAAAATCTCTTATGCAAGTGAGCTTTTTTCCTCAGTTTCTGTCTCACACTGGGTTCTCCTGTCTCACAACCCATCAGTGATGTAGCCAGTTTACTTGCTTCTCTCAAAATTTATCCCTGCAGTACAGAATTTGTGATATTAGTTATTCTTTCTGTGTAGATGCTGCATTAGTTTCTATCTAGTGCACCATTTGGGCCACCCTGGGTGCATCTACATGAGATACTGTAATGCAGTAGCCTATTCTACTGTGCATTACTGCGATTGGTCCAGCTGTTCCCCACCTGGGAAACAGCTGATTAAACAGCTGGTGGAATGCTGGCTCGCGTGGCCATGGCCGCGGTTCCTGCTCCTGCCCTGGCTGTCCAGCAGGAGGTAAGTTTTCCCTGTGGAGGAGCTGTTTCTGGGTTTTGGGGCCCATGGGGATTATCTTCTCCCCTTTAGGAGTTTGTGGGGGCACCTCACTGCCACAGAGAGTTAAGACAGGTATATAAATCTTCAAAACCCTGTCAGTAAGAGGTGCCTAAACCTGAGAGCTCCTGCGTCCTGGGCCAGTGCCTTGGAGATAAAACATAGGACAATTTACCTCCTCTTTCTCCATTCATTTGGGTATGTAAAATGAAATGGGATTCTGCCTTTGATATTTTAAACCTTAGCATAAGTGAGGAACAATCCTGTAGTGACGGAATGACATGGTGCCAGGGTTGAGAAACTGGATGTGATGTAATGTGGACAACCTGAGTGTGATGGTCATGGGTTTCCTAGCTGTTCAGCAGGTAACTAGACAGCCCAATTTTAGGGATTCATTGCCCACCCGAAATGGGAAGGCCCCTAGTAAAGATGAGGTAAATAAAGCCAGAACAATATTAGTCCTGACTAGCTAGCCACTGCCAGTGGGTCTTTATCATCATGACAGGAAACAAAATCTCATTGTTGCTTGCTGGAATGTATGCACCGTAGTGGATCAAGGTGGAATTGATAGGCCCAAGTCAAGACACACACTTAGTGACCCTGAACTCAGCCAATACAGTGTGCACATTGCTTCATTGTGTGAAACTCACCTCAAAGAACAGGACCAGTGTAAGGAATAACATTATACATTTTGCTCATCTTAGGAAAAAAACAGGAAGAAATGCATCAGTCAGGAGCTGATATTATCATTGTACTTCATGTAGTACATACACTTAGGAAGTTTCCAAAACACTTTCTAATGCTACTTGTCTTCCCCTGTCACTTTTGTCAATGCCCATGCTCCAACCATTGCTGATCCTAACTGTGAGATGGAATATTTTTATTGCTGGGCATGACTGCATAAAGTGGACCTTGCAGACAAACTCATTGTTCATGGCAGCCTTGAGGAATGTGTTGGTTTAGAGTTCAGGGGAAGTTGAGCTCCTTAAGAAACCACTTCTAATGAGGAGCATTTTTTTTTTCCATGGGCAGATCATAACTTTGCATCCATTAACACTTGTTTTTAACCTTTTTAAAATCAGAGGTCTGGAATGCAGCACAACAAACCATCTTCTTGTGCACTGAAAGCTCAAATGAAAAGTCCAAACTTTCGTGTAGAAAAACTACACCTGAAGAACCTTCTAAAAAATTGAGCACCATCAGGCTGAAAAAGAATATCTTACAACTAAAATAGCTGAATCCCATTTATCTCAGACCTGAATCAAATATTGAAGAATATTGGGGCCAGCTTCACAATGTTGTTTACAAAGCTCTACAGGAGTCTTCTGCTCCTGTACTTGACGTCATACTAACTGATTTGACAAATATGATGCATACATACAGCAGCTTTCCCAAGAGAAACACAGGCTTCATATGGCCTTATCCAATTTTTTCACATCTAAGGCTGCCAACTTTAAATTTTGTGAGATCAAAGCCCCAGTCCAAAGGAAGCTCAGAATGATGAAAGATAAATGGTGTAATGACAAGGCAGATGAATTTCAGCCCTTTGCAGATAAACATGACATGAAAGGCTTTTTTGCTGCTTTGCGAGAAGTGTGTAGACCTAAAGGCAGCACCAGTGTTTTCCTTAAAATGTTAGATGGAAACATCCTGCCTTGTGATCACAATCGTCTTCTTGCTCAGGGGAGGGAATACTTCAGTAGCCTTCTTAATCGACCTTCTACTCTTGAAGAAGCCATCTTAGATTAAATGGAATACGTGAAGATTTGGCAGATCCAGTCAGACTGGAGTGAAATCCTAAAGTTGCAAACCCCTCTAGACTGTTAGTGCTCCTGGAGTAGATGGAATATCAGCTGGAATTTACAAATATGGACATGTAGAGTTGCATCAAGAGATTTAAACTTTACTTAATAGGTCTGAAGATAGTAGGGAATTGCCATAACAATGTAAAGACTCTGTTATTGCTATGTTCTATTAAAAGAAATATAACTGTCCTAATTGTGACACTTACCAAGAAATAGATTTACTCTGCGCAGTTGGTATAATATGTCTATGCATTTTTTGTGAACTGCTTGCAATCTGTGGGACACACACTGCATTGTCGCATGGCATACTTTTCTATAATATATTCCTTGATTTTCAATAACACTTTTGCTATAGTGAACAGGGATGTTATTCTGCAAAATACAGATGTCCAGAAAAGTTCTAGACTGTTTGCCAGTTGCATGAGGGCTTATCTGGTCAACTCTGTATGGGTGGAGATGCTATCAATCCTTTTCCAATCTGGCAAGGGAACAGGCAACATTTCACACCAGCACCCACTCTTTTCTTTCTTTACTTTGTGGCTGTGATTCAGACTATGCCAAAGCTCTTGCAAGAGACAAGCTTTTCTTAGGGGGATATGTCTTATTGGACAGACTATGTGGTTATCATTCTACGGAATCCTTGCCTCTTACATAATTTCAGGACCATCATGGCCATGCCATTCTTACACTCCTCAATGAATCTTAAAACTGGTGCATATATCCAGAAAAGGACGGAAGGAAAATTATTTAATCTATTGTCTCTTCATACCTCCACCCAAATATAGGAAGCATGCATTTGCAATTTACTTTATGCAGATGATTCTCACTGGCTACTACTCAGGATCAGAGATCCACACGATCTTAGATCACTTCATGATGGCTGGATGTGTTTTGGAGGTTTTGATCTACACCAGAAAAATAACAGCTCTTTATCAACCTACTTTTGATGATGCCTATTGAAAGCCTATTTTATTATTATTATTGATAATGCGCCTTTAAAAGTGGTTATGCAATTTCTATATTTGGGAAGCATGATTACAGATGATGACTTTATCTGTTGGACAGAATTCATGCAGCTGGCACACCACAACATTTGCTGTCATAGGACATCAAAACACAAACCAAATGCAAGGCCTGTCATGTAATTGTTCTCAGTCATCTTTTGTATGCTACTGAAATGTTCACTCTTTCAAAGGTCACATCCAGAAACTTACGTTTATATAACAATGACAGCTCAATCAAATACTAAACACTGTGTGGAAGATTGGGTCTCCAATAGTGAAATGCCAAAAAGAACCAATATGCCAAGTGTGGAATTATCCTTAGCTGTTCTCATCTTTGCTGGGCTGGCCATGTTGTTCAACTGCCAAACTCTATAATACTGGAAATAATCTTCTACAGTGAGTTGAAAATACGAACAAGGCTACATGAAAGACCGAAAGGTCATAATAAGGCTATTATAGATTCATAGAAAAATAGGGCTGGAAGGGACCTCAAGAGGTCATCTAGTCCAACCCCCTGCTCGAGGCAGGATGAGCCCTATCCCAATCATCCTGTACAAGTGCTTGTCTAACCTAGTCTTATCTTTATCAAAAGATACCAAAGGAAAGTGACATTTCAACCAAGGATTGCAAGCCTGGTACTCAAGTCAGAAACATCATGGCACCAGATTTTTGAAAAACATGGATCAAAACATGGACTGAACACATTGCAAATCATATGAAGCATGAAGAGTCTATCAGCAAGCCTAAATGCTCTTATTTACTGGGAATCACCAACAGAAGGCATTTTTCCCATCAAAGTAGGCTAGAGTCTGTTGCCCCTCAGATATATTTTGAGGACCAAGAAAGATCCAAAGAGCCAGTACTACCAAAATTACAAGCATAATTGTAGATAAATTTATATATAAATATATATAT
>NW_017728929.1:7239345-7327497 GCF_001723895.1 Crocodylus porosus | reverse complement strand
ATATTTTGAGGACCAAGAAAGATCCAAAGAGCCAGTACTACCAAAATTACAAGCATAATTGTAGATAAATTTATATATAAATATATATATATATTTAAATTACAAGCATAACTGTAGATGCATTTAATATCACATTATCAATTTTTAATATCAAATTTAATAAAGTAATAAGATAAGATATAAATGACCAAAAGCACAAGCAGCGTACATCAAGTAAAAGAACCAAGGGGTGCATCAGGAACTGGGAGAACTTCTGTTCACCAGGGCACCCCAAGGGAAGACAAGGTCTAATGATCACAAACTGCTGGAAGACCATTTTAGACTGGACATAATAAAAAACTTCTTTACTGTCCAAGTCTCCAGAGTCTGGAATAGACTCCCCACAGAAGTGGTGCAGGCATCTACTCTGGATACCTTTAAGAAATGCTTGGATGTTTATCTTGCTGGGGTGAGCTGACTCCAGCTGACTTCCTGCCCTTTGGGCAGTGGGCTGGACCCAATGATCTTGCAAGGTCCCTTCCAGCCCTAATGTCTATGAAATCAATGAAATCAGTAAACTGTATAAAGTGCACATTTAGTTAAATGCATGACAATCTTATTAATACTTGAAAAAAATTAATCTTAACATTTCTCTAAGTCCTAAAATCTTTAAAAGCCTTTAACAGGTGGCCAGCCTGTTAGTAAAAAGGACTTCTCACCTAGGCTTCAAATTAAATTTCATAAGGGATCTTACTTTAAAAGAACTCTTTCAAAATAAAAAGAGATCTTTAAAATAAAGAGTTTAATACTTCAGTTATATAAGTAAATCAGTTCTTTGAAAACACTTTAAAATAAAAAGAGCTGTTATTTTAAAAAAACTCTTTAAAAGAGTTCATTTGCAGAAGGGCTATTCAGCAAGAACCATAGTTCAAGCCTGAAAAGCAAAGATTCCAAGTAAAATCCAGGTTTTTATACTCTTATCAGTTCAGTAAAATATCAAAAAGCTTACTAAAGAAGGTTTAAGAAATGCATTCCTAACAGGTGTTTCTGTAATTAATATGCATGTGACCATTTTTATTCCATATCTAGGCTATTTCTCATCTAAAATTAGCCTTATCTTGCATCAAACCACCAAATACCTCTAAGTAGCCTTGCAAACTTTAGCCTAAGTTTTTTTCAATCCATCTTTCTTGGATATTCTAAAATGGTTCAAACCTTGTGATATGCTCTGGCCTGATTATTTCCTTTGCCTTTTCTTCTTTTACCCAAGCTTCAGTAAAGAGAACGCAAGAAAATGATGTAGCATATCACCACTAAGCAACTTAAGGCCTCCTATAGTCTAGAAGTCATAAAATCATAGGGTTGGGAAGGACCTGTGTGGCCACGTAGTCCAACTTCTTACAGAAACTCAGGATGAAATAAGCCCAAACCACTCCAGGAAAATGCTTATTCAGTCTCGTTTTGAAAATCTCCAGTGATGATGATTCTACCACTTCTACGGGCAGATTGTCCCATGATTCTTAAAGTTCCAATTTTTTTTAATGAGATTTAATTTTAATCCACTTTGATGCAGTTTAAACCCAATGCTTCAACTCACATGTTGAAGAAGGTCTGCATTACTTTTTTTTTTATTTTTATGAATGTTACATTATCAAAATTATGGCTTGTGAAATGCCCCCAAACTTTTAACTTGTTTCTGAATTATTGTGATTGGTGATAAACTGCCAGTAGTAATAAATATTTGCTCTTATATTCTTAAAAAAAATATAAGTAACCAAAAGCGACTTTGCTGAATCTTCAATTATTCTAATGAGACCTCAAGTAACCATATTTTGCATTTTAAATATATAATGCGATATCGTTGTTCCCCTTTGTAAAGAACATTGTCCTTGGAGAAACTCTAATTCTAGTGTTAAGCAACTGATTCTGATTTTTCACCTAGTCCTTTTACATCAAACATTAGAAACAGCAGGGACTACAATCCTAAAAGTGCCTTAAGACAAGTGCTTCCTTATTCCCTGGAGAATTACTGGAAGTGTGATAAATGTATCAGAGAGACTACAGAATTGCAGAGTAATGATTATAGCTAAATGTGATATGAATCTTGGTCATTTGTATTATTCTAGCTGCTTCCAAATATAAATCATGTGCAAAACCACATGTTGTATAAAGAATGCTTAGAATCTCTGATATCTGAATTTAGTCTTTAAAACTGCCAAATTGAATAACTACCTGATTCCTGGTGAATTCATAAACTTGTGGATCAGTTAATAACAACTAAATATCCTGATCTGGGAAGTATTATTCAGGATAGATATAGACCCAAAAGAAAGCTAATATTAAATGTCATAAGCCAGAACTCCCCAGTTTTAATAGAAATGGATTATAGCTTATTCAGGCTTTGGCAATAATATTTATCCAGTTGGTAAATCTAGGGCCTGAATTTTACCACTTTTATACCAGTTTATCTGCTTTTTACCCCAGTGTTAAAAAAGAATTGGACACCTGGGGTTAAATCCTATTTATGTACAAAAGTGGCACTTGTCTAGCTACATAACAGCAATTTCTAGCACTTACATGCAGTTTGGATTCTATTTCCACCTTTGGCTACACAGAATCACCCTGTAATCATACGTGATGGAAGATAAATGGTGGCAAGCCTAGAAGCCCATCAGCGCAACGTAGCAATTGCCCCAAGAGCTGATAACCTGGTGCTAGGCAATGGCATAAAGAGGGTTGGGGGATAGGGGAGACTGATGGGAGTGGAGGTGGGGAGGCAATAAAATGGCTTTTGCTGCAGCTGTGTGATTAGTTCACATGCCAAGTCATGTCCAGGCACCTGGTGACCTGATGGACGTGGCGATGACATCTGATTCCTGGGCTGCCTCAGATCAGAAATGCAGAGGCCCAGAAACAGGATGGTAACTTGATAGGTTCATCCATGATGGTGGAACACCTTGATACATAGTGGGTGTGTGTACATGTGAATATTAATGCTACACAGTGAACTCTGGCACATTTTACAGTCGACTTTATTGCTCCCAAGCTCAGTGTTTACACATGTGCCCAGGACCTCAGCACACTGAGTCAGGGCCGCACAGCCCCAGCTAACAAGGGACCCCAGGGGGCAGCCTGCTAGCTTACGGCTGCTCCAACTTGGCTCAATTTTCTGCAGTGAGGCAGGCTGGGGCACGAGGGTGCTTCAGTGTGGGGCTAGCCAGGAGCACTGTAGCGCCCTTATGGCCCAGCTAGCCCTGCCAGTGTCTACACATGCATTGCAGTGAAGTAAATAACTCTGCCATAAGATAGTACTTGTATCTGCCAGTACTAACCTACAGCAGAGTTAATTAGATTACTCCAGCCTGATGGCTCTGCATGGGTAGATGAAGACATTTTACCGTACAGCTAAATAATCTACTCTGCAGTAATTTTCTCATGTAGATGCACCCACTGGCTGCATCAGCATGAACGTGGAGGTTTCCCAGGGGACAACTAGCAGTGGCACACCTGGGTTGCTGCTAGTTGTCCCTGGGGAAATGTCTGTGTCACATGCCCTCTGGCGTGTGGCAGGTTAATCTGGTTGGGGTAGGGGAGGCTGAGGTCAGCACTGGGCTGGCTGCAGTAGCCTTGACTGGAGTCCTAGGGGCCTCCTTGGGTTTCAGCAGTGGCAATCCTGCCACTTAGAGCCTGGCTGGCAGCAGGAGTGTAGCTTTGGCCAGCTGGGCTTCAGTTTTCAGTGTCACACACTGTCCTCATGTGTGCTGCTCTGCTTTTTTTGTTTAAGTTTTTTTGACCCCGAGTCAACATCCCCCCCACAACTGCTCCTTTGCCGCATGAAGAATGGCTGAATGTGCAGTATGTGGCCCTGCAGTGTGCCACTGCAGCTGACACATACTGTACAGTCATGCTTGTCTGGACGCAGCCATTGAGTCCTTTCTTCATCTCCTTGTTTCTCAACAAGGCATGACAACCCTATCCTATCTGAACAAACAAATCAAAACTTGTAACTGGAAAGATCACAAATGGGCATTTCGTTTCATCCTAACATCATCGTTATCAAGCAACTGGAACAGTTGAGAAACCTGGTTAGCTCTTTTTGTTTAATGATATTCTGATTACACTAGTCTATTTTCATCCAGCTGTTTTTCATGTCTTCAAGCCAAAATAAATTTCTTAGTACCTTTTATTTACCTAAAGCACAGGGCACAGACCTCAGCACAATAGACCTTTTCTTTATAAACCACATGTGTGCAATATCACATATTTAATCAATCAATTACAACCATAGAAACTACAAACCAAATACTTAATACTCATATTTTCCAATATTTACTGTTTAAATATAGGTTATTAATGAAATATTTAGCATTCATGTTTCATTATCATGGAAATTAAATTGGCACAGCAACTTGAATTTCAATACTAAAAATAAAATATCTAGATCATAGTTTAACATGTACTTTGCATTTTGAAAGTATTACATAATTTCAGCTGATGATAGATAGGTACCTTTTTAGATTTCCCCAGGTTCTGAACTGCAAAGGTTTACACATGTGCTTAGCTTTCTGCACCTGAAAAGTCTTTGCTTCTAAAGAATTTATCAGCAGGCAGAAAAGTTTGCCAATAACAACAACAGTAATAAAAATAATGATGATAATAGTGACGATAATGCTAATAATAATAGTAATCATGATGCTAATCATTTTCATAATAGTGCCTAGGACAGCGATTCTCAACCTTTTTTTGCCACAACCTGCTGCTGGGAGAAGAGTGCAACAGTGGTGGCCCAGGGGCAGGGCAGCTCCCGGCATATAGCACGGCTCGTCCTTTGTGTGCAGCGCTGCTGGCATTGCCCCCATCACCCTCATTTGGGTTGCGACCCAAGGTTGGAAACTGCTGGCTTGGGATTTCCAGTTATGGTCCAGGAACCCACTGCACTAACTCCACAAATACAGAAAAATATTAATGGAAACGAACCCCCTTGCATCAAGATTTCCAGGACTATGGAGGGTTTTGCCTTCCTCTATAGTAGGGGGCATAGCCCTTTACCTGGAATCTTTTGAAGGTTTTGTTGTAAAAGCAGCAGATGACATAGATGATGATGAGGCAGGTGTACTAGAAAGCATGTCCTCCTTTGTCACAACCACAAGTGGATACTATTTTTCCAGCTTTCAGAGGTCTGGCTTTGACTAGATGTCACACCAGCAAAGGACATGTAAGTGAGAAACATGCAAAACTACATCACTCATTGTCCTCAAGTTTTTCTGTAGCCATTAAGTAAACCTTTCATGGGGTGAAAGCCCTGATGTGGTTCTCTACAACCTCGTTTCTCTATCAAGCTAGCCCATTGGACTTGGCATTTCCTATGCCCAGTGGTGAGGATGCGAGGTTGGATTTAGAAAACCAGCACCTTCTGGCAGCTCCAGAGTCTCTAGTTCTCAGAATGCAAACACAAACAGGCAAGGCTTTAATGAAGACTGCCACACTTAACTGGGCTTGTTCTGTATAGCTAGGAAATGATAAAGAGTGAGCCCATAAAAGCAATTCTAACAATATCTTGTCACCCTGTTCAGTCTGAACTATCAGGAAAGTATCGACCTGGTAGAAAACTACGAGCAGTGGCAAGTGTATAGTGATCAAATAATGAGACACTACCTGCTGCAGATAACACGATGATGACATCAAAGTGCTTCAAGTCCACAAGTAGACTTGGATTTCACATTAGGAGTATTGTCAAGAAAAATGGCATGGGTTCAATCCAGGGAAAAGAAATGCCTGGTAAACAGCAGCATTAAGGTAATGCAGCCATGGTTCCAGCTCCTCACCCAGTTTGGCCTGTAACTCAATCCTGTATTTGCTGTTTTTCATGTTTAAGTCTAGGTGGACTCAACATTTTGAAAATGTATAAGGCATTGCTGGTCAGCCTTAACACTGTCATTATGTTTTTGGGCAATAAATATGCTACAGCAAAGTGTGAGGGGGAAGGCGGGGAGCAAAAGAGGGGACTGCTCCAAGGAGGAAGATCTTCCCCTAAATTGTGTTAGACTGATGATGAGCCTTGTGTTGGGAACCCTCCAGTGTGTTAGTCTGGGGTGAAAAATTTCCAGCTCAAGTATGTACTAGCTAGCGCAGCCAGGCATCCAGGCACATCTTTGCTCTGTGTTGCACATAATTCTTCACAAATAGCAGTAGGAGCCCATACAGAATTCTCTTTCATCTCTAAGCGTCTCCTGTCGTGCTGGGCACAGTCAGTCTTACATTACATTTTAATGAGCTGAGGAGGGTTAAAACCTCATGTCCAGTTTAAGTCCTCTGCCCGTTCAGTATCAGAAGGATGGTTGTCATGAACTCTCTCTGCTGTGTAGCAGGAAAGCATCCAGAGGTTGCGAGAATCAGATTTTTACCCAGGGGGTACCAGCCTAAGGGCCTGAGGTTAAGCTCCCAACAGCCTTGATTCCCCTGGACTGCTTCCCAGCTTTGCTTCCTGGCTTTAAACTACTACTGTGCTTTCCTCGGGCTTGGCTTCCCCTCTTACAGTGGCTAGCTACATTTCAGGTCAGCTCCTTTCTCAGCTCCTTTCAGATAACCCAGGTCTTTCTCCTTGCCCTCTACCATAAATTAGGCCAAGAGTGGCCAACCTGTGATACGAGTAGTGCAAGTGGCAGAGATCAGGGAGGGGACATGGAACACAGTAGCCAGTAGGGTAGAAAACAGAAAGCAGAGGACAAGCCAGGGTAGAGGAAGGGGATCTCGTGTGGAGTGTGTAGGGCTACACTGTGGCATGCCTGCCAAACAGGTGGGCCCCTACTGGGTTGATCTTGGTTGATGAAGCTGATTCTTTTCTCCCCAGCATCCTAGTTTTCATAAACTCCTGTTAAATCTTCCCTGCTATGTGTGATTTATAAACCAAGCTAGAGACACAACCCCACCAACAGCACACTCCCAGCTGCTGATTTTTTTTTCTTTTAACCCATGCATGATTTAGTTTGGGTCTTCCACCTGCCAGGTTAGGATGATATTGTAGGGCCCAATTTCTGGCCTTCCATTTATCTGCTTTTAATAACTTCATTAACTGTATTAATAAGAAGAGAGAGAATAAATTTCAACTCCAGCTTTCTTCCTTATTTCCTCTTTGAGTATACCTTAACCACCCTGACACAACACCCCTATCTTCTGCAGGAGCTGTATAATATCCCTTTAAATAATTTTGGAGACTTCCCTCAGGCCTTTCTGTCTTCCTTTGAGAAAGCTACCAGAACCTTCCCAGAACAGCAGTGCATACATGTAGTTAGGTCTTTATGCTGATATATCATTAACAGACATTGGTAGACATTATTGTCTCCATGTAGTTTTGTCTTTTTAATACTATTTGCAGAGAACAACCTCCCCCCCAGCCCGCCCCCAAGCAAACTACACCACACACCTTTCTTGTATGGAGTGCAAGTATGATCACATTTTTTGTAAATAGTTTTTTTCCCCCCCTAAATTTAAGCAATTCATGGCCAAAAAAAGACTGCAAGAGCAAAGTGAAGTGCAAAGGGAAAGGCAAACAAAGTGAGGGAATTATGTGGACAGATGGAATTTGCCCTTGGAAAGAGGATCCTTCAATGATTCCACTTTACATGGCATTTCCTCTACGTAACCCTTTTTTTTTTTTTTTTAAAGAAACAATAAAACCAAATCCTCAATTGTATTTTTCCCTCCCTTTAACTAACACTCAGTCATTTGCAATATAATATATCATGTGCTATAATGACTAACTTGTCTTCTTTTTCCTGCCCTATTTCTAAAGTCACTGAGTCCTATTGGCTCAGTTGCACATCCCTAGGGGGAGGAAAGAAGGAAAGAGGGGACGTACCTTGTAACAAAGTGGCAGAAAATCTTTCTGATTGAATGGAACTGCAAGGTCCCATTGAAAGATGTCACACGGGTTGTGAGCAGGTCCCGGCAGGAACAAATAATCAATACTGCCTGATTTGGGGTTTTAAGTAGCAATTTTTAACTCATTTTTTTTTAGCCTGAGGAGCTGAGTTTGAAAACAGGTCCCCTTCCCTCCCTTTTTTGGCCTTTTTTTTGCTTTTTACCCAAGTCTCCCAGCTGTTAATTATCCATGACCAAAGTCACAAAGTGAAGGAGGGGATAGTTAATGTGGATTAGGACTCAGAACCTTGTTATTTTAAGTTTCCCTCATATAAAATCCAAGCTGTTCAAATAACAACAACAATAATAAAAATAATACTAATACTAATAATGATACCTGTCAAAGAAGTCTCTTAGCCCCTCAGCAGTTATCATCTAAGGATCTCAAAAGCATTTTTCAGACAGTGGTAAATTTTGTTATCTACCATTTACTGTTAAAGAAACAAAATCACAGAGCATCTAAATAGCTTGCCTGACATTACTTAGTTAGTAACCAGAAGAACTAGGAATACACGTGGAAGTGTACACAGCTACTGGCATTACATGGTTTTGATCCATTATCCATTGCCTGAGCCAGCTCCACCCCTTTGTCACATTTTAAATAGAAATATAAGTTATATTCATGGCATTAATGTAATGACACACAAAACTTAACACACGGTTTAGAGGCAATATCCTTGTATGAAATCTGCTGCAGAAGAAATAATGAAAACTATGGTCCAGTGTCTCAGTTTGCATCAATTACATTGCTCAATTGATCTGTACCAATGAGAATTTGGCCCTATATGTTTTCCCATAGAGAAATGGGAAAATTAACTTCTATTATTGTGTCTTCCCATCCACCTATGTAACTGAGCATCATTAGAGCTGCCTTTGAGGGGGACCAGAGGCATAAGTACTACTGTTAACTGTGACTAGCCTTGGCTACCTCTTCTCCAAAGTATCCATGTTTGGCAGTTGGCAGTTCTAAGACGTAGTTGGAGAAAACCATCCAAAACCAACCAACCAAACAAAAAAACAATGGTGCTGCAGTGAAATAGCTTTTCTTATCAAATCTGGGAAAGCTTCCACAAGGCTCTGGTAGGCACATCCACCTTTGCTAAGAAGTCAGACTGCCTAGTGAAGACGCTTGCTTTAAGTTTAATTTAAAAAAAATAAATTTGTGAGGCAACGCTTGGCTGTAGTCACCAGCCATATGTAATGCATCCATTAAATTGAAGGAAAACAAGAACTGCTTCATGTCCTCAACACAACTGGCAACTTAAATGATAATGACTCAACAATGCCTCATATTGACAAAACACCCCCACCCTTCCTGGATGTTCTTTTTTGTTCTTACTTTTGTTGGTTGACATTGAAACAACAGATGTGGAGTGTGAATAATGCTTATTTCTATACTCCATAATGTAGGCTGATGCCTGCTATTCCAATCTACAATACCTACTCTTTCATCATCTCTAGTGCTTTCAGTGTGCACTCGTGGCCAAGGGTTATTCTATTCTATTCTATTCCACCACATACAAGAATCCTTTTCTTAGTCAGTCACACTGACTATATGATCATTCTCGTTGCATACTTACAGCCTCCCCCTCCTCTGTTGCATCAAACATAAGCTACTTAACTTCACTTTCATGCGCTGTCTCACCCTGCCTTTCATCTTTAATTTCCTATCTGGAAGCCAGCTCCCATCTCCATTCAACCTAGGATGCCAGTCTCCATCACTGAGTTGTGAGATTTGCAAACAACCATCTTCCTGGCTTCTCCTAGGCTCTCTCTCACACTGGGAAGAAGTCCACATTTAACTGACTGCATTATTATTGTTATCATCCTTTTGTAGTCACATCTAGATGGCTTAATATATTAGGGTGCCACTGTGCAAGGTGCTGTGCAAAAACAGAGCAAAACCTGGTTTTTTTCCCTAAGAACTAAAAATATTAGTTGTAGACAAAAGACAGCAGAATACAGAGAGGAGAATCCCAGAAAACCATGAGACAATATTGATCAGCACAATAGGCAGTAATCATAGAATTCCAAAAAACTAACATTTGTTTTTTGTAGACGTTTTGTAGCAAAGGAAAGTTTAAGGCAGGGGATTTGATAGAGGGAAATAAAGTACCTTTGTAGATCTTTATAAGTTCCAACCAAGTGTCTTCTCCACCATTTGGCATCACACCACAGTTCTGTCTCCTTTTTCTCACAATCTTGTAAACTATGCAAAAGGTTTAACTGGCTTGATAACCTTCCTGAAATAATTGTGTTTCTTTCCATCTGTTTAAAGCAATCCTTGTTTTGAAATGCACTCTACCCATGGATCCAAAGTGAGTCAACATGAGACTTTGAATGTGCTAATTGACTTATTGACTGCGCATTACAGAATCATGGCAAAAACTGTGCTATTACGCTAATGCACAGTAGTATTAGTCTCCTGCACATTAACCATCATGAAAAGCATATGATTGCACTAATGTGCCATAGGGCAGCCTACTGCCCATTTATTTAGTACTTCCCTTTGCAAGTACTAAATTTAATGAGCAGTAGGTGGTGTGCATTAATGAACATGGAGACATGTCCATTGTAGCTCTTTAAGTCGAGCTTGGCCACTTTACACCATCATCAGCCAAAAGTTTATCATTGTGCTCATTGGCCAAATCCTACAGGCATGAGCAAGGCAAATATCCCACTGAGACTGTAATCAAAGCTGAGCTCTTGGTGGGTTATTAGTGTTTTCTGCTGCCCATGTGATCAGTGGCTTAGGCTGGTATCTCTGGTCCCACTCAGAAGCCTCTTTTGCATTTAGCTTTCTTGCTTTAGGAATGCCAGTAATTGGTCAAATTAGACTATGTAATGATGGGTTTATTTATCACGGCAAAGAAAAGGGGCAAACGAAAAGGAAATAAAAATTAAACAAGGAACCTGAGCTGTCTGGAAACCGAGTCATAACCTAGTTATTCAGGATCCCTCTTGTAGATAATTATTGATTACAACAATCTTACATCTCAGCAGGCTTTGTTAGGCATGCTGCTTCTTCCGTTCTGGCACCCTTTTCCCCAGGCTTACTGCTTCTCCTGCTTGGTCTTATGTCTTATTTGTTGTTTTGGGGAACTGTCAGGGTCTGATCTTCACTGTTAGTTCAGTTTTGAAATTAGCTCAACTTTTGTCCACACACAAAAATCTCTTCTCGTGCTTTGTACTTGAGCCACTTGGCCCACCAGAGAGGTGCATCAGAGTCCCAATGGTATGGACACTCAGGCTCATAATTCAGTGAAGACCCTGCTACTCTGTACCATTTGGGGGATTTTTGACAGCATAGCCTCTTTCACTTCAGTTAGGCTAACTCAGAAGTTCATTCAGTCACAGCCAACTACCACCAATTCTGCTGTGAGGACAAGCTTTAAGTATGGAAAGCCCTCAGGCATATGTTAAGTGGGTCTGGTTTGTTTATCTCATGCACCAATTCACTAATAAGACATGCTCTGGAACATATTTGTCCATGTTCACTTTCACGTGATACCTTTCCCTCTGTATCTGCATTGCTCAATATTCTTGTTATGGTGGATTAAGCTCCTTCAGAAAGTGCTTTGGAAGATCTCCCCTTGTTATTTGAACAAACTTTTTAACTCTAGGTCCAGGAACAGACATTACACTTTAACCAGAATAAGTGATCAGAAACCGATTACAGAACAGAAGTTTGATGCACGCAGCCTCTATTTAAAATGGATGAAACTGGTCTAAGATTTGTGCCCCCTGCAAAGGGCAAATGTGTGGTCTCCTTACTACCAATCTACATTATCCCGCTTAGAAGAAATAACATAACTGAGATCAGTTCCACCGTGGTATGTTTGAGTGTCTGTACCCAGTCTAGAAGATCTTCTTTTCAGTATTAATTCAGTTTCATTAAAAGTGCTCGCCTTTCTATCGGAGCTTGATTTGGAAGGTAGTCTGAATCAGGAATCAGTTGTGTGGGGAGAAAGCACTGGCGCTCTTCTCAGCTCCACCTGTAAGATGGGCATCTGGCTGGGGTCATCTGAACCCAGCACTCTTTCCTATCTATGCAGGGGATCGGACTTGATGATCTATTGAGGTCCCTTCTGACCCTAACATCTGTGAATCTATGATAAGTCCCTCTCACAAATGAAGCCCTTCCTCCTTGCCTCTTTAAAATGTCAGGTCACACAGAAGAGTGTGAAGATGTTCCAAGTGGGATGAGGGGCCCTCCTATCACTCTGTTGGGCCTCTTACGTTGGTCCTCCCATCGTTGGAATATAGTCCTGCTGGATTCTGCCTCCCCACGCTCTTGTTAGCTTCATGGGACAGAATATGAGAATGCAGCACTACTCTGCCTAGCACCTACCAATGGTTGCATTTAAGTGAGAGATCCCTCACCACTGATTCAGTACACAACCTCACCTCGCTTTTTGAATTGGCTTTGGTCAGTATTAATAAATATTGATGTGGGCAGCTGAAGAGGTGGGAACCCTGATCAACATACCTGGGATATAAGCAGCCCCTATTGTAGACACATCAGCAACATTGTGCCTTCAGTGGAATAGCTTGTTGGGGATGGGTTTTCTATACCAAGGGTGCTCTATGAGTGTTTTGCCAGATTAATACATTTTGGTGTCTCTATACTAGAAAGACTCCTACTGTAATCATTGCCTCAGGCAGCTATCGCTGGATCAATTACATTTGCATCATATTGGTAAATGTCATTTATATTTGAAGTAAAAACTGAGGTTTTGTAGCACATAATAGCTGAGGCAACTTTCTAGTCTTCAGATATTAAGCTCACTGGAAACAGTTTGTTCCCTGGGTGCAAGTTCGAGCAGCTTGGAAACTGGCTCTTCCTTATCTTCAGTGCTAATAGCCCCAGATGGGCCACACCAGCTGCTGGAAATGATTGGGGTACGGAGGACCCCATCCATACTCCGCATGGCTCATGAGGGGCACTGTAGGGGTCACAGCAGCATCTCTGCAGCATGTGGGGTTGCCTCTAGGCCTGACTAAATAATCGCCATTGCAACGGAGCATGGAGGCCAAATATTGTTTTGATTATTTCATGGAACGAGCTATTTCCAAGGGCTGGCAACAAATCCTTATTGAAGTAAGTAAGGGCCTTTCTATTGATTTCAACAGGCATTGGATCAGGCTTCAAATACTGGGATTAGGAGTTATGCCAGTAGAATAAAATCACCTCTTCTTATAAAATATAGTGTACTGAGATTGTTAAAGGCAAAGCTGCCTTTGTGAGGTTCCTCTGAAAGCTCTCCATTTACTAAAACAGCATATTTGTCTGGCTGATTAATTGTGTGGGTGTGTGTGTGTGTTGGGAAAGGCAGTAATGTTTACTGGAATTGCACTATAAATGGCTGCTAATTTCTAGTTCACTGCATAGCAAATATTATAATTAATACTACAATATGTTAACATTCAAAGATTGATCTAGTCTTCTACATATATTTATTTTCATGCCGAAATAGCCTAAAAGGTTTCAACATATCTACTTCAAAAGATCTCATTCTGATAAACACTGCACTGTTTAGAGGAGAAAAAAAAACCCAGGCATGTTACTGTGGAGTCATATGCTGAAAGATATCCTTGAAATACTTTATTAGGCAAATTTTGGAACATTTTTTTTCAAATAAATTATTCATTTTTTCCCCACATTGATGGAGCTGAGCCTAGTAATTCACAAATATATTAAATAATAAATCTGACAAATTTTGCTAAATGTCTAAAACATAAGATTCAGCTAATCTTACTTGTATTTTATTGTTATGCAGAGAACAGCAGGACTCAGTGCTTTATTTGGCAGGAATATGCCATCAGAGTGGTGAAATGCAGGTAAGTGTGGTTTTTTAAACTGTAACAACATTTACAATCAAGAAATCTGCGTATGAGTTTATAAGGCAGAAACAAGGATGATACAGAAATGTGGGATTATACTTTCTTCAGTGAAATGTGTGCCTTTCTATGCACACACACACACACACACACACATATATATATATAGTGCTTTGCAATACATCTTAGACCAGTGGTTTTCAACCATTTTTGATTTGTGGACCCCTAAACAATTAAGAATGGAGTTGAGGACCCCTTTGGAAATTGTGAATAGAGGTGCAGATCCCATTTGAATAGTAAGTGTGGGTGTTCACGTACTTTTGATTGATCATAGTCATCTTGTGCAGACCCCTTAAACATAGTCTGCGGACCCCCTTGGGTCTGCAAACCCCTGGTTGAAAACCACTTTGTTAGACGATAAGACACAGATCCTTAAAGTTAATTATGCACCTGACTCTCATTAAAATCCACAGGAGTTAAGTGCCTGGACATCTGTACTTGGGCCTAAACTCTTTTGAGACTGTTCTTTGTTTTGTATACATCATGCAGCATCATGGTGTGCAGATCCATGACTGCAGCCCACAGCTGTTTTCACAATCCAGTTCATCAGTCGTAATAATAATGTGCTTACTGGTTCATAAATATCATGGGGTAATAGTTTGGTACGGTTTTTTTTGTTTCCTCTTTAGTTGGAGTTTAATAGAAATGTAAAATAGGGTGGGGGGGATTTAACAGATATTTAAACTTTATCTCCTCTTTACCTGTGTCATATCATATGGCTTTCTAATGTCATGCTGTGTCTCTGTGGCACAATTGAAAGACTACACTAGACTTTGTCTTGTACTTTTTTGGATTCATAGTTGCCTGTGAATGCAGGAGACTAGACTCTTTGGCTCAGGAGGCCCCCTCCCTGTTCCCTATTCCCATTTTCCAATTTCCATCCCTTTCCTTTCCTGTTTTCCTGTTTTGTTTAGTTTTTAGAGGCCAGAGTTTTATGGCTGTGTGGATCTGGAGGTCTGCAGGCTTTTAATAGGTAGGTTTTAAAAGATTATGCTGTTCCTTTTCTCTAAGCTCAATTTTCTTTTGAGGGGGCTGTTTGTCTTAGCAGTAAAACAGCATTACTCAGTATTACAGAAATAAAGTTCCTCTATTCCATGCACTGGCCTTCTGCCATTATAGGGTCTGAACTTCTAATAGTCACTGAGATGAAGTGCTTTTTTATAGGAATATATAGATTTATATGTCTAAAATTACCTACTGCTTTGGTAGTGTTATACACTGACTATACATCCAATTTGTGTTTGAGTGCAAAGCACACTTCTCTTTGCAAAACCAAATGACTGCTTTCTACATGAACCAGATGTTGTCCAGCTGTTTATGACTGAAAAGAGCAACAAATCAGACTTGTTACATTAATACATGCACACACAGAGGCATCTCTTTGTAGAATGTAAATGAATCCCACAACACCTCTAGGTCTGGACCCTGTTTTCTTCTGTTGTTCTTTTCTGTAAGTCTTTGTTAGATTTTTCTTTTTAATAGCATCTTTGTCTTGACCCTCTAGCAAGTCAAACGCTCGCGTACAGTTGACAAAGTATTCTGCATTGCCTCAAACTCAAGTAAGCAGGACCAGAAATACTTACCAGTCTTCATTTTGCAGGGGTAACAACACAGTCTTTGTAAATTCCGCTTGCTCGGCGCAGCTGTTTGAACTTGTTTGAAGTGTCTCACCTAAGCCACTTGAGCAGTAGATGGCAGCAATGAGCTTTTGTTGCAACAGCCAGAAGCCCTGCAGCACCCCATATTGATTCTTCTGCATAATTTAGCTCTTTACAAAACCAGCTCAGTGGTAAAACAGAAATTTGTAAGCAGAGAGTGGAAAGGTTATCTTATAACAACCAAGATGTGGGGACACTCTTGATACCTCCTCCCTTCTTACGGTGAGGGAAAAAAATCACTCTCTTGCAGCATAGCATGAGACAAAAAAGTCACACATGTACACATGAACAATTATTGGCCAGTCCAACATTGTGTGTCTAAGTCCTCCACTAGTCAGTGCTTTTGCCATCATACTATGTATGCTTCACTGTGGTAATACAAGGATCTTTTTTCCAGTTGGTAACAGTAATTACCTTAAGTTGAAACTTGGTTTTTCTGTATTGTTACCACAGGGACATAGAACTTTTCAGATTTGAACGTGTAGCACATGTGGACTTTGAACAATGAGATGGGGGTCACTTTCTTGGCACTAGCTGACATACCTGACTGTGGTCGCTAACAGCATATGATGCGTGCCAAATACCCTGCAATTTTTGTAACAATTGCTTCAATAGAATCTGCTTTATTTTTTCCTTTTTGGTTGTTATACGCCCCTTGTTCAGGGCTCAGGAAAGAGAAACACTGACCAAAAGCAATGACTGTCTTAAGACAGAGGAAGAAAAGTCCACATATGGAGGCTTGGTTCATAGATCTATGGCATGTCATTTTTGTTGCATTCCCATTTACCTATGGCATTTTGTAAGATGTTTAAAAAATTATTCTGTATAGTTGTGGGTGAAAGTTTGAAGTGGCTATTTTGGGAATTCCTTTAATTAAAAATTGCCTGCAGACACCAGGGACCTGTCTCCATGGTCCAGGAAGCCTCTTCCAATCTTATGTTTCTACTTCCCACTAATATTTTCCTTATCCTAATAAAAGAAAACCTGTCTGTAAATATATGGCCCTGGGTCAGAGGCAGGGAGGCACATTTTCATATCTGCCCTTTCTGATGAAAAAATTTGCATTTGTACAGAGCAGTGCTCATTGTGTTTAACCATTGGTAAAGTGTTATGATCATGGGTCCCACTGGAGCCTAGCTTGACTCACCCTACTATCGTCAACTAGGGGAATTGCTCATTCATTCCAAATGATTGAGGTCTGCTGTGTTTCTGCTGCCATTACAGGCCTTTTTCTTTATTTTATTACAGAGTAGCTCATTACATGAACTTATTATGATAGAATCATAGAAACTTAGGGTTGGGAGGGGCCTCAGGAGGTCATCTAGTTCAACCTCCTGCTCAAAGTAGGATCAGCTCCAACTAGATCATCCCAGCCAAAGTTTTGTCTAGCTGGGTCTTAAAAAAGCTCCAAGGATGGAGATTCCACCACCTCTCTGGGTAATCTGTTCCAGTTCTTTACTCCCCCCCAGAGAGAAAATAATCTCATTGGCCTCAGAAATTTGGGACTCGCTTCCCCTGCTAGGGTTAAAATATAACCTACTTATAAGTTTTCAAATCCTGTTGATCTCAGGTGCTTAGGTAGAGTTGTCCTCAATACACTGGCTTATTTTGTCTGAGGGCTTAGACAAATGCTACATTTACATTGGCATATTGCTACATTACATTACATTATATTGCTATAATAATGTAGTGGTCAAATGACACACAAAGCTAAACTAGCGAAACTCCACTAAATCAAGAACAAAATCTGAAATAACTGGAGGTCAAATTGCACTGGAGAACCAGTGTAGGGGTCATGTAGCCACAGCTTATCCTGAGGGTAGCCATTTGCTCACAAATGGTGTTATAGTCTCCACCACTGCTCCATGTGTACCTAAAAACTGGGCTATCCTGAGAGAAGCTGCTGTTGTGTTCGCTGCACAACTCAGTGACATTCATCTCATTACAAAACTGATGTTAATTAGACTGGGGTGCATAAACATCAGTGCATCTTCTCCATTCACTGACTGCGTCCAGTGTGAAGTCTCTTACCAATTCATTTACTTCCTCCTGTAGAATTGTTCCTTTAGCTCAATCCATTCAAATTTGTGAATTTGAAGCCAAAAGACGTGGGTCCACTCCTTGTCAGTGTACATCTTCCAGTAGCAGTGGTTCATTACCTGGATAAGCTGCATTGATGTATCTTAATTAGGTGGTTCAGTGTTCACAGAAAATATTCAAGTCAGGCTGGGCTGATGAAAGATGACATTTTCATTGGTTTCACCGGTTTAAATGGTTTTGTCAACAAAATCTTCCTGCCACTCTACACTACCCGGTCCTCTGACTTATTCACCTACTTAATAAAAAAACCTCATTCTGATATGATTTAGAGTATTTTCAGGAAGTGAACCAATACAGTACTATTGCTTTCATCCATCTACCTGCAATGCTGAGTGCCTTAGAGTGAGACAAAAATATAACTACCGCTTTCAAAAACTGACCCACAACCTTTCTGTACCATGTATTTTAGGTTTAAGGTCTGATATCTCCAGTTCATCCAGGTGCAGAAGCAAGTGTGGCTCATTACAAAGGAAGTTACTTGGCCATGTTAATCTGAAGTCAGGCAGAAGACAGAATAGGTTTGCCCCTTATAGACTAACTAAATCAGAACTGCATAAGCTTTTGTAAGTAGCAGTTTCCTTCATCAGGTACTGAGAAAGGAACTGCTTTTTACTCCTTACAAAGCCAGAATGACTCCTTTCCAGTCATCAGAAGAAACAGTTTTCACCTGTTCCCTATAGGGACCTTCTTATCTCTATTAAGGATACTGTCAAATTAGAGCTGGGAAAAGATTTTCAAATTTCTTGTCAAAAAAATATACAGATTTGATGACACTGAAACACTTTGTAGATTTATGTCAATTGGTTAAAAGGATAAAAATTATGACAAAAATTAAAATGCTTCATGCTGGTAATTCCTAATAGGAGCAGTTTTTGGTTTGAAATGTCTTTCAATTTTATTTAAAAATTTTCCAAAATGGTCAACTTATACTTTTTGAGGGTTAAAACTTCGCTGGGAGTAGGGTTTTGAGGTCAGGTCACTTAATTAATTTTATTGATATTTTTCTTTTTGGTTTTTGCTGGATAGAATTAATTGAATATAAAGGGAGTCAATGCTAGGGTTTAGAGGCAAAATAGGGTGTCATACTGGTGTTTGGGAGTGGTAGGGGGCAATACGGGCACTTAGGAGCAGGAGGGGATGTCATTCCAGGGTAGAAAATCCTTTTTGATATGGAAGGTTTTGCAGTGTTTCCTAAAGACTGTTGAATTCTTGACCCTCTTTTTTAGGATAGGGTTAATGGAAATGTTGGGCTGGAAAATGTCAGTCAAGTGACCTTGGCTTTTCACACTTTAACAGCTTTTTCACCTGCAGCCAAATGGAGTGGGCCTGATTCTTCACTACAGTCCCTGCCACTGAAATCAATGAGGTAACAAGCAATTAGAGTAATGCAGAGCTGCATCAGCACTGCCATTAAAGCAAACAATAGAAACATGCCTTGCCTCTAATTCTGCTTGAGGTTCTCCAAATAGATAATACCTAGTTAGCCACTGAAATCTGCAAGTAGCAACGGAGAGAAGTGGCAGGATTCTTTTAATTTCTTTGAACATTTGAGTTTCTGATTCAGACCTTGTTTCTAACATTTTCTGTGGGATGTTGTTTAAGTGCAGCACACAAAAGCCCTGATCCTGCAAACATGGCACAGCAGTCGATAGCAGGATGGGTGCCAAAGTTTGCATACACACAAATACGCAAATTGCTAGTGTCGCCTCTTCTTGGAAGTAAACACTGCAAATTAGACTTGCTAAAACAAATGCTGAAATGGCTAATGCCATCGAATTGTCAAAATAGAGAACTGCAAATATCCTTGGTAATTTACATATCACCAAAGAAAGAAATAATGGGAAAATAATGAGTAATTATTGTTCCAGTCTCTCCCTATTCATTATTTCAAGTTAGGACATTTTTCAATATGAAATTAAAGTGGAAAATGTGCAGAAGGTACAAAATTATTTAGGTCAGGCAAGACTGGAAAGAAAATGAGGAATTTCAGAGGGACTACAAAGGCAGTTGGATGGGAAACACACTGGCTAGTGAAATGCATTATTGCAAAGGCAACGTAATGGGCAGTGAGAGGTGAAGCCTGAATCTTTGATATATTATACTGGATTGTAAATTTATAGCAGAGAATGTGTACAGATCAGTAGCTCAGCATGCAGTGATGGGAAAAGAAAAGAGAAATGTTAAAATGCATTAAAAATCATCTTGAAAGTCAGGATTGCAGCTGGATGATTACATGGCAATATGGCCTGCTCTCTCCAGAATCTCCAAGCTCAGTTTATCAGAACCAGGAAACAAGAGCTTGGAAAGATGTATCCTCTCTGAGCAGGGTGTTTGTGCCCGAAAGCTTGCAAAGAACAATTTTTCTAATTATTTAGTTGGTCTAATAAAAGATATCACATTTACCGAAAGAGCCTCGTCTGCCTTCCCTCGGAGCAATAATTCCAAGTTCTTTCCAAGGAGGAGTTTATCTGTGGGTGGTGCTTTTAGGACAAACTCTTTCCTCCCAGTTTGACCCCTTTAGATAATACTGCACAGTAGGGTAGGGGAGATGTGCCAGGAGACTGCAGGGAAGATCCCAAATCCAAATGAACGTGCAATGACATTTCTGCCTGCAAGGAAATTTCCACTCTGCTTGTTAGAGTTTGCAAACAAACTGAGCACCTGAACTTTAAACCCAGGCAGGTGCAAACACTGGCAGTGCCTCTTCTCCGTGATGACATGTGTTTCAGGAGCAGTGAAACAGCACACAGGTCCATGCCTAGTTTAACTAGCTCAGCTCCCAGTACTGCGATGAGCTTTGACAGATGCTATCAGAGTAACTCTCCATAAATAAACATGTAATCGGGTTGCGTGCTGCAGCTTCATATCCTAAGGAAGAAATTCTGACACTTCTGTCCTTTTATCTCTCACATCTTTCAGCAGCTGTGAAAAGCTTCTGACCTCAAATGCTCATTTCTATCATTTCTGTGCAGCAGGGGTTGATGCCTGCAGAGCTGGTTACTCAAAGTTAAGGAGAAGGGAGGGGAGCTGGGAGCAAGCAGCAGGCATTTTGTTTTAAATCTTAATTGCACGCACAGCAGTATTATGGAAATGTCAAGAGAGAAGCGATGGGGAAGACCAGACAAACCCTGTAGGAGGTCATTAGCGCACCAGCTTCCCAGCTTGATGAACTCATGTTGCTGTCGGGTCTTGGTCACAGGTAAAATGAGTCTACTGGTCTTAGCCTGGTCAAGAGCTGAGATATGTGCACGTTACCTTACACACACAGTTTGACAAGCTTGACTACCTCTGCTCAAGACAGACTCAAGCGTAACGGGGGGTACCACTGGATCGATCTGTAGTAGCTGAGCTTTGACAGGGGAGGGTGAGAACAGCAGGGGCTGGTGGAGCATAGCATGACTATGCATCGATAAAGCTGTATCAGGGAAATCGGTATGGTATGGTATTTGCACGTGCTGTGCCTGATTCAGTGTAAGCTTTGCATTCCTTTTGTTTGCAGAGCTCCCTGTCCCATGGCTGAAGAATCAAGAGAAAGCTCAAAAGTGGGATGAGCCAGAAACTTTGTGCAGGTTCAAAAAACTCATGTGAATTACCCATGGCTTTGGGTTCTGCTGTTTCATCCCAGATGCACAAACTTCGGCTGGTGCCAGTCATACAGCCCTTTTACAGGCCTCTCCACAGATTTGGCATCCCTTGACTTTTACCACTGGCAGAAGACTTCGTGTCCTGCCCCTTTTCTTCTGGCTTCCTCACATTTCTTGGTTACCTCAATACATATGCTCTGCTAGACAAGTGGTCTATAACAGTGGTATATTTTATTAGACCAACTAAAATAGTTGAAAAAATTCTTCTTTGCAAGCTTTTAGATACAAACACCCTTCTTCAAGCAGATGTCCTCTTCTTCAGGCAAAGTCACACTCCCACTGCCTAAAGAAGGATGTATGTACCCAAAAGCTTGCAAAGAAGAATTTTTCCAAATATTTTAGTTGGTCTAATAAAAGATACCATATCTACCTGAAGAGCCTTGTCTGCCTATGTCCTTAGACCAACATGGCTACAACCAACACCCCAATGCACTGCTAGATGTTTTCCCCTTGGCAGGATTTTCAGGGAAGAGTCTCGTATGGGCTGCTGCCTGCCCTAGTCATCCCAAAATCTGGGGGTGGGTGCTGTCTGTGGCTGGCAGAATGACCAGTCAGAAAGAAGGTACGGAAATAATTTCCTTTCCCCATCCCTGCAACACAGCTTTGAGGGTGGTATGTGAAGAAGCATAGGGTGGAATGAACAAGGAGACCAATTTCTACAGGAGCAGGTGGTCTGTGGCAGCTCCCATCTGAAGACCATTATTGTAAAGAGCGTGGCCATTAAGCAGTCCCCTTGGAGCCAAATATCCTCATGCACACCAGGACATTCCAGATCTTGTTGGTCAGTAATAGAGAGTGACTGAGTGAGCTGCAAGTGATGGTGATTCTCCATGTGTGAGAGTGAGTGAGTGTTCAAGGGAGAAAAAAGTGAAAAAAAGAAATGGCACATGAGCATCCTCTACCCTGCACAAGACCCAGACTAGAAAACAAAGCAGAAAAGTGTCGCACACATTTTACACAGCCTCAGCTCCTGGAAGCATGCACCTCACTGACAGACCCTCCATCCACTCCTGCCAGGGGAATTTGAAACTGGAGCCCAACTCAACTTGCATACAGATAGATTCAAGAGAGCAAAGCAGTGAGGCACCTTCATTCATTCCGTGTTTTCATCACTACAGCCAATGCTGTACAGACAGCTGACAGCCATTTCCCTGTGAATTTGAATGGATTATGTCAAGCTTGACTAATAAAATGTTACAAGAGCTATAACCTTCCTTCCCAGGAAAACAGGACTCATAGGTGTTAACAAACTATGGGGAACCCCACATAACACATTTGTGCCATACCTTCATGCTGCTTGGATTTTAGTGAGGCTTTCTGTACTGAGAAGTAGCCTGCCTGGAAGGGAAGTAAGGGCAGCAGAGAGATTAGGGGCTGATCGGCCTTACAGGGTCACTAAGAGCTTGGGTTAGGTCATTTTTTATTGTAGCTCACTGCTGTTATACTTCTGTGTCTGATCCACACTGGACATGATTGTTAGATGCCTCAGCTACTAAGTTGGCCCCTTTAGTGCAAGATGTAGTGACTTCTGCCTTTAGGTCTGAGAGTTTCTGCTGCAATCCCCAGTGTCAGCAAAAGTAGTCACCTAATGGCCACAGGCATGGGAAGAACTCACCCTTGGTAGTTAGCAATCAATGGGACACCCAGAAAAGATAAGTGGGGAGACCAATGCTACAAGAGGTCCAAGATGGTGTGGGTTGCTGGAAAGGAATTATGCACATTATTGAAAGGCATCTCTGAGGGGAGACCAGCATCCCTATCTCATGCATCTGCTGTCCTCAAAGTCATGTTCAAAGTCTGCATATTGAGAACAGCAACCAGCAGCTGTTCCTGCAGGTATTGCGGGGACACCTGGAGGAAAGTGAGAACAGGGACTGGGGGTCAGTGACACTTATTTGTTGTGAGGCCTGTGCTGGGTCTTTTCACATGGGGCTTTGGGCAAGTTTGGTGCCCTGGACTGTGTGCTTGCTGCCTGAAGGATTCTCTGACTTTCCAAAGCTGCGCGCTTTCTGGTTAGCTTGTCTGGGTGTCCTCAGTACACCTGTGCAGTGAGATAATAGGGAGTGGAAGCATTTTATTCACTCATTAATATTCCAATATTAACACATCTTGTTAAGGTCACAGCTGTTGTCCTCCAAGCGGGGGGACAGGAGAAGATAGCTCTTTGTCTAGCGAACGCGAAAACAAGGCTTGGACAAATGGATTGTTTTACTGGCTCCTAGACCTCTGTGCTTTCTGTCTGTCTCATACCCATGTAATACACACCTTATAATAGATCGCTTTCTCTCTCACTGCCTCAAGCTCTAATTCTTTCATTTTTTTATTTATCCCTCCCTTCTATTCTGTCCCTGCTCAAAGCTCTATTCCCATTGCCAGCATTCTTGTTGAGGATATGTTTTGCAGTCTAGACAAGGGCTCTCAGAACTAAACGCGGTATTCAGGGTTCCTCATGGCTCCAGAAATGCTTCTGATATCACTGTGCAGCTGTGACCACGTTTAGTGCCTCTCTGCATCACGGGACATTGCAGCAGTTTAGGAGCTGATTCATTTGGGGAAATATCCAACATGGCCACCCCCTGCCACAAAGCATCCTGAGAGTGCACTGCATTCAGGGGATCTATTTAATCTTTTTGCTACACATGGGAATTTTGGAGCTCTTTTTGAAGTCTCACAAAATTGTATTATTCCTACTCATGATGTCAGCTCTAGGCGAGGCAAAGAAAAATCATTATGGATGTTGCAACCACTAACCCTTCTTAGATCTGACAGATAGACACCTATAGACTGTTATGAATCGTGGGACATCTCTCTGTTTTAAGCCCAATGGTTCTTTATAGTGAGAGCTGATGTTTGATGGCTTCGGTAAAACCACTTAGCAGGTGTGTGATGTGATGATCAGCTTCTGATGAGGTTCTTTATGGACCTCAGTTGTACGCTGATTATCCCTGTTTTTTGTGTTCCTGACAACAGCTCCCAGTGCTGCTGTAGCTGTGAGACACACAAAGTATATGATAAACTGGTCCATCACTCTCTCTCACAGGCTGTCAAATTTGCTTCTTCCCTGCCAACCACACCTGCTGGGCAGCTGGTCTATCACTAGCATAGAGCAGGCAGCAGGCTTTGTCCTGATCCTGGTACAAGCAGTGCTTCTTTCTTCATTTTACCCTTATGATGCTTTGTGAGCAGCAGTGCGATAAGACCAGTGGAGGTGGCTGTGGCTATCATGCTGGTATCGTCTCTTCATCAGGAATTCAAGCTAACTGGCATTCAGGGCATCCAGCGGGGTTTTGCAAACAAAGCGCTGATCCAAACCTCACTCAGGGTAACTGGAAGATTCCCATAGATTTCAATGGGCTTTGGGTGGCCTTGTGCATATTTGTCTGCAATCTCTGTTTTTTTGCTTATCTTCACTGCTGGTTTTGCCACCTCTGCTGCCTTGCAACTTGCTAGAAAAATCTTTTCTCTGATCAGATTATTGGAAGTGTGACGGTGCACATATGAACAGCTATCAGTCATCACCTGAGCAGCCAGTGACACTTTAATAAAACACAACCCACCCAGAATGGGTTAGTTTCTTGCCATCCTATCCTGCATGCACCCCACACAGGAGGCTGCCCACTGTCAAACCACTGTCATCTGCAGCCAAGGAGGGAGCAGCGGGGAACATGGAAAGGAAGCGAGGTGGGCTATAATGATGTAGCTAGAACAATCAGGCAGTGAATTCACTGAGCAGGGGCTGGTAATTTTTTGCTACCAGGAGTTGCCCTTTGTGACCCGGCCTCCTACCACAGGCTATAGGTCCCTAGCCTCATGGTGTGTTTATTGGGTCCAGTAAAGATAATCAGACCTGAATGAGAAGCGCTAAACAACATGTTTTGTCAAGGAGCAGTAGGCAAGCCTCTGCAGCCCCTTTGTCTCTAACTAACCAACGTCTAGCTGAGAGACCATATCCCAATTCCTAACTCCAATCTTCTACAACAGGGAGCATCTTGGTATTATAACTTTGACCACTATGCTCTGGGGCAGAGATCTGCCTGCCTGTAGCCTTGCCACCGATCCCCAGCCCCTCCTCAGAGACAGTAAGCACAGGCGCGGTGGGGCGGTTCCTTCCACAGAGCTCCCCTCGACCAGGAAGCCAAAGGGCGACATGAGGCAGTGTCTCTGTAGCCTCAGCCCCCCGTGCCAGATTGGACTTCTTGGTGGGCCGAATCCAGCCCATGAGCTTTAGGTTGCCACCCCCAGCTTTAAATCAGAGCCCACAGGCTGAATCCGGCCCATGTTTTATCTGGCCTGCTGGGCTACTGGCAGGCCACCAAAAGTTGGAGGTTGTGATCCTCTATGGATTTTGGGGCCCTTTGACCTTCCTGGTCAGGTTCATGGGCTGTTAGTTTGGTTTGCTGAGGCTACCCCCAGACACCCTCCCCTGGACCAGACCCACTCCTGCCACCACTGGACCCCTTGCTACTGCCAGAGCCACCCTTGTCCCTGTGCCTGAGGCTGTATCCAATGCACAACACCTCATAGCCTGGATCCAGCTCTGGGCCCCAGGTAAATTTAACACCCCTGCTTTAGAGGAAAAAGTATATTCTAGGCTATGCGGGTTTTTTTAGACATAGCCCTGTAGAGAACAGTGGATGTGTCTACATGAGATCCTACATCACTATATTAATGAGCTACCTAATATTTAAAAATAACAGTGTGCTGCCAGGACTGCGTAGTACTGGCAGGTACAGTACCAAATGACTACATAGTGGATAGCTAAAGCAAGTACATAGCTAAAGCGAGTACCAAATAACTGCATAGTACCAAATCCATAGTCTCAGGCATGTGTAGACATGTCTACTATGGAGCAAAGTCCCTCCCTGAGCTTTACAGCTAGACTGTAAATGCAACATGCCCTTTGGCAATAAAACAATAAGAACAGGTGGACTTGGACAGTGAAAGCTACTGAGCAATTTGTCGCTATATGATTAGTGCTAGCAGTAATCCCTGGCACTTTACCCTTATAGTCCACCGGACAAAAGAAGATGCAGTGAAGAGTGGCTTACACCATGCTTGAAGAATTAAAACAGCCACAGTGGATAAATCTGCAGAAATCACATGGCTGCTTTTCTATGTCCTTTGTCCTGACCCAGATAGATACACAGGGGTGGATTCTGATACCATAACTCACATTTGTCTTGCTTCAAAGCCCTTTGAAGTCAATGGGAGTCAATTTCCATTAAGCCTTTGGATCAGCACCATTAAGCACCACCTTACTTTGAGCCATTACAGCTATTCATTGAACAAAGAGCATCAGAATCTGACTCGTATCACATCAGTGGCTGGGATAACATGAAATGATGGTGGGGGGAAGGGCTGCTTCGCCTGTGAATAGGCAACAGGGTGAAAATGACAGAAATTATCCTGCTCCTCATGTCATCTCCCATTTACCAGCTTGACTGAATAAAGAGTTCTGCACAGAGTTTGGCACAACTTGTATGACTTTAAGAGTCAGTAAGTGATAGATGTCTATATTCTTGGACAGGAATTGTGTAGTCTGGCTGAGTTTCAACTGCCCTGCTGAAAAGTGAAATATTTTCTAGTACTTTTCACAAGTGAAAATGACAGAGCGTGGGAAAACAGAGAAATACACAGAAGGACAAGGCCGGGGAGAAAGAACACGGAGAAGCTAATCCACTTTCTAGAAGAATAGGATATAAAGGAAATTGGCAAGAAAAGAACCATTCTTTTGATTTCTCAGAGATGAAAAATGAAGGCCGATTTTCAATGAACATAACTCAACTGTTGGCAATGCAGTAGAGCTTCTTTATGCCAGCAGTCAATTTGACCCAGAGTCTGATTAAAATATCAGTATCCCCAAATGTTCCCATTAAAAAGGTTAGGAAGAAACTTGTGCTTTGGTTAAAGAACACCCAGCTCCGAAGTCATTTATAATAGTTGAAAGGATTAAATGCCATTAGGGAAAATAAAGAGAAAATGAATATGTAATTAAATGTTTAGGACAGCTACGAAAGACAGCACAGCACTGCTAGTCTGAATAATGTTTAGAGCCAATTCCCCAAGATCTGTCCTTGGGTTAAATTAATAAATATGGAACATATACTTGTGCAAAACAAAAGAACTTTATGATTTTAATTGCCTACTGTAGACTATTATTATTGTTATTGGTATAGTTATAGCAGTGATCAGAGGCCCCATCTTCTGACATCAGGACCCTTGTGTGCTTGGTGCTGTACAACCTATGTAGTAAGAGGCAATCTGTACTAGAAAAAGTATAAAATAAGATAGCCAAATTGTGGCAAAAGAAACAGAATGGGGTAGTGATTTATTCAAGATCAAACAGCTGGATTGTGCCAGAGTTGAGGCCAGAATGCTAGTAAACTAATACGCTACCTGCTCAACCACTCTATCTTGGCAAAAGAAGGCATCAGACTTTAGACTTCCTGTATACTTACTATGTTATTAACAAAATGAAATTCAAAGATAAAGGGTGAAGCTGCATGTCACATGTATGTTAAACCATACTAAGGACACTTAAACACAAGCATCTGCATATTAAAGCTTGTTAACTCATGCTAAGTGCCCTCTCAGCATCTCAAAGTTATGCCACTTCAGCAGAGGGTTAACTCTGGACCATGACGCCTAGCTTGTGCATAACTTGTCTGCTCCATGAAGATAAAATGTGCAATTTGTCATTCTCCAGCAGCCTAGGATGCACTGCTCACAGCCCCCTTCCCCCTGTTCATTAGCTCTCTAGCGGCAATTCAGAGCTGTGCAGACAAGGAACAGTATTAATCTTAACGTGCAACTGCTCACAACATATTCTAACTTTAATGCTGCTTAATGTTCTACTTAGTTAGTATGGTCTAAGTGTAATGTGTAACTTCACCCTAAATTAAAGAAACGTGTAGAAAGCAAAAGGAAAATAGTTACATGACCCCGTTGTATTCAACAAGTTCTATCTTGGAAATTTCAAGAATTAATAGAAATTAATAATCAAATACAAATATATTAATATGCAGCAATGAAAATTGTCCTAAGAAGTAATGTAACATAACTCAGTTGTGTTCTATGCTTCTGAGAAGACCATTTTTGCCCAAATAGGGAGACTTACTGCAGATATTTTTAAAGCTAATCTAACTTACCAATTAGTAGGAATGACCGGTGGTGACAATTGTCAATTAACCTCCAAGTTAAAAATTCAAAATCACCCAAACCATTACATGCAGCTAGTTAAATCTCAGGATGAATTTTCTTGGCATTAAGAACCCAAAATAAGTTCTATACATATACATGTTTACATGTGACAGGCTGTAAACCCTAACATATACACAGTTTCATGTCTGAACAATTTTCTTATTCTTTGGAAACTCACCATTTAACTATAACCATAGAAAAGTTATTAATAGTCTTAAACTTCCAACTAATCCTCAAGTTATTAAACAAAGCCAGCAGTAACTGATTTCTTTAGAATTTTAATTCTTAAATCACTGAGTCAAGGTGTTTTTTCTGTCTCTCCTGGCATGGCTGCCAACTTCTTATGGTGTCAGACTGCAAGTGTCAATGCTTTTACATGCTTCTTTGTCATTCACTTCTCATGGACTCCAGCCAGTAAGTTGTGTGTGCAGCTACTGCCCTCAGATTCTGAGCATCTCTCAATGGTCACTGGAGTGTAGCTTTATCATAAAGTTGAAGTCAAAGGTCCCCTTGGACCTAGCATCCTGTTGGGCTAATATGCTAAGATGTACCATCTAGCCAGCCCAGCATCCAGCTGCCTTTGACTATGCTGTCTGAATGACCAATCTATATCTGAATCAACTAAAAGTGTTTTTTGGTGAGACTAGTGCTCCTGAAGACATAGCACTATGCCTTTCATTGTTCTGTCATCACATCCATGTGGTAAAAAGTACAACCCCCTTTTTACCAACAAGGGAACAAAGAACAAAGACAGAAGGGAGATTAAATGAATTGTTCAAATCACAGAAGACATCTGGTGGTGAGCCTGGCTTAGAAACCTGATCTCCAAGGCTCTCAGCCAAGACTGACTCAATCACTCTCTCTCCCCATGGCACAGAATGGACCAACAGGACCTTGTTCTACCCATGAATCAGAAGGCAGGAAGATAGCAAACCTTCTGAGTGCAAGACTCATAGAATAGAAATACACAGAAAGGGAAGTTGAAAATCTGATCTTGGTGTTTCAAAATTCACCATTTCACTTGCACCTTCAGAATTAGCATATTAATTTACTTAACAGCAGCAAATGAAATGATGTGTATCTTGGGCATGATACTTAAATGATCATTAAAATAGAAGTTAAATTTATGCAAAAATATTGGGGTGAAAATGTACAGTGATCATAAGCCTCCTAACAGACATAACAAGCAGAGATGGCATGCTGGGCAAACCCTGCAGGAAAGCAAATTGCAGGGGGTGCAGAAATCTTACTTCAAAACGGGAAGTCCTAAATGATCCACTACTGCCACCACTAGACCCCTTGCTGTTGCGGGTCCCCCATGGCATGTGGGGTCAGATGAAAGCACTCCAAGATAAGTACCTTTAGTAATTTGTGTCTGTGCAGCCGTGCTGTCTTCAGAATGGGAGGGTGGAAAGGGAGTGGAAAGAGTTTGGGGGGTTTTCAGCCAGCACTGGGATGGTGGGGTGGGCGGATTGGAGGGCCCCTGATGTGTGGGGGGATCCAATCCACCCACCCCACCCTCCAGTGCCATCTGGGCAACCACCAGAACTACCTCCCTCTGCTCCCTTCCTCCCCTCCCATTCTGAAAACAGCAGCAGGGTTGGGAGGAGGGAGGAGCATTGCTAGGAAAGTACGGCTGCGGGCTTGCAGCCACTCTAAACAGCAGCAAAATGCCCCTACCCCTGGGGTCCAACAGCAAACATCTGTTGGGTCCTGGGGATCATTGTAACTTCCCGCAAAGCTCCATGAGTTACAACAGGGATCTACTCTTCTGTTTGCACCTATAATGGCATCAAACATGATGCTTTATCTACAAGATCTTATGAAAATTAACATTTTTGGTTGTCTTTATTATATTTCAAAGAGAAGTTGTCCTGAATTTTAAACCATTTCCCTGAAGAGGGTCCAAATAAATCAATTGCCTGTGACTCAGGTAGGTCTCCCGGGCTACATAAGCCAATACAATGTTACAGAAAGGTCTATATTAAATGCATGCCAAATAATCATGGAATTATTCAACAGATGAGGCCCTATTTAGCTAGCAAGGATATGATTTGGATAAACCAGGTATGCTTCCTCTGAGCTGTAAGCAGCATAGTTCCAGAGAATTATTGTCCTAAATTTCAGTAGTTTAAAAATCCATGCATGAGTTGCATGAAAGCCTTAGGATATATGCACACAAGGCAAGTTACTGCCAGGTAAGTTAAGGGGTGAATGTGTGTGTGTGTGTGTGTGTGTGTGTGTGTGTGTAAATATACACATATAGATATGAACACAGGCAATTACCATATATATATGGTGTATAACTTTATACATGGTAACTGCCTGTCTTCACATTCTTAACCTACGGCAATGGCAAGGTAGCTTAGTCCTCAGTGAAAGTAGCTTTCATTTCATGTACTTTCCATGATAACATATTCATGAACCTATACCCTTATGCCAACAGGCCAGAGGCAACAGTAACTAGTACTTTCAAATTGTAATTTGTAATACCTCAGATTAGCAAAGGCTTGTCTTGCAGGGGTGGATCAAGTGTTGTGGCCACTATTTCCAGGGAAGTAGGTTCATTTGGATTGTTCTGAGATGAAAATGCTCCAGAATAAGCAGGTGCATAATCAACAGGATCAGAAATGAGTGTTTCTGTACAGTGGGGCAGATTTTATTTGATGTACCTGGTGTGGAAGTGGATTTAGACGCACAAATCTAGTCTTATTCCACCCTGCCCAAGCCCCTGAAAAACAGCTCAGGCAAACAGTGGATCCTTCTACACTTCACTGTTTTTCTGTGATTGAGTCTGAAGGCTAGGATGATGTTGTATTAGAAAAGAAGATTCATTAACAGATTTTCAGGGCCTGGACAGGATGGAACAGAATTAACCCTAAGTTCACTTATGTTTCTAATAGGACTAGAATCTGGCCCAGTGTGTCCATGGTGAAAGCAAACTGTGTGATTAAGGTTTTGCACTAATCACTCCTGGGTTATATGGAGTAGTTATAAACCAGGCTTCAGATTCCATCTTGAGAATCCTGCAGCATTTTCAGGTTAATAATACTGACATGTCTTGTCAGTCCCTAGCCATCAGAGCTCTAGTGGGGAAAGCCCAACACATTATTGGGAATTTTAAAACTGCTTTGAAAACCGTCAAGGGAGATAAACTATCTTTTAATCAGAAAATAGCTTCCTTCCTGCTATCTCATGGAACAACAGCACATCGTTTTGCAAAAGGCATGCCTGCCTAACAAGTAGTTGAAATATATGTATGCACTGGAGTGGAAGACAGGAAAAAATGAGAATGGAGGGTATATTTTGTAGAGCTCTCTAAAAAAATGGGTCTTCAGGATTTTAATAGGGGGTGACACTAATGGATTCATGAAAGAAAAGGGGAGCAATTCCTGAGAGTGGGATGTTGGAAATCACAACAGTAGTTTCCCATCCTAGTTTCACTGCTGACCTGACTGCACCCTAGTTTCACTGGTGACCTGACTGAAAGCATGGACACAAGTGTGCTGGAAGTAACACCAACCAGATGTTTTTTCTACTGTCCCCACATGCCTGGTGACTGCAGCTAGGCAGGAACCAGGATTCTGTTTCCAAGGAGAGTCCATGATTTTGATTTTCTTTTCCTTTCTGAAAACAAATGAAAAAAATTCAGAAATTCTGAATAAGTTTTGTTCTGCCTCTTTAATCTTTTAAAGTATAAAAATAGGAAATAATTCCCTTTAAAATATTTATGAAAAGGAAAAATGAACCATGTGCATTCTGAAAATATTGTTTTAATCAACATTTCCAAATGTATCAACAAAGAATATCATTTTTTGATGAAAACTCATTTGGACTAGGTTTGGACATATTCCAAAGCTCCTCAGGTCATTAGAAGTTTTCCTAGTGATTTCCTAGTGATTTCAACAGGATAGGCAGGTGAATGTTTCCCTATTGCTGCTAATTCTGAAGGTGCAAGTGAAATGGTGAATTTTGAAACACCAAGATCAGATTTTCAACTGCCCTTTCTGTGTATTTCTATTCTACTAGTCTTGCACTCAGAAGGTTTTCATGCTCCAGTCCCATCTGCATCCTCTGAAACATAATATAGAATTTCAAGAGTAATGTCATGCCCTGTTTCTATTTGCTGGCCTTTGAAGGACTTCAGAGTCGCTTGTTTGTTCTCCCTCAACAATGCATTGCTAAGTGACTGTGGATACATACTTCCACTAGGTGCCTGAGTTCATAATCTTTTGTATTTGCAAAGGGACAAGGCAGGGAAAGGGACACAAAAACACATAACTTTACCATATATTTCACTGTGCAGTTGTGACAAGGTAAGCCATGAAATATAAGATTCCACTGTGCAACTTGTTGATTTCCCTTGGAAACTTTGATGAAAAATTAGATAGGTAGATAGATAGATAGATGTGTGTGTGCCTATGTATGCTTGCAGTCAGGTCATTTCCCACTATTGGAGCTGCATTTGTAGATAGCATCCCTATTGTGGCAGGATTTTGTTCTCATCTGCAGTACTGCTTTCATCTGCGACAGTGGAACTAAGGTGAAAATAGATATGATATGATATGATGACATGATATTCGATAACAGTACAATACAATATGATCTTTGCATGAAAATAGCATATCTTATATCAGATCACATTTATAAATATATATGTGTGTACGCACTCATATATGTACATGTATACATATGTGTGTGTGTGTATACACACACACACACGCACACACACGGTATATATGTTTCCAGTTTATATTTCCCATGGAAAATGTTGACTTTTCATTTAAAAACCCCTCTGAACTATTTCAGCCAAACTCCAAAATGCTGCCATGATGTGTCATGAGAATTCCAGCTTGACTTTTCATTCTTTTGTTCTCTGTTTTAGCCAGACTATCTTGTTAGACTACGTCTTCTATGATAACCTACCATCTTCCTTTTTGGTGGGTCAGCTGATCATGGTGGACCATGCAGGACCATTCAGTGAGGAAACCTGGCCCATTTAGGAGAATGTGAACCAAATCAAAACATTGCAGTTTTCAAGTGGTTTTCAGGTGGAAAAAATGGGTTTTTTTGGTTGTTGGTGATGGCAGAAACTTCTCATGAACATATTTTTAGTACCCTCCTGCCCCCAATTCTTCACTGAAAAACAGCTTTGTAGAATGATTCTTAAAATATTCTCCCTATGAGGAAAGCTCATTCTATTTTTTCTTGACTATTGTATGTATTATAAGGGAACTCACATGGGAAATAATGAATTAATTCCTAGTCTATACTTATGCCAGTTTCTTCCCTAGCACATGTTATATTTACTGTTGCCTCTTGGGCTCATACAATTACATGTTTGGACATTTTCTCTGGTGCTTAAGATAAGAATTATGCTCAAATGCAAGGCCATCTGAATAAATTTGGTCTTGACCTGCTAATATGGATTATCACAGGTGATAACTGCCCTGTGACAACTGCTGGTGAATTTCTTCATAATAAGAATTTTTTAAAAAGCACCCTTTGAAATTTAAGGCTGTAGTAAAGAGCTTTGATGCTCCCTCTGCTTCAAGGAGCAATATATCTCCTCCAATTCCCCAGCAGGAGGTACAGCATACTGCCATGGACTTTCTTCTGTTCTGCTCTGATCTCACTCTGAAAAGCAGGAAAAGACAGAGGGGTCAAGGACATAATTCAGCCTCTGCCCTTGCAAAGGAACTAGGACAGAGCAACAAGAGAAACTCCTTGCATCTCTGCCTTATACATAGAAGGTGTCATTCTATTCTTTCCTGGTTGTCTAAGTGAACATTTGTGGCATTCATGTGTGGAAGTTTTCTGTTCCTGGAGGTATAATCCAATGCACCTGGATGACTAGGTATAAGAGAGAGTCCTCCCATTTTTCCCCAAATAGGTAAGTAATCAGGGTACTCATCTGGGAAGCTGGAACTCCTTGGTCCTGGGCCCCCTTCACCCAGATCTGGGGCTTTAACTTCCCAACACAGCACTTCTAACAACCACACAACAGGTTAGCCATCACCCTGGCTCTTTTCTAGTGCCTGCATTGAAGCTGTACCTCTGGACAACACCAAGAGGGAAGTCTATAGGAGATATCTTAGAGCAGAAGGAAAGGAGCAAGTCAAAGCATCTTTGACTCAGTGAAGTTGCTGCTGGCCTAGGATGATGGCCCTGCTTTCTGCCTGGGGCTCTTGAACTGCCCTTGATCCCTTTTTTCCAGGGGCTACATTAGTGGCTCAGCTTCAAAAGACATGCCGGACAAGGGAATGAGTAAAGTGAGACCTGTGGTAGTGAAAGGTGACATGGTTCACCCCAACTGGGTGAGTGTGGTCTCAAACCCATGATCTTCAGTATCCTTGGTGAGTGAGGTACGGGGCAAAAGGGGACACACCTGTGCACACATGGGTTTTTCACTCTCACTGCTAAGTGTGGTAGTCACTAGGGCTGTGTGAGGCTTCGGACAAGGCTTCAAATCCAGAGAAGCTTTTGATGCTTTGGGGTGGGAAGCAGCACATTGGGTCAAAGCACCGCCTCGTTCAGCTTCCTGAAGTGGTTCAGAGCCACCTTGGAGATCTGGCCATAGGGTATAACAGGGAAAAAATAAAATATCTATACCTTTGTTGTTTTGTGTCTGATTTGGATGAAATTTTCAGGGATGATATACTCTGCAGAGAGCATAAATCCTGACCAGTTTCAAGGAGATCAGTGCAGGGGTTTGGGAGGAACTGCACCCCAAATTCTTGAAAGCAAAACTCATGTCACATCTAGGCATTACAACATAGGGTGGTGAAAACTTCCAGGATGGTAGCCTATACTGAGGTCACAAAGCCTGCCAGATTTCAAGAAGATCAATGCAGGGGTTTGGGGGGAACTGTACCCCAACTCCTTGAAAGCAAAACTCCTGTCATGTCTATGTGTTACACCACAGGGGGGTCAAGACTGCAGGGCTGGTAGCTCTTGATGAGGCCACAAAGCCTGCTAAGTCTCAAGAAGATCGGTGCAGGGGTTTGGGAGGAACTGTACCTCAAGCTGCGGACAAGCAAAACATGTGACATGGGTGACCCTGAGTCTGTTAAGCCGCAGCGGGGTTACAGCCACAGGGATGGTGGCCCCTGCTGCAGCCATGATGCCTGCCAGCTGTCGAGGAGATTGGTGCAAGGGGGTTCTGGTGCCTGCACACCTAGCTGCTGATGGCCAAAACTCATGCCATAGGTGCTTCTGGGACTCACCGTGTCTGTCTTGGGGCTGGGAGACACTACTGCAGGCCTGGCTGCTAAGCTACTGTGTTACCAGTTACCAATCAATCGTGATGCACTCAGGGACCAACTCAATACACAGCAGTTAATTGCCATCAATTAGCACCGACAAAATCAGGCTAAGGAGAGGAAAGACTCAATATAGACAGTCAACTGCCCCAAGACGGACACAGTCACTCCCAGAAGCACCCATGGCACGAGTTTTGCCTGTCAGCAGCTAGGGGTGCAGGGTCCCAGAACCCCCCTGCATTGATCTCCTCAACAGCTGGCAGGCGTCGTGGCCTCAGCAGGGGCTACCATCCCTGCAGCTGTCACCCCGCTGCGCCTTAACACATGCAGTGTCACCCATGTCACAAGTTTGGCTTGTCCACAGCTTGAGGTGCAGATCCCTCCAAACCCCTGCACCGATCTCTTGAAACTTAGCAGGCTTCGTGGCCTCAGTATAGACTACCACCCCTGCAGTTTTCACTACCCTATGTTGTAATGCCTAGACGTAACATGAGTTTTGCTTTCAAGAATTTGGGGTAGATTTCCCCCCAAATCCCTGCACCAAACTTCTTGAACTTGGCAGCTTCAGAGCTGCTTCAGCTGGATCAAGGCGGAAACCTGGTCCGGAGCTCCGGATTGGATCACGGCCATCTGAAGCAGCCAGATCCGAAGCCGGATCGGATCGCTGCCAACTTGCACAGGCCTAGTAGTCACCAAAGCTGAATGGCTACATTTTCAGATGTCTAAGTTTGATACACATCCACATATAGACATACGTAGAGTATGCTGCTACAGGGCATGCTTATTTGGCATGACTGCATAGTCACCCAGGCATGTGTAGTACTTCAAATTCAGCAGCAGAAGACCTGTGTGGAAGTACAAAAAGGCCCTGTAGATCTTCACATCTGGCACTTAGATGACCAGGAAGGGAATAAAATGAAACGTTGGCTGCTTGCTGAAGGGAGTTAGCTATATGTATTGCAAACAGAGACAGCAAATGACTGCAGAAAGAACTCTGCTCTGTCTTAAATCTCTGCTCCGGCTGCAGATGACAAAGGGTGGGCTGCAACTAGCACCTTGCTTTGGTGAGATGAAGAATGCAGGAGCACACAGAAGTGCAGAGCTTTTTGTTAAGGTTTCTTTCCCTTTGTGGAAATTGCCTGAGCTACCAGGTATTTCCCACCATTGTGGTTACAGCTGTCCCTCTCAGCACTCATATGACCCCCATTGTCAGCATATCTGAGCTCAAACTGCTTCAGCCTGATGGTGACTAGGACCTGGCAGGACAACTGTTCACATACTGATCAGCCCAACAGGTAGTCATAGAGCAGGCCTACCAAATAAGACCTCACATTACATTATATGATGAAGGAAGAGGTGCTACCACTCTCCTCCCAGTAGTTCTGTTACTGAACCACTCTCCTGGCATATGGGAAAACCAGGTTCAGTTCCCTTTTTTACCGGATTTGAAGCAAGGTAGCATTTTAACCCTAGTTATTTGCTTCCTATGAGAGTGCTCTGAACCGCTAGATTATTGGGTGTTTGGGGCGAGTATATCTCAGCATCTACTTTGAAGTTATATTCATTGGGTCAGAAAGTGACAATGACTGCAGGCTGGAGCCTAGGACAATCATCTAGAGGCCCAGGTCTCAGTCACCGCACTAGTAAATAGCAGGATTGGTGACCTAACTCTTGGAGGGGATCTGTGGCTATGAAGACTTGGCTGATGGGAGGCATTTAATGGTAAGCTCCACCTTCCCCATGCTTTCTATTGCCCAAGTCAGGCAGCTGTCTGCTTAGCATGCTGACTGTTATAGATCACATTCTTATGCACCTAACTTTCCCCCTACATCAGTCAGCAGCTGTGAATTCTACTAGGACACAACACAGAGCTTAAACACCCTTCATGAATTTAGTTCTGACTTGCCCAAGGTCACACAGGAAGTCTGTGGTGAAGCTGGGAACTGAATTTGGGGTCCCTCACACCCTTGACAAGTGCCCAACCACTAGACTAGTCTTCCTGTCTGGAGTCATCCCTCTGGGAAAGCGGTGGGGCACTGGGTATCTCAGTCCAATGGACAGGGGAATCCAGCCTGCAATATTGTGTCATGATGCCAGCACAGGGTATGCCAGACAAAGAGCACACAGTTAGGCACAAGAGAGCTAGTTCGTAGAGGGAGAAGGACTTTTATAGGGAAGAAACCTGAGGTCTGTTTGCAAAATTTAGATAATCTGAATTAGCAGGCACATTCTAGATGCTTGGCAGAACTGGACCTGAATGTTTGCAAGCCACTGACTGAGGCTTCTAACACACCTGTGATATCCTTGCTACTCCAGGTGATTGGCCATTTCCTCTGGGATTTGGTTTGTTTGTTTGTTTGTTTGCAAGGGACGCACATCAATGAAATACAAGGCTGAGACTTAAATTGAGCAGGACTTGCACCCAAAGGTTTACTCCTGAATAACATGCATTCTCCCAGTGCACCAAGCCCCTGGCCTTCAAGCCTCTTCTGTTTTTACAGACCTTCCTTGTTCATCCCTATGCACTCATTTCACCAGCAAGCTGAGACTCAGGAGAAAGGCTCACTCAGGCATTTTGGTTCTGCGCTAAGGTACATTCAGATTTAGATGATTTCAGCAATACTTCAGGTCTGAATCCAAACACCTGATGTGTTTTAGCTGCTGTTCTCCTCCAAATTGCTCATCAGACTACCTTCCCTAGGATACTCATTTCCACCTGAAAACAACTTTCAGGAGCATGTGATGCTAATGATGAAACAATGATGATGGTCAGAAATGCTGAGCAGGGTTGGCTCTTGCTGCCACAAGCTGACAGTGAGCTGAGAGTTGTAGCAGAGCTGTGTTCATAAATTGGCTAATGTAGGAGGGCAGGAGGTGGGAAGGGTGGGGGAAGCAATGTTTTTAAATAGATATTTACGAAGGATATCAGCATTTGGCATTTCCCGATTTCAGTACAGTGGAGGAGGAACCAAGAACTCCATCTCACGTCCTCCTTCCCCACATACCAATTAGGGCCGGATTTGATGCTTTTGTTCATACACAGGGTGCGTCTATACGTGCATGAACATGCTTTAGTTAATGTGCATTAAATCTAGTACGTCCATTGTGAGGTACTAGGAAAATGTGCATTAGCCTACTTTAATCCACATTAACTAAAAAGCATGTTTTTAGTGATGCTTTAATGCACATTAAAATAGGCTAATGCACATTAAAGTGCATGTGTAGACTCACCCACAGAGTAGTAATTTATTATGGGTGTAACCCCACTAATTTCCACAGGCTAGTTTCTCACACCCTAACTCATTCTGAATAGCACCTTTTTTCCCTGAGTGGTTTCAAGGATTTCAGTGGAATAAAGCACAGCTAAGCACAAAGGGTGACTTCTGCTTACCAGTGCCTTTGAGAGCATTCATGACAACACTGCAGACAAGGATTTTAACCACCTATGCCACACCCTTGGCAATAGATGGCTACATCTGGAGCTGGGGCTAGACCCCAAAGGAAAGCACTTCTGCTTTTTCCTATGTACAGCCAAGTATGGGTGCACTTCCCAAACAATAACCCCATGCACTTTGCTTCTTACCTGCTCACTTCACAGTAACAGGGAGCTGAACAATCAGTGAGCTGCCTCCTAAGGGTTGCAGGTTTAAATAAAAAGTCAGTTCAATTGTGCCCTGTCCTGTGTCCATCTTTACATTTAGGACCACCCCAGTGTAATTTGGAGTTCCACTTTCTGCCCAGTTGGCAGCCACCTGCTGGTGACTCACTTTTCATCTCTGCAGACTGCTCACCTCAAAAATATTGAGTCAGAAATCACAGGGCCCCGGATAATCTTCAGTACCAGCTAATGGAGAAACTGCCCTTTCAGCAGCATCTAAAGTTCTTGACCCTGCTCTTTGTCTGTTGCTGATTACTTCAATCCCTTCCCTTCTCCTTGGCTAGGGTGCAGAATCTTTGGGAGGTGCTTGTTCCCTATTGTTTGGTTGCACTGCTGTGCATCCGAGTCTGAAAAGCATGTTCTTCGCCAAAATACATTTGTTTGTTCTCTACCATCTCTCCACACATTCTGGGGAAATCAACCACCCATTTTCCTAAAGCCGTGATTTCCCTGGAGTGTCTTTTGTTCATGTAGGCGGGATATGAAGCCTGCTATAATTTATGTTCCTGCATTTTGCATTCCCTGCATCTTGGACACATTTATGGTCCCAGCCCAGAAGAACACAAAGGAGTCCAGATGCTCCCTATCCCATCCATTCATCTGCACTCAGTGTGTGCAGAAGACTCTTAGCAGGGGACAGAAAATGACTTTTCTCTCAGGGCTGTTATTGAGAATCATGCACAGAGCTGGGAGGCAGAATTTAAAAGCTATATGGGCAAAGCAACTTGAGAGTGTGTTAATGGGATTATAGTGATCACTCCCCTCCACCCCCATACACTACATGAGAAGTTATAGGGACCAAGCCTTATTGTATCAAGAACCTTATTATCTCAAGATGCTCACAAGGACACCAAAGACCAAGGTCTCAAGAGCACCTGCAGAGTTATGCCTTGGAGTGGGTTTGGATCATGGCAGTGGGAGTTGGTGAACAGGACACAGTTGGGGAGGGGGAGTTCAACCAGGACCCACTGTTACAAATAATATACATACCTTTATATCCACTCAGGACTACCACACTTGCAAAGCTTGCAGGGGAAGAGGGCACGTGCTCGAAAGGAAAGGTCACAGTGCTAAAGACTATGCCAGTCAAGTTTATCGAAGTCAATGGGGTAGCTTAGGAATTATTAAAGAAGACCTGGTCCCATATTCTACAGCTTGGGGACTCAGACCAGGCGAGTCTTTTTTGAGGGACCATGTAAAGGGTGGGGGGAACTAGATATGGGGACACAGATTAAATAAGTGCAAGTCCTTCTTGTTCTGCCATCTCTATAGCCAATACAAGCCTATTTTCCACAGGTGCTTTTAAATCCTTCTTTCATCTTTCTGTCTCCTTTGCCTGGATGTTCAAATTCCAAGAGATTTAAATCTATAGATCCACTGGTTCCATACCTAAATCAAATCACTTAATGATATCTAGGACTGGTGGAATTATTTCTTCTGAAACATTGCAACTAAAGAGAGTATTATGCAGTTAGGAGCATGGCTTACTAGCTAAGTCCTGAATTACCTGTCTGCCCCCAGTGCAGGAGACTTTGAAAAGACCACTTCTGCTAACAGCTTTCTTCTTAACAGAGCTGGTCAAGAAATGATTTTTCCCCCTCACTTCCACAAAAAAGAGGGAGAAAAAAGCCCTCCAAAATTATTTGGAAAAAAAAAAATCTAATAATTGGTTTGTTTTCTGGCAACCAGAAACTACATATCCTTAGATTAAAACTGAACTTTAGGGAATTTTGGTTTCTGAAAATTGGGTAGTGGCTGCCACTGGAAAAACCCTCCCAAAATTAATTAACTACATTGATTTTTCTTTTTTTGAGGAATGAATATTCCCATTTCATTGCAAAGCATTTTTCAAACTGAATCGGACTGGCTTTACTGAAAATGGAAGGGTCTGGCAGCTAGACCTGCTGGGTCTGATTTTACTGAGTGTAATTTAAATATATTTCTAGGCTCCGAGAGTTCTAGGAGAAACCCTACTTTTTACCCTGGAAATAAAGCATAAAGTGATAATAATAATGAAAAAACCCCTCTCTGCTCTGGTTAATGCTTGTGTTTCATTTCGGTGTGTGTCAATAGAGCTGCATGGGCATAACCTCAAGCAGGATTTCAGCCTCAGATTTCTGTAGGATGATTAAAGTCAGAATAAAAGTCCTGCTGATCTGCATGTGTAGTGTCAGCTGGGAGTTGTCTCTGCTGCAAGCACAGCTGTATGGGACTAGACTATCTAGCGCTGCATGAAGTTTTTTATTTTGTTATGATTAAAGACTTTGGTTGTGTTTATATTTGCGCAAGTTAGTGAGGAGCTCATGGCATCCTGAGTCACCTGTGAATATTCATCGGCATTTTTAATTGAATTCACTTTGATTGCGTTCACACTCTTTTCTGTGATCACTTTCCAGTAATATCCTGTAGAGTATGCATATCAACAGGAAGGTTTCTGGAACACTGCAGCAATAATAAATGCACTGTAGGACATTATTAGAGAGTGATTTTGACATTCACAAAAGAGAGGCACATGGACAGCTGGACAGGTAACTGGGCCATCACTCAGGAAACCTGACTTTTGCCTCTAGCTGTGCTGTGTCCCTCTGCACAATTCACTTTTCCTATTACCCTCATTTGCCTTGTGGGTTTAGATGGGAAGTGCCTTGGGAAGGTGGCTATGGAAAGTGCTTAGCAAAGGGCTCTGATCTGAGTCGCATAATAATCACACCCAAAAAATCTATGTTAAAAGATCATAAGAGCATAGCTCTGAAGTTAACCATAGAAGCTTTGCTCTGGTTCAAGTCCCAGCAATTCATGATTCCCAGGTGAGTGTACAAACTATAGTGTTTTAGAATCAGGCTTCCTTTCTTTCTTTAGTTTAAGGGTCAACTTTTCATGCAAAGTTTAGCAGAAGATCTTGAGAGAGACCCTTCCTCCAGTAGCCTTGTGTTGGCTATAGAAAATGAGGGTTGGAAGGGACCTCAGGAGGTCACATCTAGTCCAACGCCCTGCTCAAAGGAGGACCAGCCCCAGCTAGATCATCCCAGCCATGGCTTTGTCTAGCCTGTCTAGCCAGGTATAAAAAACCTCCAAGGATGGAGAGTCCACTGCTTCTCTGGGTAACCTGTTCCAGTACTTCACCACCCTCCTCATGAGAAAGTTCTTCCTAATATCTAACCCCAACTTCCCTTGCAGTAACTCAAGACCATCTGCCACCACTGAGAACAGTCCAGTTCCATCCTATTTGGGATCCTGTTGCAGGTTGTTGAAAGCTGCTATCAATCCCACCCCCCACCTCCCATCTTCTCTTTTTCAGACTAAATACAGGTTGCCCTTGGTTTATGCTGTACATGGATGCCTAGAAAATGGCACAGAACTTTGATTCGCATAATGGGAACCCACTTTACAATGTAACAAATAGGGATACATTCCAAGACCTCGACTGTACTGACCCCCAGACCCATTTCTACCACTTTTATAAGACAGTTTTGGTACTCACCAACAGCACACAGTACACACAAGCACAGGGCACTATCATAATGGGGGTGGCAATTACAGAAGCATGTGTCACAGACAACAAGCGAGGAGCACAGATCCACACAGGAAACTATATTTTGGTGCATGTCACTCCCACAGTGCACCACACAAAGCAGCTGACTGCTGGCTTCCACCACACCAATCACATACGAGTGAATTTGCCTTGCATATAATGAATTTTTGGTATAAAAGGGATCATAACATAAGAATAAATTCACACATACAGAACCCACATAAAGCTAGAGAAACCTGTAAGCCCAGTTCCCTCATCCTCTCCTGACAAGTCATGTGCCCCAGCCCTGAACCATTTTCTTTGCCCTCTGCTGGACTCTCTCCAATTTCCCACATCCTTTCTGTAGGAGGGGGCCCAAAACTGAACACAGGACTGCAGACATGGCCCCACCAGTGCTGAATAGAGGGGAAGAATCACTTTCCTCAATCTGCTGGCAGCACACCTACCATAGCAGCCCAGTATGCCTTAGCCTTCTTGGCAACAAGGACACACTTCTGGCATATATTCAGCTTATTGCCCACTGTAACCCCCAAGTCTTTTTCTGCAGAGTCACATCTTTGAACCACACCAGGCAGAGCTATATCCTACACATTTCAAGTTAGTGTCCTTTTCCCCCTTTACTCTGATTTTTACAGGAATTCCATCTCAGGTAGTAAGACACCTTCCTACTGAACGTTTTGTGGAAACTAATAAATTTTGGTGCAACATTTTGGATTTAATGGATTGGGCATAATGAAGAAAAAATAATGGAAACATTCCTGACCAGGTCTCATATGGCAATTCCCATTTGGGTCAGAGTAGCAACTCAGAGCTTCTTATGGAAATTAGAAATACTGGGGCACGTCCTTCATTGTTTCCTCCAGACTTTCTCAAGGCAAAGCTCTCCACTAAGAAGAGAGGAGTCAGAGCTGTATTACTCTTGAATCTCACGCATGATACTTGCTCGTCCCCCATACAAGAGCTATGCTTAAAAGAGGAGGCTTATTTGGAGAAGCAGGCTTTCAGGAAGCCCAGAACAGTTCCAGATAAAGCCTTCTGCTTCATGACAGCTCCCTTTCCCCATTCTCTTCCCTGTGAGCTAAATCAAAGCTTTCCTCATGGGCTCTGCTGGGCCAATGGCAGGATTTCAGAATGGGTGCATGTATCATCTACACCTGCCCACCTGTGGTTTCTGTTGCTCCTAACCTCTGACCATGATGGTTGAATTTCACAGAGGCTAAGGAGGATTCCTCTAGGATGGTGAATAATAAAAATATCCCCATTTCCTTCTGTACCTACCCTGTCTTCTTTCCTCAGTCTTCATACAGCCAAAGCCAAACTCTACATGCCAAACTTACAGCAGCATCTCTTCTAAAACAGTAAGCTCTAGAAAGGGCTCTGTACTGGAGGGTGAGAGGAGATTCCCTGAACAGAGTGGCAATAGTGTCAGCAAAAGCTGATTCAGCCCCATGGTTTATAACCCACACTTCCTTAAGATCAGTGTTGTCCAAGACCTGAAGGAGAAGGAGGACAATTTTGTGGCTGAGGCACTATAGAAAGCTCATTATTAATCTCCTGAAAGATCTCAGGCAAATCATTTAACTGGCAGATTTTCCAAGGAGCTCAGACCTTGATTTTCAAGTGCTCAGTTATGCCTAAGTGGGGACAGATTTTCAAGAGGGGCCAGCTCCTGGCAGCTCCCATGGCAATATGTCTGGCTAATTTTTCTACAGAACTTATTGAAATTGAGCTTTGGCCCTTCCATGTGGTGATGAAGCCTTTAAAAATTCAGATCTTAACCTCTCAATGACATTCTTCTGTAAAATACCCACCTCCTTCACAGAGGAGCTACTAGCAGGCATACTTGCTTAGCTATGCTCAGGTGCTACCACGAAAAAGGAAATTTGAGAACAAAGAAAGAATGAAAGAAAGAACAAAAGACATCTTGCTTTTAGTATCAGTGCAAACAGAAATTACAAAGAGGGTCATTTTGACATAATAGTTCAACGCGTTTCACTTAAACTTCCCAGAATAAGAGTGCAAAATGTAAATATTTGCAGACAAAAAAGAACTAAGTTATAGGTATAAGGCTCAAAGAAGCTCCCTACACAGTCTACCTAATAAGTATTTTCCCAATAGTAATTTTAAAATGGCATGGTACATTCTTGGCATAAAAAGCCAGATCATCAGTGGATATAAATCAATACAGCTCCAGTGAAGTCAATAAAAACTAGGGCCAACATTTTTTAAGCTTGACTGCCTAAAGCTGTATATAGAAACCAGTGGCCTGATGTTCAAAGGTGCTGAGTGCCAGAAGATCTTATCACAGCAATATTTATTGAGGTATTCAGCATGAGGCACCCAAGTGTGAACACTGTGTTTTACAATTGCATTAGCAGTCATCAAACTACAGACATAGGATCTTTAAGCCTAGATTCAAATGGGCCAGAGTCTGGTCCCCCTGACAGCGTTAACACAATAGCAATGACTTTTAACATGGTTATGACACACAGAGGACATAAAGAACTAAACACTTCAGAAGTTTTGTCTCTGATCCTTTGCCAAAGCACAGAGACAATCCCTCAAAGGGGCTTCTACTGCAAACCTGCAGTTGGCTTCTCGGTTACGAGCATCCTCCCTGGAGATGCTGCTCTGGGTCTCTGAGGGCAGCAGTGTAAAAGCTTGGCTTGTCCTGTATTCTCTGAGAAACAATAAACCATGCTGTAATTAAAGAGTGTGTAATTTGCAGCATTCTCCAAGAAACAAGGGGTTGCAGCTTCCAGCAAAAGGCTTTTTGAACAATTATCACATCGATGACATGATGGATGAAAGTGGTCTCAGAAAGACCCTAAACTCCATCTCCACTCTAGCTGTCCTCCTTGATGCTCTCCAGAGTGCACAAGATGGCACTATGCCCCATAATGCCTGTGTGCAAACTTCACTTTGGCCCTTGCTGTGAATGATTGCTATGGGACGAATCTTTCTCTTCTCTCTGTTTGCTTGAGGCAGTGCCATTTAACTGAGGTTGTGGAGCCAGCTTGTTCTGTAGAGATGCTCAGGGGATTCATCAAACACCAGAGGGAATCTTTTGCCATTTTCCTCTAAAGACTGTTCTCCTTTTCGTATCTTTGTCTTTCATCTTTAGTAGTCTCCATCCCCATTTTATTTAGGACTGTGTTCCTAAATAAAGCCTTCAAGCGATGGTGAATCCACTTTATCCTCTCCTTATCTTCTTCCTCCTATTTGAAAGAGAGAGGCAGCATATTGTGGTGTTTTGTGATCTCTGTGGTCAGTGGCATGGATCTGGGACAGACACTTTGTAAGTTGTCACCGGATCTTTTTTATCTCAATAAACCATAAGGTGTTCTGTATATAGCACCTGTCTGGGGCTTAAAGCATAAGGTGAAGACACCCCCAAAAGCCTCGTTCAGAGGTCTCATAGTTCTCAGCTGGCTGCAGAAATCACTGGTAAGGTCCACTGGAGGAGGTCAGAATAAAGGTTTGTAATGATTTCAGTACCGTTCATACCTACTGTATTTGCTCGAATAGAAGATGATTATAAAATGACCCCCCTGCCCGATAATTAGTTTCTATTTATGGAAAATTTATAAATTTGTTAGAAATTTCCAGGTATAGAATCTTATCAGTGGAGATTTGCTTTTAATTTCCCCTCCCTCTGCTACAGTATAGAAAATAAATCTGGGGTTGGGGTTCAATAGCCCCTTTACTCTCTGCTTTCCCCCAATTTTTTCCCCGGTAGCCCCTTCCCCTGAGTACACCCTTCTTTCCCTGAGTACATGAAAGTGGGGAGCAAATTTGAAAACAACAACCTTGAAGTGAAATATGGCTGTAGGAGTTTGCATATAGTACCCTAAACTTAGTTCATCTAGAATTGATGCATGTTACCTTTTTTTGAAAGTGGGGCAAGTCTTAGCACAGGTACTCCACAAACACACTTTTGAGCAGCACTTTGACACTTATTTATATATAGTACAAATTATGCATGGTGTTAGTCCAAAGCCAAAAGGCTTTACCAGATAGTTCATTTATCACATAGTTCATTGGACTGGGCATCAGCAAAGACAATAGCATTTCAAACCCTGGTGACCCCATGATGGCTCAGCACTGCTCAGTATTTGTGTGTATTCAAGACACCTGCCACAAAACAGCCAAGTGCTAATTAGCCCCCCACTCATGAGTGGAACCAAGTATTCTTGTCATGAGATCTGGGATGCTCCAAAAGTGTATATACAGGTGAAGTGCAGGGCAACCTGGGCTGAATGCATCTCATAGCAGGCGGGGCCACACTAATCATGTGCACCAGGTTGAGACAGCAGGCAACACAGGGATTCTGAGTGAATTGTTTGGGGCCCATTTCATGATGTTTTCCAGGATTTTAAGGCTGGTAAAGAAACAGAAATCACTGAAAATAGGAAAGAAAAGCTGTGGGAGTGAAGAAGTCAAAATGTATGCAATGTAGCAGCTCATCATGACTGGAAAAAGAGTCAGCACTGAAAGGACCTGCGGTTAATGGGCACTACCATATGGAAAAACGAGGGTCAGCAGTGGGCACTATGAAGGGCTATAGCATGCTCAGTATAAATTAAGTTTTCAGAGACCCACAATTATTAGGGACACATGTTTCCAAATAATATAACCTTTGAAAAAAGATCATTTATTTAAGAACAACAACAAAGTAGAATTGCTCAACTCAATGACTCATTGCTGATTTTTTTTTCTATTTTTTTGCTCAGCTTATTAGTATAGATAAAGAATGTGTGGTAGTGGGTGTGAGATGTTGAGTGGCATCATTTGTGAGGGAGAGAGTACTCTTTTGCTGTTGACAGTAGGTCTTAGGAATAGATCCTAAGGGGACAGTCCTGAATGAATGACAGAGAAAGTAACAATCACAGCCTCCAACTATTGTTGTCTTTATATGACATTTGAGACAGCGTGGGCAGTTTTCTCAATTTTTCTCCATAGATACTATTTTGTTCAGAAGGTTGTAGACACATGTCAGCAGTGATGGATGGATTTGCCTGATTTCCTGTCAAATCAATGATTACTCATAGAAATCTCTTTTATTAGTTTATCATAGGAAGTTATATGTCATTTATCCAGGTGGAGGCTTGGCTTACGGGTCTCAGCCTGTGGTGGTGGTTAATGCCATTACTGGTCTTACTGTGCAAGTCATTTTTTTAGAACAGTTTCAGCCCCCTGTCTTTGCTTTCCCTTGGAATGGATTTGGTCTTCTGATTGTAAAGCCAAATAAGACCTTTTCTCCATCATGTCCCAGTTCATCTTAGTGGAAGAATATAGGAATCTACCCTATGCCCTTGGGCTTATGGTGGGAATCTGTGCAAGGAGCTGGGATTGATAATTGTCACGATCCCTTCTGGTCTCAACATCTGTGGACCTTGCTAGAACCTTTTTAGGAATCAGAAGGTGGTGTGGACTGTTCAGCACACGTGGGATTGTTGCAGGACACTGACGTGCCCCGCTTCTAGAAAGACGTACAGGTGCCGGTTGCCGGGGCAACCGCAGTTGGGTCAGCTGACCAGAAGGGGGCAGGGCCTGGCCTATACAAACAGCCTGGGCTGAGATCAGAGTCAGTTCCCCTCTGGCAGTCAAGAAGGTGGAACTCTGTTGGAGCAAGCAGAGCAGGGAAGCCGGATGGCCTGAGCAGTTGCTGTGTGATGATACTGCGTGGAGGAAACCCCGGTAGGGACAGAACATGGATTTTTGACCAGGCGGTTTAGTTTACGTTATAGCTCAGGAGCTTTGTGGTTTGTGTTTGGTGTTTACTATCCAACCAGAGGACTGGGTGAGGTTGTAGGGGTGGAGGAGGCCTCATAGGAGCTCCCCAGTAGTGTGGGGGTTCCTGGTGCCGGAGAGGGCGCTGTGTATTGGGGTGTCTCAACCTCGGCCCCAGTGTGGGTGCAGGCGAAAAGCCCCAGTGGGGTGCAGGACCCGAGAAAGGGGTCTGGGGGCCAGGCATGGATATAGCCACCTGAGCCTCGATTGTGGGAGCTGCGAGGCGAGGCCCCAGTGCGGGCGGGAGCTGCGAGGCGAGGCCCCAGTGTGGGTGGGAGCCGCGAGGCGAGGCCAGGAAGTGCCCATGAGGGCACAGGCGGGCAATGGAGATGAGGCAGAGAGCCCGTGAGGGCCTGGGTGACAGTAGGGCCCACGCGTGGCCCAGAGGTTCGAGTGCACCGTGTCACTGAAGGCAGGGCATGGACTGGGACATCTTAAGGCACCGTGCCAAAGAAGGTAAAAGGCAGCCTCCCTTTACGAATAATTAACATCAAAGACGTGGTGAGTGAGATAAATAGGGTGCATTTGAAACTGATTTGGCACGGTAGCAGGGTGCTAGGGGAGTTCACAGCACACCTACGTCACATCCCGCCACAGGGATCAAAATTAAATGGCAAGTAGGATGGTGTCTGTTGATGGGTTAATGGTTGTATGGGTCAATACATTGAATGTCGTCTCCTAATAATTATTGAGAGTATCTGTAATAATGGTGTCTGTCAACATGTTTATGACCCCTCCCCCCTTCATATCGCCCTCTCTTATAGGTAAGACCTGGTTTCATTCTCATTCACTGTCCTTGGTCAGATAAATTGTGAAGTGCTTCAGCTAAAATACATAAACGCCAGATCCTATTGTCACAGATTTTGAAGACATATGGTGGGGTCTTTTCCTAGTGAATTGTGTGTGATGGGCAGCACCAGGCTGATTGTACTTTTGGAGGTGTGGGGAGGAGGGTAATCCTTTGTCCTTATAGCCAGCATAGTCAATTAATTTGCAGCATGGTGGTCCCCACCATACCTTTCCAGGATTGATGGCATGCCTGTAGGCTTGGCACTACACAGGGATCAGGAAAGCTGCACCGTGGTCCTCATTACAGCCTCTTCTGTCAGCTTATTAGGTATTTCTCCACTGTACTTCCCTGAGAGCAGCACCTTCCAAAGAATGTTCTATAAAAAGTATGGCCCTTATCACTGGGCTTCAAGAAAGCCACTGGTATGTTTAGCCAATGACAAAAGTTATTTGCTAACACATCAAACCTAGTATTTTTTAAATACTGCAATGTAGACAGGTGAACCTGGGTTTTAGCACAGATTAGCTAGTGAAGATGTATCTGGCTGGGATTGGGACCTATATCTGATGAGGTGAGATAAAGTATGAGGCATTAGCTGGCAGAGGAGAAGGAGATGTGTCTCTTGACTATTGACTTCCATCTTTATATCTCTGGACAGAATGGTTGAGAGAGAAATAATTACTATACACTGTCAAGTTTATAGAAATTTGACAGATTTTTACTTTTTTATTTTTACAAAAACATATTTAAAAAGTGGTAGAAATAACTACTGGTATACTCCACTGAAATTCATTGTCCACTTTAAGTCTATGTTTTACTCCGCCTATTATTTAGCAGTGGTCTGATAGATATTATGGGAGATAGACAAATGTACACACATCCCAGGTTAGTCCACATCAGCTCTGTATACCAGTGTAAACAACACAGGGATCAGGAATGAACATATGTGGAGCTAGCCCAGGGAAGATCATGTACAATAGGCAGTTATAATAGCCCCTCAATAGTAAGTAGCTGGAAAGCAGGTACTAATTTGACCATAGCATGGATGTATATAGACAGGCATTGTCTACACCAGTTGATTTTACTGTAGTAGAGTTTTATCCCTTAGTAGGGGACACCTGGGTAAGCATTTGATATTAAATATGAATTTAATACAAAAGGGCTCATATTAAATATTTCATTTGACCCAAAACAATGCTTCATTTTGCAAAGGGAGAGGGGGGTCAGGAGTGTTGTCTTTTCAAAACTCATTTTAAGGTAGGTTTCAAAATAAGAAATCATTGCTTTCATTTTAAGAAAATATTGAAAGTAAACATTTTGACCTTTTTGAATTTTTGGGGGTTTCCTACCCAAAGCAATTTGATCAACTGAACACTAATTTTCAAACAGCTTTGGTCAACTCCAATAAGAATTTTAAGTTACAGAAAGTTTCAGCCAAACACTTTTCATCCAGCTCTGATGCTATTGTAGTTTAGCTCATGTACTGTTCCAACCAGTGACTAAAACATGCACATATGCAACTGGTATATGTAGATTTCTGAGTCAGTTGCCCCAGGCTGACACAATTAGCCTTCTAATTCAATGAGTGGTTTATGTTTTCACACTCAAAGGTCTTTTTCTGAATCCTTGCAGATAAACTAAACAAGGTGATTGTGACAGACGAGTTGCAAATCATTTCAACCATAACTGAAGCAAAATTGCAGGAGGAACTGAGGTAGGTGCAATAGAGTTGCCATAGCATGCATTGATGATTATGATATGACCCAGGCTGTGCCCAAAGGCAGCTGCAGGTGTGGGAATAACAAAGTCATTATTTCTCTCTGTGATTAGCCCCAGATGCCATTGAAAATCTGGTATCCATCAAATCCCGGGTGTGAAATGTTTATAACTCTGTGCAGTGCTACACTCCCCTAATCTGGATCTGATTGGAAATGCCAAAACAAGTATTGATGGATATTGTATTTCGCTGCACCAACCTTGCTTTGGATAAATAGATGTGTTAGAATAAGTGGGGAGTGTCACTGAAGTCTTTAATGTGAAGAAAAAATACTTTCTTCTAGACTTAAGACTTTGTGGGAGAGGTGAAAAATCCCTGTAAGGGAAGATTTGCAGACATTATGGATATTGCAGAGAAATCATGCACTGAACAGCTAATCTTTCCATTAGATTTGGATTTATCTCCCTTGTCTAAATGAAGACACACCATATCTTTCCATCAGGCTCTAAATGTTTGCTTATACCATCTGGGTGAGAGAGAGCAATTCTGTCTTCCCAATGCTTTGCTGGAACACTGAATAGAAGTGCACAAAAATCAAAGTCCTCCTACCTACCACATGAAAGAGGGAAGCTATTTATGGGCTACAAGAAAGAATATTAGAAGGAGAGTTTGTACTGATCTCAGACCTTTTCATTGTGTACTGGATGCTTTAGGTCTGTGCATATGGCAGTGAATTAGTGTCACCATATTAAGAATGGCTTCCTTAATTGGCAAGGACTGAGAACATGGCTGCTGAAAAGTCCAGACCAATGGACAACATTTCCAGGATCAATGGGATCCATTAGGATTAGACAGTATGCAATGCAGAATGTAAATTAGTGTTCAAACACAAATGTTTCAACCTTGAATTATGGTGGGGAGGGGAATCTGCACTAACAGAATAACAAAGAACTCCCATCTCCAAGCTCTTGTGCCCTGAGCTCGACTCTAATGGTTCATATGTCACTGATACATTATTTTCATGAGTGACTGTAAGCACATTATGCATGAGTGTACGGTGAATAAACTGGAGTATGTTCAAGGGAATATATATTCGCTTACATGGAACTAGACCGAACTCAGTTATTCTAAAGGATTGCTGCTGTTCAATGGAAGTATATGGTCGTGCCTGTGCATAACTAACAGGTGAGTATGTGCTACAGGTCTGTCTCTGTGCTGATCCACAAAGGACATGGAGTGTTATACCCAGCAACAATATCATATTTCCTTTTTACCTCAAGAGGGAGAAGCAAAGGCTTCTTAGCTCTGGAGGTTCTGGATTCAATCCCAAGTGTCAATTAGAAATAGTGGCTGTCACACATGTCTATATATTTATTGATGTGCGTAGCAAGAATTTCTTAGGGCGATATCTTTTATTGGTCCAGCTATGCAGTTGAGATAAAGTTGGACCTTTTTAGGCAGTAGTTTTTTTCCATTGTTAGCAGGTTTTACTATCTGCCATCTTACGGTATTGTAGGACTGATGGTGTAGCTACAATGGTCTGAAAATTATGTGAGAAGCAAGAATTTCTTAGGATGGTATCTCTTATTGAACCAATGTTATCCCAGCTAGCTTTATCCCAACGATATCTGCCAAACCAAATGGAGGAAAAGAGCAAGGGGAAAATCAAGCCACGTGACTACAGCAAAGTATGCAGATAGCTTCAAACTGCTGGATCTGGCTAGCAGTTCTCACTCCCCTAAGCACCAGCTTCCTAATGAGCTGGGCAGTTAGGTAAGGAGCTATGAATCCTTAAGTTCAGTTCCCACCACTACTGCTTGCATTTCAGCCATGCATTTCATAGCAGTCACAATTAGCCAGATCTTCTTGACCATAAATGACAATCAAATATTAGATGTCCTTTCTCCTCTTGTTACAAACCAGGTAACAGACAAGTTAGTCAAAGCATAGCCAAGAGTAGCACTGTCAGTAAGTTTCATACTTATCCGTTCATCCGTGTGGCCTTTCAAAATACTGTGTCCCTTTAGAAAAGGGACATGATATAGTAATGTTAAGAAGTACATGGCACACTGACCTTTTGGAAGCAGCCTACCTGGAGCTGCATAACATGCTTTAGGGTGCTGGAGATGGAGATGGAAAGTTTACTATATAGACGTACCCTCATACAGTCATTTTCTTTACATGGAGGAACAGAACTGACACAACTTATGTTTTCCTAGCAAAGGTCCTGTGTGATTCTTACTCTGCCCTGCCAGCCCAGCTCATCCCAATCAAATTGGTTTTGGTGTTCCTCAAGGAGAATAGTCTAGGCCTACTCAGGCTACTTACCCTGGCACTGTTTCTTAACCCTTAGGTTAACTTGTACAAAAACTAGTAAAAAGGGACCTTCCCTCTTTCCTGAGGTTTGACAGGTCTCCACCTCCATGTTGCTTGCATTTATGGTTCAGGAGCGCTTCCATGGTATTAGACCCAGACTTCATGTGAATAACCACTCTCACATTTTTTACATAACCCCACTGTGCATGTACAGACAATGAAGTTAAGTGTCTATCCACTGCTCCATTACATGTCAGCGTTTTCCTTTGCTACTCTTATACCTATCAGCTTAAATTCCAAAGCATAAGCGTATTGAATAAGTGGCCATGTCTACATGAGACGCTGATTGTGCAGTTGTTAGTGTTCCCTCATTTAGTACTTGCATACTCAAGTACTAAATGACTGTGCAGTAGCATCCCTGCACAGCCTCCTGGTGATGCTGACTGTACAGTAGCTTATGTGCAGTAGCTTCACATCACAGTTCATGCCCCACAATGCTACTGCTCAGTACTATTGAGCTACTGTGCAGTAGTAATGAGCTACTGCACAGTGACCATTTCAGGTAGACATGGCTGGTATGTTAGGCCTGTGCAAAGCAGCTAGTATTCACTTTGGATTTGGATTTGGCCGATTCGGGGGACAATGATTCGATTCGGTGATTTGAATCACTGTCCCTAATCTATTTGGCTAAATCTGATTCAGAGATTCGGCTGCTGCCAAATCTCTGAATCTCCAAATCAGCCAGGCCCAACTCCACCCCAGCCTGGCAATGGCTGCCCCACCTGCCCCAGCACCCAGCTTGGAGAAAAAAAAGCCCCAACTTACTGGGTGCTGCCAGGAGGGGGATGATCTCTGCTGCCCCCCCAATGCCTCATGCTGGCAGCACCTGGTGAGCACTAGGGCTTTTCTTTAAAGGGCTGGGAGCTGGGGCAGGCCAGGCAGGCATGGAGGGGCTGGGGGAGTGGGCAAGTGTTGGGGGGACTGGGGGAGCAGGCAGGGGATGGGTCCTGGCAGGGGTCCCTCCATGGTCACCTTCCCACTCCCCCAGCTCCCCCCCCACTACTTACCAGCTCCCCCTAATTCAATTCGGATTCAGAGATTCAGTCACTGATTTGGGCAGAATCTGCTCCGAATCGAATCATCACCTGAAGCTTCGCACAGCCCTCCAGTGTGTACAAAGTACATGAGCAGACAAGGTTCTTTGGGTAAATGTGATATCTTTTATTAGACCAACTAAATCGTTGGAAAAATTGTTTTTTTTCAAGCTTTTGGGCACAAACACCCTTCTCCAGGCATATTTTTCCAAGAATTCTCTTTGAACAATTTCTTGCAACAAAAGAACAATTTTTCCAGTTATTTAGTTGGTCAATAAAAGATACTACATCTAACAAAAGAAGCTTGTCGGCCTATCTCCTTAGACCAGCAAGTCTACAACAAACAGCCCCAAAGCACATGAGTGCACTTCTCTATATGTTTGTATCAAAGGCTGCCACTGATTTCCTTGAAGCATTTCCAGACAGTGTTTAAACATCCACTTCACAAAGGGTGCAGCTTTTAAACAAAGGTACCCAGTGCATAAGGCCAGATCCTTAGCTGGGATGTGTGTGTTAGAGAGAGAGAGCACAAGCCCATAAACCTCAAGGGAGATTGTCTATATGGCTTCAGTGCCAATTTACATCTGTTGGGAGATCTGGACCAGAATGTTTTCATATGAGGTTCAGGGTTGAATACAATTGTAACAGCAAACAAGAACTGCCAGGGTTACTTCTAGAATTAGCTGCTGATGTTCAGCAGATGTCAGAGCCCATGTAGAGATGCAGAATTCATGGGGTATTTCTCCTCATTATAAACATATGTTCACATGGCTTTGGGTGCGGCTTCAGACACACATAGTCAGGGAGGGAGCAAGAACTACACCCTCTATTAAGGGCTACACTTAATGTGTGATTCCTAACACGTCTGATACTTACGTTGCCATGTACTGGGTGGCCACTGCCCAGGAGAAGAAGGATGTAGGGCTGAAGTACTATTATTAAATCATGTTTCAGCTCAAACTACCTAGCCCTCCCCTTTTCCCCTAATTGTACCACCTAGTATAGATGGGCAGAAAACTCCCTTAGGTTTCTGTTCAGTGAGTTTCTTCCCAATTCAGTTGAAGGTTTAGGTAGATCTTGTCTGCGGGGTCCATAAAGCTAGGGGGTGCCAAACAGATGCAGCCTACTTCCCATGGAGAATCTGGAGGTTCAGCAAGACAGCATGTCATGGAGAGCAGCTTCCTTTTTTTTCCTCCTCCCATTAATCCCAACCTTATCTCCAAAAGCATGCCTAGACTTAAGCGTAAAACACTTCTTTAAAGGAGCTCCCTTTGGATCACAGAATGGGGAGCAACGTATCTCCATTTCATTTCCATGCTGACCAGTTTCCAGTGTATTAATCGCTACTCAAGCACTTTACTGCTTATTTCTCCTTACCTGAAGTGAGGCTGTGCTCACTTTCCAGACTCAGATCTGACATAAAGTAGTGTAAGGGCTAAGGCCAGGGTGGATAATCAGAAAGATTATTCCACAGCATGGAAAATATTTGCAAAAGCCGAATGTCACACACCATTACTGTGTCAAATAGCATGAAACTCTTGAACGGGACACCCTATCAGGTTATGTCTGCTGTCACCCTGGGGTTATGCTCCCAAACAAAGCAAAAGGATTTTCAACATTTCATGCCATGAATGTTTCTGAAGTGGCAGCCAGATGACAAGTCTAACTTTCCTTGTTGGGATAGGCCACATGTCACTACTAGGTTGATTTTTAAATCAATGACCTCACATTGTTTTCCTTGTATTAACTGGATTCCAACTGAACAGTTGTTCTCAATCTTCAAACGCCAGAATGCTGATTTGAAACAAACTCATCAGAACAGCATCCCTTTAAAAAAGTAGGAAGCAAAGCAATGCATTGAGCAGCAGTATGGCCTAATGGATCAGCCGCTGGTCTGGCTGTGGGACTTTGGGAAATTCACTTAATTTCTCTCTTTCTTTCATCTGTCATGACTATTTAGATTGCATGTTCTTCGGATCTGGGACTACTTTTCACTGTGTATATGCACTTAGCGCAGTGGGTCCCTAAAATTTATTGGGATACATTTTTGCTTTACAACGGTACAAATATTTAGCAATAACAGTAACAATCAGGTCAGTAAATTAAAAGCTTGTGTGCTTATACATTTATCCAGGAACATACAAACACTATTCAAGGTTTATGGGTGTCTGTGTTTATTCAGAGATGACAAAAGACTTTCTACAGCATGTACTGGCAAATCTGCTCCTAATTGTTTCCACAACCAAATTGTTTTTCTTCATGGTAAGGGTGGCCAAAACTTGGAATGGGCTCCAAGAGGCGGTACTCTCCCCTACTTTGGGGGTCTTTAAGAGAAGGCTGGATAGGCATCTGGCTGGGGTTATCTGACCCCAGCACTCTTCCCTGCCTAGGCAGGGGGTCGGATTCGATGATCTGTTGAGGTCCCTTCCGACCTTAGCATCTATGAATCTATGAATCCGTGCAAGATGCAAAGGCTGTGGGCCAGATTCTATTTTATTTATTTGTCATCACCACCACTGAGAATCCCTTGATTTGAGGATGGTTTCCACCATGGCTCACTGCTGGGTCTTGAGGTGACCTAAGTGTCTAATCCTGGAGCCATGGATCCATCTACAGAAGTTACAGGTTTTTTCACAGGGGAGAGTAGGCCGTAGGCTAGGACTTCTCTCCTTTTACTTCCTCTGCTCTCTCCCCTCTGCTTCAAAGGCAAAATGCTTTATCTTGAAGAGGGCTGCTTCTTGGTTACAGTTAAGTCTCCATGGGAGTTGGTTAGCAGCCAACTCCTCCCAACTTTTGATGTCAGCGTCCATTTTCTTGAGGTATGCTTTCAGTCTGTCCTTGTAGTGTTTCCTTTGGCCACCATGAGATCTCAAGCCACAACTAAGCTGCGAGTGGAGCCCTTGTTTTGGGCGTCAAGAGTCAGGCATCCACACACAATGTCTGGTCCAGCAAAGTTGGTGCTTGAGGATCACCAACTCAATGCTGACAACACTGGCTTCAGCAAGGATGCTGGTATTTGTGCAGCAGTCTTTTCAGTTGATGTGGATGATTCTCCAAGCTCCTGAGATAACAGTAATAGGTTACCCACATTTCATATCTGTAGAGGAGGTGGGGAATGATGACTGCATTGTAAACCTGGATCTTAAGCTCATAAATTGACTTAGGCATCTAAATGCAATTCTGTGTTACCTAAGTCAAATCCCTGAAATAAAGTTAATACAAAAAGTGGGTGGGCCCTCCTCCTCATTACTTTTTTGGCAACTCAGTCTTCAGGCTAAGATGACAGTGTACTTCCTCTGCCTGAAGATGGGTGTTTGTACTTGAAAGTTTGCAAAGAAGACTTTTCCCGACTATTTTAGTTAGTTTAATAAAAGATATCAGATTTACCCCCAAAAAAACTTTGTCTATCTTTACACAAGTAGACACATCCATGGATTTGCAGGGACTTGAACAGGGTGAAATAGAATCACAAGCTACTAAAACCACTTAAATGACTAATAGGTGGAATAGAAGCTGGCCTTAATTCATTCTGGCTTAGGTATGGAATTATTTACTGGTCTGAAAAGTATCTGGCTTGTGAAGAGCACAGACATTGTCTAAGTTGGGCATTGTATTATTTCATTTCCAGCCAAGCCGTGCTCTCTCCACAGTCTGCAACATGGAAGATTTGAGTGTCTAGGATCTTCAGGACTTGTGGATGTGACCTAAGGAAATTAATGTGTGTGTCAGCCTGTAGCAAACCACAGCTAAGCAACCCTGAGATAAGCATGGGTGCACTGACAGCAGGCTGTCATCCTTGTAACAACCTTCTCTTCTCCTCTGCTTTCTCAACATGCATTGTGGCTGACAGAATTGCTTCATTTTATCAGGTCCCATGTATGAATCCAAGATGCATCACGAGATCTCAGCCTCATCCCACCAGCCTAGAGGTTTGAGTGATGCAGCCCGAACCAGCATACAAAACAGGAACCTGCCTTGGTGTATGCTTAGTTTTCTAGGAGTGAATATGGCACTGGGAGTTGAAGGATATTTTTTTTTTTCCATGTGCCAGTGTCACTTCTCGGATAGGTTAATCTCTTCCTGCTTCCAGAAATGGTGTTGTACTGCCATTTTCTGTGAACTGGAACAGTGTGGGGCAGCCCTGGCATTGGGTCTTGTATTGCTCCATGGTAGTGCTGTATGGTAGTATTCTGTTGTGGTAAGTCTCCATCCATACCCTGGGAAGCCACTAAAGTTACCCCTAGGATTGTTGCTGTTTGCAGCTGAGAGTGTTGGACCAGATGGACTCAGCAGTGTTTTGGGACACAAAAAGAAGCTGCGCCTTCCTGGGAGGTATTTTACAGACCAGATTTCTGCATTGCGCTGGGGATAATGCAGGATGACTTGACTTTCCAGAAAACAAGGCCAGCCTATTCTCATGGCCTAACATTTGAAGTCATTCTTTCAGCCCATCACTTCTTCCCTTCTCCAACTCATGCTCACTCCAAAATCCACAGATCCACAAACCTTTTATAGTGGCTCTTGCTCTGTATGGCTTTCTGGCAGATTAAACAGGCAGATCTAAAAAAGTGGGAAAGATGGTCCATCTTTTTCCTACATTGGCATGAGTCCCTCCCTCTCTCTGCCTGACAAAAGGATGAAAAGTAGCCTCCCTTTTTGGAAGCAACCATGGATCTCTTTGTGCCTTTTATTTTGGAGCACCCTTCTCCTCACCCCATCTTTCCGAAAAATGACCTTCCTTTTACAAAGAAGCAGCACAATAAAACTGTTGTTCTGTGAAGGGCATGCTCTACATATTTCCATTCTGTGTTTTTAGGAGCACTCATAGAAGAAAAAATCAATTGGCTCCCTCCCTTGCAGGCTTTACTTGAGAAGAGCAGATTCTGCTCTATTTGCATTCAGATGAGGGACTTTTTTGACAAGGACAAGGATGTGTGGAGTTTGGAAGGGGGGATTCTTCTCATAAGACAGTTAGAAAAGATTTAAGTATATTTGTTCTTCCCTTTCACAAAAGACTGAAATTCTCCCCCTCATTACTGATCTGAGTGTCTCTGGCACTGTGCTTTCTTCTTAACTCTTTCAGTGGTTGTTTCATTTACTCCCAATTTTGTGTCTTCAGTGTTACGCTGTAACTCTAAACTTGAACTCCACATAATGTCTATTGAGCCCCAAGAACCATGTGGCTTTGTTGGCCTCATGAAATAAATCATCAAGTTTGCTTTGCTGCTCATGTCTGTAACCTGCCTTGCTGGGTTTTTTAACTGCTTCTTTCTTTTTAAAATTGCAGGCAGCATTTTTCCTTACAGATGGTTACATTTTTTAGTCCATTCCTGTATCTGCAGTAAACAGGGGAGGGTCTGGTGATTTCTAGCACCTCTATTATAAATTATGCCCTGAAATCAAGCCATTCAGGTCCTTTTATGCCTGACATTCCCATCTCTTTGTAGTCCATAACTGCCAGTAATAAAGAGGCTTTGAGAATTTAAAATGATATGCATTCCTTCATGTTCATTGGGTTTCAAGCAGAATAATACATTTAATATCTAGTTCTCCTCAAACTAAAAGGTAATGTCAGCTTAATAATTAGTAAATAGGAGTGCATATAGAGGAAGAATAATTGGTAAATAAATTGCATGCATCTTATGCTGAAAAGCAGATTGGCTGGTTTGAAGTTCAGGTATCAGAATCTCTTGGCTACAGACTGTTTAATCCAAACTGCATTGACAGGGAGTTGGCTTGCTCTTGTGAAGAGATGAACGGGGTCAGGTCATCCCCAACTCTATCTGAGTTGATTCTATTATAAGGCTAGCATGGTCTTGTACGATAAGAAATATTCCCAACAGGGCTATGTGATGCAGCAGGTTGATTTCCTTGCCTGTCAGCTTGTGTTCTCCTGGAGCTTAGGTCCCAGGTGTGATGAGTTTTATGATCTTAGCTTGGCTCCTGAAGGAAGCTGAGGTGGGCAGGGCTGAAAGCATATTTTCAACTCAGTGGAACAGGATTCTGTCTTATTTTTGTTAAATATGCATAGAATTCCTTCCCTGGAGGTGCCAGATGGCAGGCAGGGAGGTAAAAAAATCTTTCTTGTTGTTCTGCAATGAGGTTTAAAATCCAAAATTGGCTAAAATTCAGCATCTTCCATGTTTTCCATCTATTTGCCTCAAAATGTAGGTGGGTGGGTAAGATAATTTCTTCTTTCAACCTGGAACCACATCCCACACTCAGAGCTGTAGGTGAACGCTGTACTGCTGAAAGCAGAATCAAACCAACCCACCGTCCAGCCCAAGCATCTCTCCAGACTGAGGTGACTAGCGGCGTCTAACCTGGAAGGGACCAGAAATGCTGGAGTTGATCAAAACTGAAGTGGATGTCTTTGGGGGACACTGTCACAGTTTGTACTCTGCTGTTCAGGGGAGAAAGCCCTCATCCCCATTCTGGGCAGGATGGGGAGGCGGGATCTTCTCTTTGCCCTGGGATTGACTCAGCCAGGACCCTGATCACCTCCAGCTTGGAACTAGAGCTGAATCAGGCTAGCTAGGACCAGGCTCATTACACCTCCTAGACCTGAAACAGCCTAGTTGTGCCCAGGTGGTACTGTATGTGGCCTAATTAGTACAGGAGGGAGCTAATTGGCTCTGGCATTCAGCAGTCCTAATTAGCCTGGGTACCTGCTTCTGGCTTTGAAGGCAGGCTGCACAGGGCAGTGCAGTGCAGCATGTTTGAGGGAGCAGCTTATAGGCACTGCAAGTTTACCATGTAGACATGGCTTAAAAATAGTACAGGAGTGAGCGCTCAATACCCCTCTATGGCAGCTATATTGCCTCATTTCCTGGATCTGATGCATGGACTAGGGGGAAGTAGGTAGGGTTTGCTTTTTGGTGGTGCTCCCAGACTTAGCATGAAGACTGTGTAGACCAGTGATGCTCAACCTGTCTGGCCCAATTGGATACATGAGTGTCACAGGCCAGTTTGCAAGCCAGATCCCAGACATAGGGTCAGTCTACAGGCCTGATCCAGTACAGGGTTGGCAAGTGGAGTTGGCCCACAGGTATGATCCAGTATGCCAGCTCAACCGCACATGCCACATTTAGCTGTGGTGCGACCCCACACGCAAGTGCAATCTGGCACACAGAGCTTCCCCACAGGTCCAGAATTCTGGCAGTGTGGAAGTGGTGGCTGTGTTAATTGCCACAACTTAAGCTGCTGCCACCCCCCTGCCACCAAATTTCTGGGCCGGGGAGAGCCCTACAGGTTGTATGACACGGGTCCTAGGTTGAGCACCACTGGTGTAAAAACAAAACCAGGGTGACTTCTACTAGCAAAGCGTGTCTGGTTCGAATCCCCTGTACTAGCAAGACCTAATCTGACTTCCATTTCTTGCCTTAGTCAAGGCAGAGCCTTTCAGAGAACTTTGCTCACTGCTTTCCTACTCTTTTTGCCCTAATCAATGGTGTCAGTTCCTCTTTTCTACAGCCACTGAAATATTATTCTAACCCCTTCAAAGCTTAACCTTCTCTCACCACCAACCACTCACCCATATCAACCTCCTTTAATATGAAACAAATCCCCTTCATATAGTCCGCTGCTGTTTCCTGTTCCTACAGCACGCACCCCTAAGCCACGATGCAATCTGGCAATGCTTTTGCCACAAAGGCAAGCATCTAAAGCCAATCAGAGCACATCCAATAAGATTTGTGGTGCTTCCAACCTCCATAAGTTATCAACCCCCCACTTTTAAGTGTGGCCAGAGTTTTATCTGTCAGTGTTTGGGAGGATTATTAATTCCCTTTCAAAGCTTAAAAATAAAATGAAATGAAAAAGAATTGACTTTTAAAAAAAATCAAATCCTTTTATTTTATTTTTTTACATAAAAAGGCAAGTAAAAGACATGACAAAGTTGTTAAAAGTTCAAAAGAATAGCTAATCCATACAATGTGCAGTAATCAACTTTTATCCAGACAATCCCCTTCCATCTGACAAACCTGCCTGCTGTCAGAAATTCACACAAGGCAGAGCTGGATTGTTAACTCCTCCAGAGCTGAATCAAATGTATACAGTGTTTCCTTGCAAAGGAGTTAGGGTCATCACATCCTTGCTCTGCAGCCATTGGAGAAGATGCTCTAGGACAAACAGTTCCCAGGGCACTTGATTTTCCTGAAAAGTGTTGCATGGAGTGGGGAGAGACAGGAACCTTCTCTCCCCCTAGGGAACTGCACTGATACAGGTTGCATTGGTTTAGCTGAGCTGCTCCCATTTTCAGTGGCTTCTTAATAGTGCTTGAGTGTAGGGTGGTGTAGGATAGGCACAGGCAGGATAGATACAGGTACCTCTGTGTGTACTGACCCCAGGGAAGCCATAGACACATGGAAACATTTCTACTATACATAGTACAGAAGGAGAAATCATCACCCCCAAAGGGTCCACTCTGCATGCAGATCATAAAGAAAGGATTATCCGGTAGTAACTTTCCCCACCCTATGAACATCCTTGCCCTTGCTGCCTTGACAGTGCCACTTTCAGTGTCTTTTATGCCATGAGCTGCCCTTTTGTCATCCAAGCCTCCCAAGATACCATACCCCAAATCAGCTGAAACAAATGTGGCAGTCGCCATGTTGCTGGAAAGCTACACTGCTAAGATAGCTCCCCATCTTTGATGCCGGGTGCTGTCAGTGGAGGGGAATCCTTTAGCTTTTACCCAGAGGGATTCTTCGGTGTTTGTGATTGAGTTAGGGACTGATCTGGGGTTTGTAAGTGATGCCTGCAATAAAGTAATAGCAATATCTGTCAGGCTTGTTTGTGGGGGCAGAAATCCTTCACAGGTGGAACTGAACACAGTTTCTAGAATTCAAAGGGAAAAAAAAATAAAGACCACATTGATTAGCTCAGCCCCAGCTTGATCCTCTGGGCATGAACAAGTCAGAAGAGGGAGACAAAAAGTTATAGTGTATCAGCAGTGATAGTGTTTTGCCCCAATATAGCTTAAGGTGCCATTTTAATTTAAGCACTTTGACTCTAATTTAATTATATTTTATTGCCTTGGGAACTGCACAGGTGTGCCTTGCAGAACACCCTCTGATGCCATATTAATTGCAGTAGTCATTGTTAAAATCACAAGAGTCGTTTAACTGCAGGTAAAATTAAATGCACTGCACCCCTTGTGGCACTGGAGAAGTCCACTGTGAGTGTGAGATGACACGATGGCAACAAGGCCATGGGAGTTCACTCACTGTCAAGTTTTTAACGATGACTACGGAATCCGTTCTTGAGGTTTGTTTGTTGACTGGGGTTTATAGAATCACAGACAGTGAGGGCTAGAAGAGACCTCAAGGGGTCACATCTAGTCCAACTCCTTCTCAAAACAGGACCAGCCCCAACTAGATCATCCCAGCCAAGGCTTTGTCTAGCTTGGCCATAAAAACCTTCTGGATGGAAAGCCAACAACCTCTCTGGGTAACCTGCTCCATTATTTTACTACACTCCTAATGAAAAAATTCTTCCTAATATATAGCCTAAACCTCCCTTGCTGCAACTTGAGCCCATTGCTCCTTGTTCTGTCATCTGCCACCACTGAGAACAGTCTAGCTCCATCCTCTTTGATACCACCCTTCAGGGAGTTGAAGGATGTTATTAAATCGCCTCTCAGTCTACTCTTCTGCAGACTAAAACAGTCCCATTCCCTCAGCCTCTCCTCACAAATCTGTGCCCCAACCCCCGAATAATTTTTGTTGCCCTCCGCTGGACCATTGGCACAACTTACTAAGGGATGGGGTGGGTATTGCATCACTTGGAGTTTCTAAATCAAGACTGCATGATAGCTTAAACTAGGAAAAATGAATTGATTTCATGAAGACAAGCACTGGATGAAATTCTTCAGCTCTTATTACACAGGAAATCAGGCTAGATAATTGTGATAGTCTCTAATTGCCTTAAATTTTATGGATCTATGAAAATACCCAGAGGAAGGGTTCCCAGGCTCCCTCTAGATGTTTGTTTTTACTTTGCTATTGATTCCCCATCTTGGTCAAATACAAATGTCAGCTCTGATAGGAAGATGGAGAGCCTGTGGGTGTGCTCTGCACATCTCCATAGGCCCACGTGTTCCTGGTTGTCTGAGGGCATGTTTGGAAACAAGAACTCTTTAATAACACTTCTTTTGCCAGTGTTAGCTACATCCCATCACCACAAAATGATGCAGCGGCACTGAGTAATGCTGGATGCAAGAGAAGAGCCACTAGAACTAGTAACTTTTCCCTCTCATTTGATCTGCTTTAGCCAGTGGTGCTGGACAAGTGCTGAGTACTAGTAACAGCCCTAACAGTGAGAGGCCTGTTAGGAGTCTGAGGGTGCTCTGTACTGCTCAAGATTTGGCCTAATGGGAGTTTTAACTGAGCACACACTGAGTCAAGGCCTTTTCCTATAGAATCCACAAGATTAAAACCATGTATTTATTGATCTCCTGAAACAATGCTACTACTGTGTGGAGAAGGTTGTATACAATCTCATCTGCGCCCAGAAAACATTTGGAGGAAAGCCAGTGGAGTAGTTCGTAAACTGTCCCTCTTATGTGAATGCCTTGCCTGCATTCCATCTATTATCATATCTCTTTAACTAAGTGGATTATTTTTTTTGTCCTTTTCACAGCCTTAATTGGCAATTTGCAACACAAATTAAATCACTATCAACTAATTCCAACCATCTCTTCAGAGATAGCCATTTGATAGCTAATAATCTGGTTAGCATTGAGAAAAGCATGCATTCCACCCTGGATATACAATGGTGATTTTGTAAGGTCAGGGTCTTTTTTCCCCAGTGCTGGCAACAGTTTGCCCTTCCTAATGAGGATGACAGCCACTTGTACATCTGGAGCTTGCTGGGCTGCAGGAATTTGAAGTGGCACTCACTGTTTCCTTCATGCCGTGCTTTGGAAGTGCATTCTTAGACGGCTACTCAGAACCCCAGAATTCTTGTTCTACAGGAAATTCTGAAATTTCAAGGCCAACAATAAAACCTAATTTGAGCACAAAGCTAAAATTTCAGAATTTCTGATGGAACAAGAGGAAATCTGAAATTTTCTATAAAAAAAGCCCCCTCAAAACCCTGAAATGCCATCGCATTTTGAATATTTTCCAACTCAAACAAAACGGACTAAGTGAGATTGACAAGGCTCCCTCGGCACTTTGGCTGCCCGCCTGCTTCTGCTCTCAGCATCCTGAAGCCTGGGAACCCTGACAGCTATGGCTTGAGCCAGGAATCCCAGGGCTTCAAGGGTCCTGGTTCAGTGGCAACCCGCAAGCTGAGCAAGCTGTCAGGGCGACTTGATGAAACGGGCTCTTGAAATGTTTCTGCTTTGACAAATTGGCATCTGGTGGTTGCATCTTGGACTCCGGTATTTTTAAGACTTGCATTTTATCCCACTTTTTCTTCCCACCGCATCTTAAATTTTATTCCATCCCCAGGAACAGGCTTTTTAAATAAGCAAACATTGTTTGTTCCTGCCAGCCAATTCATGCCTGCAACAAAATGTGCTCCTCCCATGTTTGCTAGCCTGTCAGCACGTCCCACAGGTTCCAGTGGTACCCAGTTTCTACTGTATAAGTCTACTGCATTCACCTCTTGTGTTTTGTCTTGTCCTAGAATATAAGTTCTTTGAAGCAAGGGCCATCTTTTCTTTATATGTACATGCAGCTCCAAGCACAAAGGGGCTCTGATCTCTTGAACTGGAGCTGCTAGGAGCTTCCTTTATACTAATGATAAATTATAACAATTGTTAACAACCATATGAATTCACTACTTTGTTCTGCCCCTCTGCTGCAAAGAGGCTGGAAAGAAAAGCTAAGAAAACAAGTTCCCATGCTCTAATCCTTACGCAGATTCCACTGTGATATGTTACATTCATGGCCTGCTTCTGCTGCAAAGTATGGCTTTTCCCATACACCAGGATATCACCCTTATTCACAGGAGGTGTATCTATATGAGACACTTACTGCACATTAGCCTAATAACAATATGCAGTCATGTGTCACAGGACAAACCATGCTAATATCCTATTGCACAGTGTTATTAGGTTAATGAACATCACTAAATAACCATGCACAGGTGCTACTGCACAATAACTCAGGGTAGCGCACATTTAGTTAGTACTTTATTAAGGAAGTATGAAACTAAATGCGCAGTATCTAAGGCACGTTAATGAACATGTAGACGTGCCCAGGATTCCCATCCCAAGGTACATAGCTGACTAGAGCCACATTAATTTCACTCAGCTGCTGCTTGGTAGGGCTATGAATCTATCTATAAACTCCAGAAGAAGAGTACTTCATCAAACAAATATTAGGGTTACTAATTACTTCACTGTTAGTTTAGCTGGCTGACCCTGACTGTGCACAGAAGTGCCTTTGAGCACTGTCTTTTTCACACCAGCCTGACCTTGTTTGGCCAAAAGTAGTACGTTTTGGATCAAGAGTGAATGGCCACAATCCACAGTAAACACTTTCAGGCAAAGCAAATTGTTGTCGCTGATATTTTTGCTTTCTTGCCTCACACAGCGGATCCTTATGGAATACTAAAAAGGGGAAGATGGCTGCTCATATTTCATAGCACTCTGCTCAGTAGATGCCAACTGGTCAAAATCATTATGTCGATTTTCCCTGGTGGATTATATGAAGTGCTGGATTTGGGCTTTTTTCCCCTTTAATTTAAATATGGAAATGTAATTCAGGTAGAGATGTACAGTAAATCCTCGCAGGGTCATGTTCTTGAATATTGCTGTGTAGAGGAGCAGCAGGGGAAAATGAAGGATAGCTAAGGCCAGCTGGGACATGCTCCACTGTGTTCTGTTCACTGTCTAATATCACAGCCATCCCCCTGGCCTCTGACCCCCCTACAGGTACATGCAGAGGCATAACTAATATTTGTCACGGGTGGTTCTTACCTTCTGCATTCATCTCCCCAGGGGTAGATCATATGTGAATTGTAATTATGATTTTTATTATTTTATTGTGAATTTCACTATATTTTTAATGTAATTTATTTGAGCCATGCTCTATGTTTCCACAAGGGGAAGCAAGGTCAGAGAAGCATAACTTCCACTTGGAGTGGCAAGTGTTGTCCAACTTAATTACCCGCCACTTCTCATTAGCCAGATGCAGCTATCCTACTATGGGTTGTGTCAGATCTCCAATTCCCATGGGAGAAGTGTTGCAGTTAATTACTGACGGTAGGAGGCAGCATAGCTTAGTGCACTAGACTGAGACTCAGGAGATCTGGCTTCCATTCTTGGCTGAGGTTCAGGCCCTCTGGATGACCTTGATGAGCCATTTCTCTGGTCTGGGCCTCAGTTTACCCATCTGTAAAATGTAGATAATGACCTGGAGTCTTCCATAAAATGCCTTGCTAGCTATATATAAAACATGCTACATATATTATTATTTTTAATCTCTAACCAAACCACCACATTATGGCTGAGGAAGACACCTGGCCTGTAGCAGCTCCTCAGCAAATCAGAAGACAGCAGGCCTACATCTCTCCAGAAAGCAAAAGCAGCAGATCTGTTTGCAGCATTTTAAAGTAATGCAGCCATTTTCATTCACTTCTGCTCCCCTGGGTGGAGTAGGGGGGAGGGCCATGCTCCTTTGTCTGCCAATCAATACCCTACCTCTCTATCTGTTGCTTGTCACAAGTAGGCTTTGCATGTACATGCTGGTATGTGATTCATGGGACAGTGCAAGAACAGGAGTCCAGAAAGAAAGCCAGCAGGGATCAGAGTCAGCCACCTTCAGAGATCCTCAGAGCATTTCGTCCTAGAATTAACAAAAGCAAGACTACAAACTCATCAGGGGAGATCAACAGCAAATAGGTAGAGCCCTTTTCACCCCAGCACCACCGGGGGTGACAAGGAACAATGGTAATACAGGTTTAGGTTAGAGATCAGAAGGCAGGTTAGATGGAGAACAGGTTTAGGTTAGAGATCAGAAGGCAATTTTTTACAGTTAGGTGGCCAAAATCTGAAACCAGCTTCCCAGGGAAGAGGAGGTTGGATGATCACCTGTCTGGGGTCTTGTGAACCCAGCTTTCATTCCTGCCTGTGGCAGGGGGTCAGGTTAGATGATCTGACCAGGTCCTTCCTGACCCTAGCTACTATGAAACTAAGACTATCCTTGACTTAGCCTTAAAGACTACTCAAGAGTTTTTTCAAGCTATAACAAGGGATGGCTCACTGAGCTGTTCTGTGCCTTGGGTGGGTGGCAGTGGTGCACAAGCCAGCAGCAGTAGCCAGGTCACCCTTCATGCCAGTGTGGGTCCTATGACAACAGAAGCTGCTATCCTTGCACCCCCTGGAAGTCAGCATCTAGGGCTGATGTCCTACTTACTCTCCTTAATTATGCCACTGCTGCCTAATATTTCACAATAATTAAATTCACCATCTACAAAGGAGGGACTCTTCTAACCATTACCCTGGAGACATGGGATTTTGGAAGTGGGTCTGAAAGCGGAATGAAAGAAGAGCTACTCATAGACTTTGTATTAAAGGGGATGACATTCACACCCAATGATGTAGCACAGAAATCATGGAAGGTTTGATACCTCAAAGAAAAAGAGAGATAGGAAGGCAAGATAGTTAAATGGCCAGGATGAAGAGGTCATTCCAGTCAAACAAGTGTCCTTCAGTGAGCAGAATCTTCTCCCAGTGGAGCCAATAGAGATGAACATAAAGTACATCTGAGAACATGCAAAATGCAAATGAGGCAGCCTAGGAGGGAATCTGAAGAGCAAAAACTCCAAAGCACTTGAAAAGTACCAAGAAATTCTTGGAGTGTATCAGCAGCAAATAAGTCTACAAGAGAAGCAGAAGCTAACAAGGGAGGAAAAGACGAATGGCAAGAAAGTTGCAGGCTATTTTCTTTATATCCTGACATTTCCACATGTCAGTTCAACCTCAGCAATGGGATCAAATGAAGTCTGAGCATCCATTTGGTTTCCAGAGGCTACAATTCATTAAGTTTTTGATCACAACTCCTTGGTTTGTATCTATGCCCTTAGGATTCCAAGGAGAACACTCTCCCAGCAAGTAGTCAGGTCTTGTACTGCATGCCATTTATGATCAAATAAAATCAGGGGCCTTCAGTTCAGTGTGCCTAACTCTTTTTGTACTGGTCTTTATCAGACAGGATAATGGGGGATGTAGCAGCCCCTGATTTCTTTCTACAGACAACAAAGTTGTCAAAAAAAGGAGATACTGGAACAAGAAGTAAATTACTGTCATAGGTTAGAAAGTGGCTCAAAGTTAAATGAGAAATGAATGAAACGAGGAATGAAGGATCAATTTTCAGCATGGTGGAAGGTTAACAGCCGGATGCCAGAAAGTCCTGTGCTAGGACTGGTGTTGTTTAATATATATATATACAGTAATGGTAGAGGAAAGAGAATCAATAACAAGTTGGGAAAATGTGCAGGTGACGCAATTGCTTAGGTAAGTCAAAACTGAAGCAGTTTGTGGAACACTGCGAGAGCTGCAACCAGGCTAGATCAACAGGCAACACGATAAAATTAAATGTTGACAAATGCAAGTTAATGTGCATTAGAAGGAATAATATGACCGACTCATAAACACTGTCAGGTTTTAAATTAACTGGAACCACTCAGGGAAAAGACCTTGGGGTTATTGTGAATGCTTCAGTCTTAACATGTGTTAAAATGAACAGAGGCAGTCAGAAAAGCAAGCAAAATGCCAGGATGTAAAGGAAGATTTCCTAGCTTCATTTGCATTATGCTAGAATTTCAGGCTCTTAGAGAAACGTGCATGGAATAACAGCTATCAGCTAAGGTGAAGATATGAATCTACTAGACTTGTGTGCTATCGTTCCAGCTCTGTGGTTCAGAAATGTGGACTACATATGCTAAGCACATCAAGACACTGAACATCAAGACAGATTCTACATGAGATGTCTGCTTAATATCCTGAAAATGAAGTGGGAAAACAGAATACCAAACACAGAGGTACTGGAGCACACAGGGCTGACACACCTAGAAACCACTCTCAAGAAGAGGAGGTTGCGATGGAGCAGCCGTGTCAAGAGAATGGGTTGAGACTATCTCCAAGAATATTTTATATAGCAAGATTCAAGATGGCTGTAGAAAATGGGGTTGCCCTCTATGGTGATACCATGATGTATGTAAACATGATATGAAGCCATTAAACATCAACGTAGAGAGCAGGGAGGAGTGTGTAGAATCCCTTCCCATCTTGAGGGGACATATGGTACTGGGTGCAGATCAACATGAAGTGGCTTTCATACAGAGGATGGAAGCAAAGTAAGAAAGGCTCTGTGAAATTTGTAACAAGCTGTGTCATTCTCAAATTGCACTTGTCAGTCACAAACAGATTAATCAGGTGCCTGATTAAACCTCTTATGTGAACACTATGATCCAGAGGATTGACAGTTGCTTACAGTGCCTAGAAACCCCAACTATGGGATAATTGTACCCCATTGTACCAGCCTTCAGGTGCACACAGAACAAAAGGACAATCTCAGGACCTAGGAGAAAACCTCACACTGAAAGTGCTTTAATGTCACTGTATAGGTGGTTTCCCTTTGCCTGATCAGCATGTCTTCAAAACTCTTTGTTTCTGTTGTATCTCTTTTAAGACAAGAGGTCAGAAGGATTAGATGCCTGGAAAGACTTCTAAGGGGAGAAAGGGTTTGACAGATTCAATCCAAGAGAAGAAGCAGTAGAGGCAACATCACATTAGAGGTAGGTCAGCAGTGCATAGAGTCTTGGTACACAACTGTAAACAGGTAGTCACTGTCCAGGTTAACAAAGACAGCAAATGGCATTGAAAAGTTAAACCAGACATTTGTTTTCTCATAATCATAGAGTCATGGAAAATTAGTGTTTGAAGGAACCTCAGGAGGTTGCATCTAGTCCAACGCCCTGTTCAAAGCAGGACCATCCATAACTAGACCATCCCAGGCAAGGCTTTGTCTAGCCAGGTCTTAAAAACATCCAAGCATGGAGAGTCCAAAACCTCTCTGGGTAACCTGTTCCAGTGCTTTACTACCCCCTAGTGAGAGAGGGTTTTTTCTCCTAATACTAACCTAAACTTCCCTTGATATGACTTGAGTCCATTGCTCCTTGTTCTGTCATCTGCCACCACTGAGAACAGTCCAGTTCTATCTTCTTTGGAACCATCCTTCAGGTAGTTGAAGGCTGCTATTAAATCTCCTCTCAGTCTTCTTCTACAAACTAAAGAAGGCCAGTTCCCTCAGCCTCTCCTCATAAGTCATGTGCCCCAGCTCCTGAACCATTTCCATTGCCCCTGCTGGACTCTCTCCAAATTCTCCACATCCTTTCTGTAGCGGGGGGCCCAAAACTGCAAACTGTACTCCAGATGTGGCCTCACCAGTGTTGAATAGAGGGGAATAATCACTTCCCTTGATCTGCTAGTAGTGCTTCTATTAATGCAGCCCAGTATGCTGCTATCCTTCTTGGCAACAGGGGCACACTTTTGGCTCATATTCAGTGTACTGTAGAGTGTAACCCCCAGGTTGTTTCTTGCAGAGCTGTTGCCCAGCCAGTCAGCCCTCAGCCTGAACTGGTGCATGCAATTGATCTGTCTGAAGTGCAGGACTTTGCACTTGTCCTTACTGAACCTCAAAAAATTACTTTTGGTCCTATCCTCCAATTTATATAAGTCACTCTGAATCCTAGCCCTACCCTCCACCATATCTACTACTCCCCCGAGCTTGGTGTCATCTGCAGACTCACTGAGGGTGCACTCTATGCCATCTTCCAGGTCATTGATGAAGATATTGAACAAAACAAGCCCCAGGACTGACCCCGGGAGCACTCTACTTAATACATAATACATGAAGTCATAATACATGACTTCATCCAATGAATTGAAAAAGAATACATTTAAAACTGCTGCAATATATCCTACTCTTAATGTAACAGCCACAAGAGATCATTGAAGCCAAGCACTTAGCAGTATTAAGAAAGAATTAGACATTTGGGACCAGATCAGTCTCCTATGTACAATACCTTGATGTGGATCCAACATGACCATTATACCATGAATATGTCTCACAGCAAGCCATGAGACTGGGGAAAGAAGGAAAGGAGGGGAATGACCACTTGGTTCTGTACTGAATCCAGCTTAGACAGCCTTTTCACTTAAACAGCAGTTCTGAGAGGTGGTGTTTGCTTCTTGGCTAAGAATCAAATGCAAGAGGCCTTGTGATTTCATTGGGACATGGGCTGTTGGGTGAGCTGGGTTCTGTTCCTCACTGTGTTGAGGCTCCCTGTGTGACTTTGGGCACATTACTTATTTTGAGCTTCAATTGCCCATCTGTAATGCTTTGCTGCATTGTACTGCTTGTATAGACTGCAAGTTCCTCAGAACAGCGGCTATCTTATACTGGTTGTGTGTGAATAGAGTCTGGCTTGCAGGGGGTCTCCAGGTTCTCCTTTAACAACATAATACTAATTTGTCAGAGAGGTTGCCTTGTGTTCCAGAATAGCAGCCCGACACAGAGCTTGGAAATTTCACAGAAGAAATCAGTTAAATACAATGTTTTACTGATTAAACTTAGCAAGGTCAAAGTTCATACTTGGGATACTCATTCTTCTTGTAGCCAGCATCCTGTGCTGTTTAAGAGCGAGGTACCAGATTTCAAGCAGGTACATACCGATGAATAGAATTTTCTCACTGTAACATTGGAATGGATTACCCAGAGAGCTTGTAAAATCTCCAGCCTTGGAGTTTTTTAAGAGCAGGTCAGATACATACTTGACAGGGTTGATCCAGCCTTGAGCAGGAGCTTGGAATAAATGACTTCCTTAGGTCCCTTCCAGCCTTACTTTTCTATGAATCTATGATTTGCATACTATTTGCATGTGTGTTTGGTGACAGCTGGCATGATTTTGTTAAAAATATCATTCATGTCTGAATTCTGAACAATATTTGTCACTTTTGGAAAATGAACCATATCCCATGTCCCTGGGTACACAGGTCACCCTAACCAACTTCACAGCCTGTAGTGGAGAGGCGAAGAAGCTCTGAATGAGGTAATGGAAGGATCTCTCTTGTCTTCTGTAATTTAGGAATGTTTTGTGTTCTGGTAAAAATCTAAATGAGAGTTCATTTCATCTCGACTAATCTCTTTTTTTTTTACAAGGTTTTACCAGGGGTTTTGTACAATTGTGCTTCCTTTCTTATGAGATGTGATGCTGCAGGTTCTTCTTCTCCTTCTCCTCATGTCCTTGTCATAAACTAGATGTTTTTTTACAGAATCATGCACAAGCAATGGCACTTTCTATTGCTGCAGCAAGGTCCTCATTCGTTAGGTCTCAACCAATAGTTAGCAAAGGAGACAGATGCTCCATGGTTTGCAGTTCACCGCACTTGCATATATTTGTGTCATTAGATGAGCCCCATTTGATCATTTTTGTTTTAGATCTTCCAGTTTGCATGCACAGGAGGTTCAGGCATTGCCACGTTGGCCAGTCTAGATCAGCCCCTCTAGGAAGGTCTTCCTGGGATTCCATGTCCATTTTAGAGCACCTGATCGTGCATAATCTTTGCTTCCATAATCTGTCACCTCCTGTCAACTATTGTGTTCAATGGTGCAACACTAGTCACAAAACCCTTATGCTGCAGGTAATTTGCTTTAAGGTAGTTTGGAAAAGTGCGGGAATCATAGTGATAATATAAGGCAGGAGTAATAGACTGTTAGGGTAATGCTTGGGCTGAAGCCACTGAGAGCATAGCAAAAGCCCTGATGAGGGATTGTGGTGAGGGTCTCCCTACCAAGTACCAGAGCAACAGTTGCATCATCGCTAACAAGCAGAGTTTCCCTGGGAACTGTGTGCCATGTAGGGACAAGAGATCTGCCTCCTTAAATCTTGGATGCTGGAGCTAGGAATATGAAATGTGAGTGTGGCATTTTCTATATGGAGGGTAGTGGCAGCTCCCTCAGCCCCTGGCAGATGTGGGAGACAGACTGGGTTCAGGGCTATTGATCTGAGGTGTTCATTACTGTTCATTTTTTGGTTAGGTTGCTGTTTTCTCTGATTTTCCCTTTGATAAAGTCTTTTGAGTTAGCCTTTGATTGTTGTGAGTGGGGAAATTTTGGTCAGCATGAGTCTCCAGTTTGTGAACCCCTGAAACTTGAACCCCCAAAACTTGAACTTGGCCCTTGGTATTGCCAAAAATGGCCAGGCAGAAGTGTTACCCGCTGACCACCTTGACACCGGCTAGCAGATCTCCAAAATGCAAAGGAAGCTCAGCTAGAATGTAAGGATGCTTTTATCCTCTATGTTCATAATAATCCCTTAGCCTATTCCTGGTGAAAAGACATGTACAACCTAATTTACTGACCATCAGTTAGGCTGTGAATTTACTTGTTTTTGAGTATAAACAAAGGAACTCAGTTAACCAGTTTCACATCTCAGCTCTTAAGTGAATTTAATATAGCACAAAAACAATTCTGTCTTTCTGCTCCCATATTTTTATGAGGGCCAGACATATAACCATCTCCTAAGATTGTGTGTGTGTGTGGGAGGGGTGGGGGGGGGGTTCACATTTCATTCTCCTACCTTCAGCTAATGTTTAAACCATCTGAGAGCATCTTTTTAAAGAAGGAAAAGAAAATCAGAATGTCCAGCCTACTGGAGGTGTAGCAAAACCCCCAGTTTTTCTATTTTTTTACTTAGAAATATGACATCCCCTTTCCCCATAATTTCTGCCTTTTTCTCTTCCCTCCTCTATTCCCTGTGGGTATAAAGAAAAGTAGTTATAAGCTAAGTTGAAACCCTGTGTACATAAGTCCCCTTTTATTGTAACCATGAGCCATTGTAATAGTGTTTTGCTGTGTGTGTTGGATTACTGTAATGTATTACACCGTATGGTTATTGTGTCTTCAGTGTCTCTACGTTAACATTGTATGATTTAGGCCTGCAATGTGGGTTGGCATGAGTGATGTCAAATATCCAATTTTGTGCATCAGGTTCCCATCTTGTCCCCATGCCCTGTTCTGTAAGTATGTTGCAATTATGACTCACGTTTAAGTCTGTAACCTCTCCCATGTAAATTGGTTTTCCTTAAATGCCTGAAACAAAAGAGTGAATGGATGAGAGAAACACAATGATAGCAGGACCCCCTACACCCTACCATCAAAACCAATGCCTGAACCAATGACCCAGCCATAGGAACCACCCTCCGCATTGAAGAAACACAAGATGAGGAAAGCCACCATTGTGCCAGGCTGCACATGCTCAGTAAGAACACCTGGAGCCCTCTGGGACAGGACTGACCTTGCATGGACAGGCCCTCCCCATAGGAGATCAGAGGTAGTCTGTCCCATAAAAAGGGGTAGTAAAGACTGACTCTTTGGGATGCCCTCTCCATCTGGACCAGCAACACGCCACACCACCTATCCACCCAGAGGCCCTGCCAGTGACCCAGCCTCTGGACAACACCTTGCTGGAGAAGACTCAGACTGGCCATTCAGGATCAACTCACAGTCCAGGATAGGTAGCTATCACCCCCACCCACTCTTCAGCCAAGGACTTGGACTCTGTTTCTCTTCCCAACCTGGACTCCAGCCCTTCCACTGAGTCTCTTTCTCTTGCTAACATTGTGTGAGTGTGTGTGGGAATGCTTGTGTGAGTGTGTATAGGAACCAAGCTGTACAGTACAGTGTTCATTTAATAAAACTGTTATTTGGACCCCTGAGTTGGGTTTTACTTTACTATGGTTCCAGCCCTGCTCCTCGCCCCTCTAACTTCTGTCTCATTTCTCCCTCTCCTGTTTCTTGCTCACTGCCACCTCCAACACCTGTCCCATGCTCCTCTTGCTTCAGCTGTGCAGACCTCCTCTCTGCCTGCAAACACTTTTCTTTGCTATTGCCCCATCCTCACTACCTTTTCTCCTGATCTCTGTCACTTGATCTTTAGCTACCAAGCACCCCAAGCATAGGTACCACAAACACCAACACAAATTGTCACGTGAGTCAATCTTTAACCTGTGTGTATATGTGTATGTATATGTGTATTGTGTATGATTTCATGTCATTATGATTAGAGCATGTATGTGCTTGAATTGGTGATAGGTTTGCATGTGCCTAGGCTGGTAATCTTGGATGTGTATGTGTCTGACTTGGGGGGGGGGTGTGTGTGTGTGTGTGTGTGTGTGTGTGTGTGTGTGTGTGTGTGTGTGTGTGTGTGTGTGTGTGTGCATACGCGTGCACCTAATTGATGTGTGTGTTTGTATACATGCAGTTGTGTCACACCCTCTTGTCTAACAGCAATTTTGAGATCCTGAGAGTTGGCCTGACCCCACAGGGCAACAGAGGAAGCAGGAAAACAACAAGGGGTAGAAACCAGTGGAGAAGGAGCAAAATTACAGAGAGGTTAGAAAAGAGGACAAAACTCAAACTGGGGGTGGAAAAAATAAACCTAAACTTCATATGTCTTGCTTCCTGCCCTATAATGCAAATAAATTAAACCTATAATTCTAGGATTGAGCTACTCTAGCTGAATACTTATGGTTTATGGTGTCCCAGAATCTCTCAGAGGAACTACAACTTCATTATATACAGCTGAGGAGACATTATTCCTTGCATTATCTACTGAGCTAACGCAATTACCACTTATGCTCTAGCATTATTTGGATTCTCAAATGTAATGGGCAGATATGTATTGCAACCATTTATGTGGCTTTTCCACCAATTTGCAACTGAAATTACTTTTTCTTTGTTGAAAAATGTGTATGCACTGCGTCTAATTTCTCTACTTTTTTTTAGTTAGCTCAGTGCTTGAGTTTGGAAGGACATGGTGGTTTATTCCAACTGTGCCATATTGTTCTAGGATGACTACTTCCTTTTGACATTGACAAAAGAAAAAAAATTAAAGCAAATTTGCATAATAAGGTGCTTTTTGGGGTTTATTAAAGACATTTTTTCAGCTGTTACAATATTTTTTAAATAATATCTTTATTAGGCAAAAGTCTCTAAAGAACATTTTCCCCATTATTATATATATATTTTTAACAGATAATAATATCAGTAGAAAATGGACTGCATATTAAGCTTCTTTGGAAAAAGGTTGATTAAATTTATAGTTTAAATAAATATGCTTAGCAACGTGAACTTTGGTGCTGAGGAAGTTCTAGGGCAAAAGCAGGCTAATAAGTCCATGTTAATTAAACACAGCATTGCAAACATAGAGCAACACTAACAGTTTTCTTTCTCATAAAAATAGTGTTGTGTGGAGCAATTTGTAGACGTCTGCAGAAATATCTGGTCATGTAATGACTGGTTCCTATGGCTGGTCATTTGCAGCTACTGGTTTGTATTAAAGAGAAGGCTAAAAAGATATTAGTAAACTTAACCACTTCATCTGCATGCACAATAATTTCAGTTTCAATAACCAACACTTCCTCCAGACCATGTGTACAGCCATGGGCACCAAAATGGCCCCACAATATCCCAACCTTTTTACGGCCCACCTGGAAGAAGTAAGACTTGCACCCTCAAACTCATGCTATACCTAAGATATCAAGATGGCATCTTCATCATTTGGACTGAAAACCTGCACTCTCTGATTGATTTCCATCACAAATTCAATAAGCATCACCCCTCCATCAGACTATCTCTGAATACTCCAGCACCAAAATTTCCCTTTTAGACACTATGATCAATATCCAGAATGGTACAGTACAAACCACCATATGCAAGAAATCCAAGGACCAGCATACATATCTATGCAGGGCCAGCAATCACCCTAAACACATCAAGAAAGCTGTAATATACAACCAAGCCCTCCAAAACCACCACATCTTCACTGAGGAGAAAACCCACGATCGTCACCTTGCAAATCTCAAAAGGGCTTTCACCCAACAAGGACACTCCTCCAGGAAAAGAACCACACAGATAGCACATGAAGAATTGCTGAGGTACAAAAAGAAAATCTCCACAAATCTCACACCATTAGTTATGATGTACCATCCCTCCCTGAAACCTGTACAAATCCTCAAACAAATTGCAACTCTTACTAGAAGAAGACCCGGTTCTTAAAGAGACCTTTCCAGAACTATGCATCCTTGCCTTGAAACAAGTACTGAACTTGCTTCATCAACAAGAAACAAACTTTTTATGGTCCAAAACATTCTGAATGGATATAGACCATGCCAGGACAAAAATGCAAAACCTGCCAACAAATCTCATCCACTCCCACAATAACTCCACCCCACAAGAGAACCATCACCATTACTGGCTCTTATACCCGCACCTGTAGAAATGTAATATATCTCAACCAGTGCACTAAATGCCCTGATATATGTAGGAGAAACCAAACAATAACTGTGTACTGAATGAACACACACCGAAAATCTATCAAAGACCAGAATACTCAGTTACCTGTGGGTGCACACTTCTCACAAGATAACCACTCTCTCTCTGATCTCTCAGTTCTAATCTTCAAAGGGAATTTACAAAATACCTTTTATAAACAAGCCTACAAACTTCACTTCACAAATCTACTAGATACAAAATATCATGGACTAAATAAAGTCATCGGATTCATGGCACATTATAACCTGTCTAATATCTGATAAACCCAGGTAACGTGTTTGCATTTTACCATCTACATTCTATCACCTGATCAACATCCACCTTTTCTCTCCCCAACTATTTGTTTCACACCTATTGTTTCCCATTCCCTCAGATCCTCACTGCCACACATCTGCATTTTCACAGATCTGCATTTTGCATATGAGCTTCTATTCTGCGCAGGAGAGCATACAATACACCAGCAGACTCCTCCTATGCCTCAAGAAGGGTTTTTATGCCTCACAGGTTACAAAGAACACTTTTTCCAAGTATTTAGTTGGTCTAATAAAATATATTCCATCTACCCAAAGAACCTTGTCTGCCTATGTCCTTAGACCATTACAGCTACAACCAACAACCCTATACTGTCCTAATATTTTACCAGACAGATGTCAATGGTTAATACAGGCTGAGGCAGTGGCAGGAACTTCCACCCCTAGACTTAAAATAGTTTGGAGAACAGTGCATTTTTTATCAGATAGTGTAAGAGTGATGTTGTAGCTTTGATGGTCCACAACACGTATAATAAACTTATCCAGGCCCTCTGATACCACCACATGTGCTCAGAGAATGCCCATCTGACCAAACCTAAAATTTACCTTTGTACAAGGGTACTCCACAGTAGAGAAATAGACCATACATTTGAAAGAGCTATCCAAACACCCTATGGTAACCTGCTACAATACAAAAAGAAAGCCTCCTGTGACCTCTCCTCCTTAGTGATCACCTATCACCCCACACTGCAACTGATCAGAAGAATTAGCACACAACTACAGCCTCCACTCAACAAAGATCAGAGCTTGAAAGGAATATACCCAGCCCTTTTGCTTCTGGCTTTCCAACAGCCCCTGAACCTTGCCCAGCTCATCGTTAGAAGCAAATTTGCCACTGCCCAACAGATGTCAAGTGGAATACAGCCTTACCTTGGTGAGAAATGCTTAACCTGTGAGCAGTGCTTAACCTGTCTCCACTGCCACTACTATCAACACTCCCCATAAAGAAACCATCAGAATCCATGGTTCCTACACCATGCCTTTCCCAAAGTGTGATATACCTGATTCAAATCATCAAATGCCCACATGGCAACTAGTTGCTGCTTAATTGAATTGTGGGGAGGGAGGGAGTGAAAATGATTCTCTAAGATTTCTGGAAGATCAACGGCTATCAAAAGGAGGGAAGGGAGGGTCTTTCTGTCGAAAGAGTTCAGAAGCTGGATAAATTATATAGGGCTATAAATCCAATATCAATATTTACTCCTTGGTTCTTAAGTGTCCAGTGTATGAATTTTTGCTTTCAAGTTCTCCTTTTAAATTTTTAGGTGGATTTCCCTTGAGCATGACAATAGTAAGGTCACAGATGGAGTGGTTCTGTGAGAAATTTGCTCCTAATAGTGAGCATGTCTCCATCCTTTATACTTCTTTATGTGAGAGTTCATTCTCTTGCATAGTTGCTGTTTAGTTGCAGGGCCATGATTTGACTCAAAGCCTGGGAGTTCTCCAAGGATGTGGGATACCCAGGTACAAATTCCTCCTCTGCCTAGGGACTTTTAATCTATATCATGAGAGAATGACCTACATACCCAACTGTTGGATCTTCTGGAGTATATATTTCTTTGTCTCTTCTATCACTGTCATTCTACTGCATATAAAATACTTAACAATTTCTTTGGAGCAGAAACTGGGATATTGATGTCTTGTTTCCCAAGTGAGTATCCTAATCACCAGACTAGAGAATCATTTTCACTCTCTACCTCTCTCCTTCCAGTTCAATGAATATTTAAATATTGAGTAGGACATGGAACCAACTCCAAAAAGAGAGACTGGGGGAGACCTGTCTCAGAAGAACCTTATATTCAAAAAACAGGATTTTTTTTACAAGAAAAGCTGAAAAAGAACTGCAATTATTTCAGTTCAGTCTGAAAATAATCCAAACTCTTTTTTAGTTCTGTGGCTAAAGTGAAAAATTAATGGCTTGTGCAGCCATAACTCAGCAACCCCCGCAACCAAGGACTGGGAGTTGTAAAGGCGCGCTGCTCCCTTGAGCAAATGGGGCTGCCAGGAAGGGGGGAGCTGTACCTTGAATCAGCTCTGTTATTTTGAGTCATAGCTGAGATATTTAAGATGGACTCCACATCAGTATAATGAATTTTATGCAAGGGACTCAGGACTCAGGTCTGGATAAGTCACTTCTTGGCTGGGTCTTAAAGGCTTTGATTCTGTTGAGCTTCAGGGCTTACTAAAAAGACCCCTTATTTACCCCTTATTTGTTTTAGGAGAGGCCAGACAAGGTGGTGGGATGGGCACTTTTGGAGAAATGGGATATCTTCATGTGGTTCTTTGACATTTTTAGCAGGCTGGTCCTTTTGCTGATTGTGGGATTGGACATCATGGCGGATGGTGATTCTATTGTGTTGACTGTCATTTTAAGTAAGGTTGGGTGGAGAAGAGTAATTCATTTCATAAATGGTTTTGGGGTCTTGATATTTGTTTCTGTTTTTATTTGGAAAAATGCATATAAAAATAAAGTCCTTTTGTTCAGTGCATTTAAGACAAGCTCCACCAAGTGGAATGGAAGGGAGCTGGGCAAGGGTTGTGGACATGGTTTGAAGTCAGTGGAGCTCTGAGTAGACCCAAGGTTTGACTTCCATGATTGGAGTAAAAGTTTAGCTCTGAAAGGAGCTGTTTACCCCAATTTGAAATGCTTTAAAAGGAACAAGTAGGGAGTTGTGATCTTGCACGGGAGAAAAAAGATGATAACAAATGGAGGAATTCTCTTTAAATAGTTATATTTAGGCTAAGAAGCCATAGTGGTAACAGTAGTTAGATTTTTATCACAAATCTTATGATATTTGATTTTTTTTTTAACTTTAAAGACCCAGTTCCCAGAATCAGGTGATAATATAAGATTCTCATATTTTGGTGTGGTGGGGGAGACAGGCTTCTAGCTTCCATGGATGCAAAGAAGAACACAAAAATGTGAAGCCTACAAGTCCAAAATCTCAGAACAAAAAATACTTGCTTTTGTTTTGTTTTTCTTGACTTATTTTCATGATGTTTGGAGCCTCGTTCATGATTTTTTAAAAAATGTGGGCTCACCGATATCAGAACCAGAACAATGAACTTTCTAAAATATTCAAGTACAACTTTATTTTGTGTAGTGCCTTTCATGCAAAGCTGAATTGTGAGGTGCTTTTACAGTGCCAAATAATAAATAATAACAGAGAGACACAGAGAGAGAGAGAGAAATTAACAGCTGTGGCCCAGGGAGAAAAGATATATTTTCAGATGAGACTTAGAAAGAAATGGAGAGTCAATGAGGCAGAGAGATACAAGAAAGGTTGGATCTGGGTCAGCTGTTAAATTTTGACCTTGGCTATTATTAGTCATTTGAGATGAAATATAGCTATAGCCTCTGGAGTGTGCTCTATTTACATTGTATTACAAGAACCAGGAAATATAGCCAAACCTCTCCCCCATCTGAGTTGGGTTCCTGCTGGGGAGGGATAGAATGGAGTGATCTCACCAATTCTATAAAGTACCTCTCCTGATTTTAGTCTGAACTCATCTGCCCAGAGACATTTGATCGCCTTTAAAAATGAATGTTAATGGTGAAAATAAAACACGCAAGTATCTTACATCCAAAGTGCTGCAGGCACTTAACAATCATATGTTCATGTTCACCTTGAGACAAAACATTAGGAAATCAGTTCTTCTTCACTATTTTCCAAGCCTTGAGCTAAGGCCTTGTGCAATTTTCTCAATAACACTTGATGAAATCATAGATCCTTAAGGTGGGGAGCTTTTTCTCATTTATTGTATTGCTAGAGATACTTATGGTGTCATCCCCTGGTGCAGAGGAAACTCAACCCCAAACCTCTTGGGAAGTTAATTAGGTTTTATACTGCTGAAATGAGCAACTCTGCTTAAGTTCTACTTCTTGAATGATATCAAAGGGTATATCCACACCGCACACTTTCTATGCTAGGCAGTGGTGCCCTCAAATATCCTCAGCTGCTCTGTGTGAGATAATTCCTGATTTGGAAACAGTATAGGCACTATGGTGCAGCACTGTGGGCAAGCTAATTAATCCTGAACCTTGGCTTATTTATAGCAGGAATTCCTGTGGTGACCCCACTTATTTATACCCAGGAATCACTTTACCATAGCTACCATGGTTTCTGCAAAGCTGGGTGCAGTACACTGGCAGGCAACACTGTCTGGTTCAGTGAATTTACAAGCAAGGCCATGGTATAGTCATGATACTAATCCAGGAGATTGTGGATGCATTTACACATTCCATTAGGGGCAGCAATAAACTGCAGAATTTATTGCACCACAGTTTATTGCTCCCAGGAAGTTCCTGGGCATGAGTCTTCATGTGTACCTGGACTTCAGCACATTGAACTGTGTTGGAGCACCTCCAGCTGGCACGAAGCCCAGAGGGTCCCCCTGCCAGCCCCCATGCTCCAAAGGGCCTCAGTATGCTGTGGAGGGGCTGGCTGGGGCATGAGGGTATTTTAGTGCATGGCAGTAGGCAGCTGCAGCACTGAAGCATACTCATACTCCAGCCAGCTGGTCAGCATCTAGATGTGCACTGCTGGGCATGAAAAAAAATCCTGCTTTGGAGTTTATTAGTGTCATGTGCCCTAATAGGTGCACACGTGTAGATCCTGAGACATTTGCTGCACAGTTAATCAACTGCATGGTAAACATCTCATGTAGACGTGCCCTGTGTGTACCACTGTAGGAGTTCCAGTTGTGCTTGTTGGTGCTAGATTTATGAATCAGTCCTGATACCTTGTTCCAGGTGAGCACACCTTTCCTAAATGACCAACCATGACTCTTCTATTTGATAACAGGATAATTTTATTCATACAAATGATAGCGAACAAAACTAACATGAGCAAAGCAAGCAGAATAACTACACTGTCCTACTTATTTACCAGTCCTAGGGTTTCACAAGGAGATGGCATGTCTGGCTGGCAAGCAAATGCCACCTTGTGCTTCTTGCTTGAATCAATTGGATGCCAGCAGCCTAGGAGGTTGGGGGCCGATGCCCCAAATGGTTGCCTGGTGATCCATCCTTTTGTATTCTCTTTCTCCTGATGACTTTTCACTTCTAGGTACGATTGATTGGTTTCCCTGTGGCTGTTGTGCTGTTCATGTTCTGCCCTGTCAGCAAATCCCTTGCTTTCCAAACATATCATGGGCACACATCTTAATTTGGTCATTTACTAGTACCTTAATTTGGTCATTCCTGGTCTCCTAATTTAGTCATTGCCCTCAAACCCAGGAATCAGGGGCTCTTCACCAGGTTACAGCTGGACATTGTGACCTGATGCCCATTCTGCATATTCCTATCTTGTTATGGGTTTTAAGGGAACATAGTGGTTGTTTCGCTGCTGCGTGTTTTCAGTTTCCCAGGATGTATTTGCCTGTCTGTGTGCTAATCTTGGACCCTTGGATGCTAAAATACTGAGAATCTTTGCCACAAACAGATTTTAGAATCTAGTTAACCCTTGCCATTCCCCTGAACCAATGTTCTAATGTAAGCCAATTTCTAAAAGCAAAATTTAAATAATGACTAGGCTACCTGGAGTCTGAACAAGCTTCTTTTTCTGCTTTTTTAAAAAACACTAGAAATACAAGTAAATAAATAAAAATCATTTATTTAATAGAAAGTCACAACATTTGATCTACACATGCACTCATTTGGGGTAGCGGTTGTGGTTCACTGGTTTGAAGCCAGTGAAGCTCTGAGTAGGCCCAAGGTTCAGCTACCATGATTGGAGGTTAAGCCTAGCTCTGAAAGGAGCTGGTCTTCCTAATTTTAAATGATTTAAAAGGAACAAATAAAGAGCTGTGATCTTGCACAGGAGGGGAAAATAGATGACAAGTGCAGCAACTTTCGTTACATAGAGATATTTAGGCCAAGAAGCCATAGCTGTGCCAGTAGTTGGATTTTTATCACAAATCTTATGATGTTTGATTTTTTTTTTGCTTTAAAGCCCCACTTCCCAGCATCGGGTGATAATATAAGGATCTTAGATTTCGTAGGCATCAGGCCTAGATTGTAGTTATGCTAAGCTATAGTAAGTTACAGTACTGAAAAACAGTATGGGAGAACAGGGCCTATGACCACTGAATGGCTCAGTAAGAATGAAAATATAAATAAATAAAAACACGCTAATGAGCAAAAAGACACTGAAGTGAGTATGAAAACAGCAGCAAAAAAAACTTGACGGCAAATGTAAAAACCTATTAATGAGACAGACATAACAAGCGCAGGTGCGTAAACTTGGCAGATGAAACAAATAGAGATGAACATCTCGATAAACAGAGATTAGAGATGGCACAATGTTGGGGGCACAGAAGTATAAATAAAAATTGGGAGACCTGTCCCTCAAACAGTGTGAATAACATATGGCGATATTGGTTCTCTACCTGTCAAGGTCAAGCTTCACTAGGTTGGACTGACTGTTAATCAAACCAACTGGTGTGCTCTCCAATGACAATAAACTTTCTGAGCTTTCACCACTGAGCCCATAGCTGAGTTGTGTTTTCTGCATCGCTTTCAGAATCTGGAAAAATTTTATGAATGTTGGCCTTCCAGAGCGCACAGACTCCGGCAGCCTGTATACCAAAAGCGACAGCGACCAGCAGCTACCACCGGAGAAAAACACTTGGCACACCTCAGAACAACAGCCTTCATTGCTGGGAATCATAAAGCTGCCTTTTCCCATTCAGGGCTGAAAAAATGGTAGCTGTGGTGTCACCCTTAGAACAAGAACTTGGGATTTTTGTTGCTTAACTGCGTTGATGTTCCCTTGCTTTTATAATGTGATCAGAATGGTTGTTTCATGGAATGCTAGAACTAAGTGGGAACTGAAGTGAAGTGGTGCCCACTGCAAAGTTTAAAATGTTCATGAGGTGCCGCCTGTTAACCTCTTGGAGTAGGAAGGACTTGAGAGAGCTAGGATCAGTGCCTGCTCTCTTTCAGACTTCAGTTTTTTTCCATGCTTCATTTCCTACTTTAAAATGGGATAAAAGCAATTTCCTACCTAAGAGGTATGTTGTGAGCATATACTAAAGACAGAGACATGCTCAGGATGCTGTGATAATAGGGTCATATAAGTCTCCTATCTAGATAAAAAAAGTGAAGCTTTTTTTGTTAGAGGTTAGTTTTTTTCACAGCCTACTGTTCAGCAGCTCTCCACGTGAAACTATCCAATCCCTCACGTATTTCAACATAGCTCCAATTCCACCTTTGTCTCCCTGATCTCATACCTTTTCTGGAATGCTATACACTAAAAATAGTCCTCTGGTGGGGTGTCTACACGTTCATTAATATACAGATGCATTTAATTTTGTACTTGCTTAATGAAAAACTAACTAAATATGCAGTAACTACAGTTGTTGTGCAGTAGCACCAGCACATTTTTTTTTTGTGATGCTTACTGTGCAGTTAGCCTAGTAATATAGTGTAGTAGCTTATTATCATGTGTATGTGTATATATGAAAGCCCTGACTTTTACTTATAAGTTTTCAATTCTGTGATGGGGGCTGTCACGAGGCCAGTCAATGTTGGCCTACTCACCTGTCTAGGGCAGTCTGCCCTGTCTCTCCTGCTATGATTTGATGTATAAAGAAAGATGTAATAATGCAGGAGGCTGGCCATTTTATGCCCTGATGCTAAGAGCAACATAAACAGCTCTGACCTCCTCTATATGAAGTCCCATGCCTTGCAGCTGGCATACAAAATCATAAAACCTCCCCTGTCTCCCTTGCTGAGCCGTATCACTCGGCCTCTGGCCCAGATTCGGCCTCAGGCATCCGTAGACTTATCTTGGCCATTACACCCCTCACTGGGGCCTAAACTCATCAAACTACTGGGTTTGGCTTATGCACAGTACTGCAGGCCCTGCTCAGACCCAACTCTGCATGCCCATATGCAGCTCTTCTGGCCCGCCTATGTAGACCGTACTCTATGCCCTCTCTTCATAGTCCTTCAGGTCCCCATATGGACCCTACTCTGTGCAACCTACTACTTACATTTTACCCCATCACTAGAGACACTCCTCCACTCCCTCACTGAGGCCTCAGGGCCTTATGTCCCTTGGGTCTCAGGCCTGATGATAATGCCTAGACCCATGCCTGTTCCTACTCTGGGCTTATTCACCAGGATGTGGGGGCTGGGGCTATAAGGTGCCCCATACTTGCCTTTCACTTAGGAGGCAACTGGTGTGGCATTTCCTGGGGACCACCCCACCACAAGCAGCCCCACCACACTATCCAACCCTAGCAGAGTATAGTTTTCAGTCATTCCCCAGGACCAGAAACCTCCTCCATAGCCATAGTTCCTGCCCTGTACCTCCAAAGATGTTATGTGAGCTGGGTGATATTCCTGCTGCATCTGCTTGTAGCGAACTGCTGGTCCTACTACTCAGGGCCTGGTCTTATCACAGGCAGTTGGTCCCACTTCCCAATCAGGTGGCCTTCTGCTGGCCATGTGACTCCTGATTGGGAGTGCAGATGGCTGCACGCTGCTCTGCTGTCTGTTCTGGCCCTCAAAATGGCAAACACCAAAGGTGCCCTGCCACAAATTCCCTTTTGGTCCTCTAAATTCTCAATAAAAGTATTTCTTTAAGCTGTAAAATAGGCTTTAGAATTGGTCCAATACCTTCCATCTTAAAATACAGGTCATATTAAGTTTAAGGTGAGAACAACAGAAAGAGTAGGTTTTAGACAGGACATACATTCAGACTAACTTCCTCAAGATTGAAGATGCTCATAACTACTACTGCTCAGCAGCACTCCAGCAGATACTGTGACCTGATGGGTTTTTTGTATGGAAGCCTGAAGGACTCTAGGTTCCAGAAGACTTCATAGTTTCATAGTTTCATAGTAGCTAGAGTCGGAAGGGACCTAGGTAGATCATCTAGTCCGACCCCCTGCCTTGGCAGGAAAGAGCACCGGGG
>NW_017728929.1:7231367-7239245 GCF_001723895.1 Crocodylus porosus | reverse complement strand
ACTGTCTCCCAGGTGGCCCATCACCCGCAGCCCCCTCACCAGGTCGTCACCCGTGGCCAGCACCAGGTCCAACAAGGCGTCTCCCCTGGTGGGACTGTGCACCTCCTGGGTTAGATGGAGGTCCTGCACTCTGGCTAAGAACCGACGTGAGCGATCAGACCATCCGCATTAACTTGGATCTTTAGGCAGTAGCAGACTAGGCAGCATTTAGTATGGGCAACACAGGACTCCTTCCACCTCTTCATTACTATTCCCAGATATCTTCAGTGGATCAAACTTCTTGTCCCCTCTTTATCCCCTACCCATACTCCTTTCTGAAGCACCACAAAATTCCACATCTGTCTGCTTTTGGCTGAAATTTTCCCCTCCTTTGGACCCGAGCTATTCTGGAATACACTAGATATGCTGATTTATTCTTCTTCATAGTGAGGAAAAGCTTTTGCAACATACAGCACTCCTGAGAAAGGCCACATGACTTCAGGGTTTGGCACTTTCATAAAAAACCCTGAGTATCATGAGAGCTATAAAATCATGAGATCAATAAAAACCATTCAAGGGGAATGTATTCTACTCTTGGTTTTTGTCCCAAATCTCAAGTGAATCCTTGCAAGTCCAGATTCAGTCTCTGAAGATACCTGCACCTGAAATTTTTCAGTTGAAATAAATTGATTGACTGGTGAACTGTGATCAGAATGCTGCCAACCCACAATGCATCTGACTCTTTAACACACACAACACGGTAGACACGGGGACTAGAGTCAAGCCCACTTGGAAGTAAGGTTGGCTTCTAAACAACATCAGTTATATGTTACCTCCTTCAACAGCCAGAAGTCAAATTTGATCCGATCTGATAAACCAGAAGATTCAGTGGATGCTGCCATTGAATCCTGCCTAATCTGAAGTTCAAGGGCAGTAGAGGATGGTGAGCATCAAGAATCTCAGCCCTTACCGTTGCCTTAAAAATGTGAATTGAATATAAACCAATGCAGTGATTCTAAAGACAGTCTGAAACAACTCCTAGAACAGAGGTGTTAACTGCCTCTATTTATTGCAAGGGGTTGTTAACTGTGAACTTTAAAGATTACAATGGAAATGTCAACATTTTTAATCATCTCACTGATGCCTATAGCACAAGATTAAGGAGCAGAGCAGTCTCCTTATGAAGGCATGGTGTCAGTGCAGTCTCACGTATCACAGTATCACAGTTGGATCTGTGGGTGGACCTTGGGTCATAGCTTCATTTTTCTTCCTGCTCAAGTTTAACCACTGCATATGGCCCTCACTTTCTATGAAAAGCCTGGGTAGTGCTGAAATGTTACCCTTTAAGACCTTCAAATATTCTCTAAGCTTTTGAAATGTGCTGTACACAATGAATTATCTCATTTTTACATGCTCAGGATAGATTTACATTTTAAAAAATGCCAAAACAAAACATTAAAGTTACATTTCCATCAGGTGTGAGCCTGTTTCCTTCTTCTGCTAGTCATTTAAATGGAAAGGTAGTCTCTTAAGTTCACAATGTATGCGCTTTAGTGTTGGAAGGGCCCATGTTTTTGCTGCGGCACTGTTCTAACTCTATGGAAATTGTTCCTGTGGTTTACCTCTAGGCAGAAATATAGAATCGTAGAGATGCTGCTGTAATGTATGTGGCATGGGTTAGATCCAGTCCATAGTCCTTCATGGGTATGGAGCTGTCTGTTGTTCCTGCTGCTCCACTGCCCCCAGGCCCCTACAAGATCCCCCTTCCCCCCCCCAACCTCCCTTGTTCTTGTTGACTTCCCGAAGCCATCCAACACCCAAGCTGCCTAAACAATTGCATTTGAGGTTACTCATTTTTCTCAGGTAAGCCTCTCAGGCTCTTCCCATTCAAATGTTAAAATTGCTTTCCCATCCCTGACCTTCCCCAAAGTCTTGCTGATTCTGTTTGGATGGTAACAAGCTAACCTGAGTTCCAATAGATTTCTCCTGCAGAGACAGAGTTCTGTACATCCCCCGCCAAACTGTGAGAGAGAGGCATGGTGTTTCCTACCATCTGTGGGTCTAAGCTCACTTTACTTCCCCAGCGTGCACATGTGACCATCCTTCAGAACAACTAGGCAGACACAAAGATGTGTTCATGGTTGTATATAGGCTCCATAGGAGGTTGTATATAGAACATAGTAGGAAATGATTGATTCCTTTGATCTGTGCACAAGATGTAGCTTTGCATTAGGGTCCTATGAATTGCAACTCCTAAACTTGCCATTTGCTTTTATCTACACCGTGGATGGAGTCAAGTGAATTCCATGATGTGTCTTTTGGCGTGGGAGACTTGTGCAATTCTAGTGCCTGATGCTGTGATCTTTCTACGCACAAACCACCAGCAGAATTACCTTGGGGTATAAAAGGCTTCTTGTACAACAAAGGGTTATAGGATCAGGTCCCTAGCATGCAATTTAGTTCCCAAAAAATGTTTTTAGTTTTCTTTTTATGCTACTTTAAAAATACAAGTGCCACTAACACAACACTCCTGAGCAAGCCACCAATAATATGCTACCTGAATGACACCATTCAGAGTGTGGAGTAGTGGGAAAGGACTCCATCAGGAAAAAGATTTCATTATCAAGCATCAGAAAATCTTTTGAGTTGTTTTAAAAAGCAGCTGCACTTGCCTTCCAATGAAGCAATTACTGCAGAACAGGCTGTTGCTGGAGCTGGCTTTGAATTTTTCAGCCCAGTCAGGTGACACAATTTGATAAAAGTCTCTGAGTTCTTGGCCCTTATTTCCCCTATGCCGTTTCCTTCCTCATCACTGGGCGCAGCTGATATTCCTTTCAACTCCCTCAACTAGTTCAGTAATCCCCCACAGGGGGATTATATTGTCGCTGTGCTCACAAATAAATGTTTACTCAGAGTGAGTGCCCCTGTTACTACCCAAGTGTGTCATTTCATTCGGGTAGAACAAGTAATAACAGAAATATTCAGTTCTCACTACATTTTTCTTCCCCTTCTTGGGTGATGGAGTGTAGATTGCACACCTTTCTAGTCAAAATGGTTAACTACAGTCTGGGGGCACTGGGATAGGAGCTAAATGTGGATGGTATTCAGCATCAAATACGGATGGAGAATCTTTTCTAGCTTTTGAACGTGGCAAACTTCTGGAGCTGGTGGCAAGGAGCCTGGGGTAGGATATGGCAGACCTTGGTATCTATGCTACCTTAATAGGCCCTTCACATGATAGAGGTTATCATGCAAGCCAAAGTACTGTTATTGTCATGAATGGCGTGTGCCCCCAGTGGCTGGGGAGGCACGGCTGCACTGGTGGTGGTGGGAGCCCAGTGGTGGTGACCGGGGAGCTCTCACAGATGCCACCAGCACTGTTGGTGATGAGGGGTGGGGTGGGTGGCAAGCACTGACCAGGGGTCAGTGACCACCCGCAGGCACCACCAGCAGTGGCAGCGGTGGCCAGAGGCAATCATGGACCGCCCACAGATGCCACCGGCAGGGTGATGAGTGGTGCCTTTTTGGCAGTGTCAGCAGTGCCTTTTTGCAGGGGGTGCATTGCCACGTGCAGGGTGTGCACATGCACCCGTGTGCACCCCCTACACATTGCCCCTGGTTATTGTTGCTGGTCCTGGAAAAGTTCCCTACTGAGCAACAGGAAAGCTGATTGCAGTAAAGGCTGTTGCTTTATCCCACAGCCTATGCCTATGAAGCTTAACCTCTGTCTTTCTCTTATGCTGATGCAGGTAATAGGATGGGTGGGAGCAATTTCCATGACTGAATATAGAGTTTATAATGGTTAGGTTCTCTGTCACTGGTGCTACTGCTGTATATCTGCATGAAGTGGATGGGTGCGGCAAATTATTAGTCCTTGGTGTGCATAGTGCCTTTCAGTTTGACACAAGACTAAGACTGGTCTTGTGTTTAGGGGACCTGGGTTCAGTTCCCTGCCCATGGTTCTCAGGGTGACATTAGTCTCATCACCTCATCTCTCCATGCCTCAGTGCCCTACAAGTAAAATAAAAGATGTGGGGAGGCAATAAAGGTTCCATCCTACAAAGCTTATGAGCTAAATCATAGAATCATAAAAAATGAGGGTCAGAAGGAACCTCAGGAGGTCACATCTAGTCCAACCCCCTTCTCAAAGCAGGACAAACCCTAACTACAACATCCCAGCCAAGCCTTTGTCTAGCTGGGTATTAAAAATCTCCACGGATGGAGATCCCACTACCTTTTTGGGTAGCCTTTTCCAGTGTTTTGCTACCCTCCTCATGAGAAAGTTTTTCCTAATACCCAACCTAAACTTCCCTTGCTGCAACTTGAGCCCAATTCTCCTTGTTCTGACATCTGCCACCACTGAGAAAAGTTCAGCCCCATCCTCTTTGGAACAACCCTTTGGGTAGCTGAAGGCTGCTATTAAATCTCGCCTCAGTCTTCTCTTCTGCAGACTAAATAAGCCCAATTCCCTCAGCCTTCCTCATGAGTTATGCAGCCCACAAAACAATTTTCATTGTCTTTCATTGGACTCTCTCCAATTTGTTCACATCCTTGCTGAGTGGGGGGCCCAAAACTGGACACAGTACTTCAGATGTGGCTTCCAATGCTGAATAGAGGGGAATAATTACTTCCCTTGATCTATTGGCAATGATCCTACTAATGTAGCCCAGTATATTGTTAGACTTCTTGGCATCAAGGGCACACTGCTGGCTCATATTCAGCTTATTGTCCACTGCAACCCCCAGGCCATTTTCTTCAGAGCTGCTGCCCAGCCAGTCAGCCCCCAGCCTGTACCAGTGAATGGGGTTGTTCTGTCCTAAGTGTATGTCTTCGCACTTGTTCTTATTGAACGTTATGAGATTCCTTTTGGTTCAATCCTCCAATTTATCTAGGTCTCTCTGAATCCTAGCCCTACCTTCTAGAACAACTGCTCCTCCCACCCAGTTTAGTGTCATCTGCAAACTTGCTGAGGTTGCACTCCATCCCATCTTCAAAGTCATTGATGAAGATACTGAACAAAAACTGGCTCTAGGACTGACCCCTGGGGCACTCCACTTGATACTAGCTGCCAGATAGACATTGGGCCATTGATTACTACCCTTTGAGCCCAATGGTCCAGCCAGTTTTCTACCAACCATACAGTGCATTCAGCCAACCTGTACTTCCTTAGCTTGCTTTCAAGAATGTTGTAGGAAACCATATCAAAAGCCTTGCTAAATCAAGGTATATGACATCCACTGCTCTCCCCACATTCACAGACCCCATCATCTCATCATGGCTTAAAAGGATGCCTATACACATGCTTTGGAGCAGACTCAATTAATTAATTAATCAAGTCTTAAAAGGGCCTGCTAACAGCAAAAAAAAAGCCCCAGTTAGGCTCCAGAGCAGCGAGAGATGCGCGGGTGAAAGCCCACTGTGCCCCCACTCCCCTGAGGCCCCCCAGACACCCCTCAGCAGCCACGGAGCCCCTGCCAATCCCTACCACAGCTGGAGGCAAGTGGGGCCATGGTGGGAGGGGGTTAACCCTTCACTGAGTGAGAGGAGGTGGCTAAGTGGAGCTGGGCCAGGTCAAGCCCCACCCAGGCCCCTACTTCACCCATCCCCCCAGGGAGCCACTTGACCGGAGCCACGCAAACAGGCTGCACAAACAGGCGCATTTGCCTGCCAGCTCGTGAGTTAGTGTGGAGTTCGCGCAGGAGGGTGCGCAGGAGGGCCTGAGACCCTGCCTGTGAACCTCCCAGAGTAGACAGTCCCAGCCGTAGCCAGCCTACCAGAGGAATGACACAGATAGGCATGTTTTGCACCCTTGGGTCCCCTCAGGCTCTGCAGCCCTCCCCCCGGCACCTCAGAGACGACCACCCAGACAGAGCCCATGGTTCCGGGCTCCACACAAATGGAGCCTCTGGCTCTCAGCTGCGCAGGCTGCCTGTCACTTTTTCAGGCTCTGGCAGCCGGGAGCATGGCCACCTCCCCGTGTGGGGTCTGCTCCCTTTTGGGGTCTCTGGCGCGCCAGCTGGAGGAGCTCCAGGCCACAGTCCAGAGACTGTGTGCCATCAGGGACCTTGAGCAGGAGATTGACTCCTACTGCCAGGCCCTTCTCCCCCAGAAGCCGGAGGGTAGACCACTGTCGCCCTCCAGGACAAAGGAGGACTCTGGGACCTCCCACTCTGTCCAGTCAGGGGCATGAACCAAGGTGGTCAAGGGCCTTAAGGCCCACTGCACCAAGGCCCCTATTCCGCTGGAGCTTAGCAACAGGTACACACCTCTTGGTGCTCCAGCAGAGCCTGCTGAGTTGCCAACTCCCACAGGCAACACAGGCTCAACTGCAGCTACCACCCTTGCTCTCCCAAGACAAAACATAAGGTGTTTGTTGTGGGAGACTCCATCCTGAGGGGGACTGAGGGGGCAATCTGCCCCTCTGACCCCTTAGCCCGGGAAGTCTGCTGCTTCCTGGGGGCCCAAATCTGGGACATTGCGGAGATAATCCCTAAGCTCCTGCAGCCCATAGACCACTATTCTATGCTCCTTATTCATGTGGGCACCAATGACATGGCTCGGAGGACTCCCAGCCGGGTCATGAGGTGCTACAGGGATTTGGGAGCAGGGCTCAAGGGTCTGGGGTCACAGGTGGTGTTCTCATCGATCCTCCCAGTCTCAGACTATGGGCTGAAGAGGGAAAGGAGGATCCACGTAGTCAACCAAAGACTGTGGCGCTAGTGTCATCAGGAAGGCTTTGGCTTCCATGACCACAGCCTGCTCTTTGGTGAGAGAGGTGGTGAACTGCTGGGAAGAGATGGCCTCCACCTCTCTCCCCTGGAGAGGAGGCTCTTCTCAGCCAGCCTGGCTGACCTGCTCTACCGCGCTTTAAACTAAGCCCATGGGGGGATGGGGGGAGTACCGCCACTGCTGGCCTGCTGAGCAACCCTTGCAAAGCCAGCAGACCAAGGCACTTAAGGGAGCTCCTGCCCCAGCCCTGGTACAATCTGTGGGCAAGGCAAGAGCCCTGAAGGGGACACTTTCCTGCCTGTACACAAATGCCAGGGCTTGGGGAATAAGCAGGAGGAGCTCGTCCTCCTGCTCAATGCAAATAATTATGATGTCATAGGGCTAACAAGACCTGGTGGGACTCCACCCATGACTGGACCTTGAGTATTGATGGCTATACCCTGTACAGGAGGGATCGTGTAGATAAAAGGGGAAGGGGTGTAGCTTTCTATGTTAAGGAAAGCTACTGTCCCTGCAAGCTGATATTGGTGACCAGGGTGGACGACTGAAGACCCTCTGGGTTAAGATCCATGGGAAACACGGCACAGGGGACACAACGGTGGGAGTCTGCTACAGACCTCCCACCCAAAGTCCTGGGCTTAACCAGGAGTTCACCCGGGAACTGGCTGAGGCCGCATGCTCCAAAACCATGGTTGTCATGGGTGACTTCAATTACTCAGACATCTCATGGGAGGATCACTCAGCAAAATCCGAGCGATGGCAAAGCTTCCTATCATGCGTGGATGACCTCTACCTGACTCAAGAAGTCAATGGGCCAACAAGAGGCAAAGCGCTGCTCGACCTGGTACTGGCTACTGGGGATGACCTAATCGGTGACCAAGTGATCGATGGGAATCTGGGTGACAGCGGACACGAGCTGATCACCTTCACCATCCACCATAAAGCTGGCAAATCAGTCAGCAACATGGAAATCCTTGGCTTCAGGAAAGCTAACTTTGACAAGCTCAGGAGGCTTGTCAGTCAGGCCCTAAGGGACCATAACCCCAGGGAGAGGGGAGTTCAAGAAGAGTGGTTGCTCCTCAAGGGAGCGATCCTCAATGCACAAGCTAAGTCTATTCCATCTCAGAGGAAAAGCAGCAAGAGGGCACAGAAGCCCCCCTGGCTCTCCAG
>NW_017728929.1:7227348-7230877 GCF_001723895.1 Crocodylus porosus | reverse complement strand
TGGCCAGAAGGGGGCAGGGCTGGGCCTTTATAAACAGCCCAGGCCGGAGCCTGACTAGCAGTTCTCCTCTGGTGGCTGCAGGAGCGAGAGCTCTGTGGCAGAGCAGCGCAGCGCAGCCGGAGTCAGCGGTTGCTGCTTTGTTGTGCTGGCTGGCTGCGATGATGTGGGGAACCACGATATTCTAAAGTGAGGTTGGGTTACAAGCCCCAGATGGGCTTGGAGTTTGTTATAAGCAGGAGGCTCTATTGTTTGGGTTGCAGCCATCGGGCTTGAGTTTGTTACAGGTAAACCAGAGATGAGCCTAAATCGCACTCAGACTGAGGAGGCTAGCAAAGTGTGGGAACAACAGCTGGTGCAAGTGAAGGCCATTATGGCAGATCAGGAGGGGTCCTGGAAGGTCCTGGAAAAACTATTCCAGGACTGCAAGGAAGAAAAAGAGCGGCTAGGAGTGGTAACACAAGGCCTGGAGAGTCAGCTAAGAGAGAGCCAGAATAGGGAGATGGACCTAGCCACAGATAAGGAACAACTCCAGGGGGAGAAGCAGACCCTGGAGGAAAAGATACAAGGGCTGCAGGAGACCAATAGTCAATTGACTTTAGAGCTGTCTGAGGCCAGGAGAGCGGAGGGACTAAGGGCCACAGTCCTAGTGGGGGGCGAGGTACAGGCCTTGGAGAACACATGCCCGTTAGAGCATGGGCACTTAGCCGGAGACCCGAAGGCCGTTAAGGCAGCGAGTGAGGGGGGTGCCGTGTCTAAACAGGGGCAAGACCCAAAGGAAGAGGGATGCCCCACGACCGGGAACCTGGGGGTCCCCAGAAATAGAACCGAACAAGAGCAGCCAGGGAGGGACTCCAAGGAAAAAGGCCTCGAAACAGAGACATTAAAGGAAGAGGTTGTGCGGGTGGCTCAGGAAGGCTGGGACCGCAAATGGGGTCAGTGGCAGGAACATCTAGTCCAGGAAATGACCCAAGTCAGGGAACTACTGCAAGGCCTAGCCTTACTGCTAAGTAAGCGAGGAAAAGCCATGGGGGGCCCTGAGGTGCTAGATACAGCTGATTTGGCAAGGGGAACCAGAAGGGGAACAGTCAAGGGCATTCCACCTCAGAGGGAAGCCTCACGCCTGATGAATGAGGCAAAGGCAGCGGGAATCTCTAGCCCGCGACAGCAAACTATGAAAAGTGGCCCCGTAAACAGGAGAGCAGTTCAGGTCGAGAGGGCAGGAGGAACTGAGGTGCAGAGTACCCCGGAAAAACGGCTGCCTGGAAAAAGCAGAACGCAGGTGGGGAACAGATACCACCTTTATGTGAGTGGCTTGCCCAAGGGAGTGTCTTGGAGGACTTTGAAGAGGATTGTAGAGGCCAAGGTAGGCAAGGTAGCCTTTGTCAGAGTCTATAAAGGGTACAGAGGGCAATCCATCGGGCAAGCAAGAATAGAATTTTATACGGAAAGAGAGGCGCGAAGAGCGCTGAATCATCAATGGGAGATTTGGGGTAGGCTTCAGGATTTACAAGGAGGAAATGGGAGAGCTAAACCCCAATTGGAGATGAGGGAGAACAGACCCCGGAGGTCAGATGTGAGGAGAAGCCTTCAGGAACCGGCCAAGGCTCAGCGAAGCGCACCAGGCAAGTTACCGAGGATAGCTAATGTGGGGGGGCTATCTGTGGCAGGTACACCCCAGCAAATCCCACATGGTGCCCCTTGGGTAAAAGGTGAGTTGAGGGCGCCTTAAAACCTCCGCCACAGTACTTGCGCAGCTGAATGCTTGTGGAAAAACCACAAAGAGGACCCCGGGAGAGCTGATGTGGAAAAGAGATGGAAGAATACCTTTCCCCCCCCCCACAGGTGAGTCTGAAACTTGGGGTGGGGGTGTGTCACAGGAGCACGGAGGTGTCCTGTGCCAGGTAGTGTAACTTGGGGTGGGGGTGTGTCACAGGAGCACCAACGTGTCCTGTGCCTTGGAAGCAAAAGGAACTGAGCTGCCAATCAGCCGGGCAGCTCAGGTGCCGGTTGCCAGGGCAACCAGGCGGGTCAGGTGGCCAGAAGGGGGCAGGGCTGGGCCTTTATAAACAGCCCAGGCCGGAGCCTGACTAGCAGTTCTCCTCTGGTGGCTGCAGGAGCGAGAGCTCTGCGGCTTAGCTGAGTGGCCGGAGTCAGCGGTTGCTGCTTTGTTGTGCTGGCTGGCTGCGATGATGTGGGGAACCACGATACTCTAAAGTGAGGTTGGGTTACAAGCCCCAGATGGGCTTGGAGTTTGTTATGAGCAGGAGGCTCTATTGTTTGGGTTGCAGCCGTCGGGCTTGAGTTTATGTTACAGTTAAACCGGAGGACCAGGTGAGGCTGTAGGGGAGTGAGGAGGCCTCAGCGGGGCTCCCCAACAGCTTGGGGGTTCCTGGTGTCCAGTGAGGGCACAGTGCCAGAGGGGCACTATTGTTTGTGCCAGGGAGGTGCGGTTTGCGCCGGCGAGGTGCGGCGAGACAGGTCAGAGACCCCAGCTCATACAGGCAGCGTTTGCCCAGTGGGGTCAATGGCGGCCCAGTGCCAGAAGGTCACTATTGTCAGCCCCACAGAGGGCAAGGCCCCAGAGCAGGGCAGAGAAAGAGCGCGAGGCACACGGTGTCGGCCCCAGAGCGGGGCAGAGAAAGAGAGAGCACGAGCAGGCGAGGAACGCCGGCAAGGGCGCCGGTAGTAGGGCGGTGGTAGCGAGCCGGACCCAGGGGGCGCCGGTAGTAGGGCGGTGGTAGCGAGCCGGACCCAGGGGGCGCCGGTAGTAGGGCGGTGGTAGCGAGCCGGACCCGGGGGGGGCCAGCCATAGCCGGATGTCAGCGAGACAGGCCCAGGGCGCAGGGAGCGGGCTGGAGGATAGGAGCCCGGCCCAACGGGGCACCAGGCGGGCAAGGAGCCCAGGGTGCCCGAGAGAGAGAGAGAGAGAGGGCACCAGAGGGGCGAGGGACCGTACAATGTCCCCAGAACAGCTGCAAGGCTTGGGGCGTGCTGAAGGGGAGGTTGGAGGCACGCATAGCCCTTAAGGCAGGGCGCATAGAGATACCCCATCGGAGTAGGGGCAGGAACATCGGTACCGTTAACTAGGGGAACGGAGGCAGCCTCCCATACAACTTATTTGTCATCAAAGTCATGGCGGGCGAGGATTTGAGGGTGCCCAGTCCACCCTAACGTGGCGGTAGGGGGCGCTAAGGAGTTCACGGTCGCTCCTAGGCCCCACTCCGCTCACACCTATCTTCAAGAAAGGGAAGAAAGTGGATCTGACTAACTATAGGCCCATCAGCCTGACTTCTATCCTGGGGAAGATCTTAGAATAAAATTATTAAAGAGGCCATCCTTAATGGACTGGCCGACGCCAACATCCTAAGGGATAGCCAGCACGGGTTTGTAGCGGGTAGGTCTTACTTGACCAATCTCATTTTCTTCTACGACCAGGTGAACTATCACCTGGACAAGGGAGAAGAGATTGATGTCATATATCTTGACTTCAAAAAAGCTTTCGATCTGGTATCCCATGATCACCTCTTGG
>NW_017728929.1:7223056-7227337 GCF_001723895.1 Crocodylus porosus | reverse complement strand
CGGACTAGATGATCTGCTCAAGTCCCTTCCGACCCTAGAAACTATGAAACCTTCAAGAACAAATTGGATGCTTATCTTGCTGGGATCCTATGACCATAGCTGACTTCCTGCTGCCCTTTGGGTGGGGGGCTGGACTTGATCTCCTGAGGTCCCTTCCAGCCCTAATGTCTATGAAATCTATGAAATCTTTGAAAGTCTGCTGGAGCACTCTGATTTGAATGCTCCAGTGTACTGCAGCTTTTTGTGTATTCAGTATCCCATATTTCAAAATGACCATGGGGGTGGTTTGAAACTCACTGAATGAGCTTTAGTTAAAGTGACCCCAGCACCGTTTTGACATGTGAGACACTGAATACATGCAACACTGCAGCTCCTGAGAGCTGCTCTAATTAAAAGCCCCCCCCCCATCGTACACACACACACTCTCACACACACACACACCATGGAGCAGATGTATAGGCACCCAAAATGTTCAACTTCAGTAACTCCAACTCCCTAGATGAAGTGTCTCTGTGTATAGAGACCATCTGTCCTTGAATCCCTGCATGTGGTTGCCCCACAGTTCATGCTACCTCCCCTTTGATTTCTGCTCCATGGAGTGGCATATGTCACTGTGAGACAAAGTGCCTGGAAAAGAGGGTGAATGGGATAGTTTTATCACAATGCTTAGTGACACAATAAACACAACTCATAACACAAAATGCCATAGGGTTGATGTTTTACTTTTATCTGAATAAAACCCTGTGTGATGCAGAACACTGCACTTGAGTCTTCAGTGGAGAGAGAAGAGTGGTGGTAGGGGAAGAAGATTATTCAGGAAGATGTAAAATGATTGTTCTGGTGTCTTTCCACTGAAAGTGAACGCTCTCTCATTGCGCTTCTGGAGTGTACTTGTTTTCAACAAACAGGTGCTTAGTCCAGCTGAGATTGGTACAATGAGAAACCGACCCCCTCCAGGAGGACGAAAATGGCTTCAGCAACTGTATCGGTTTCAAAGTGAATCATAAATAACAAAGTTGAGTGCAATGGTGTTGTTCCTTTGAATTACTATTTGATGCCCTTGAGCTCAGGCAGGCAAGCTGGGGGTGGGGCTACGTGGAGGCTGCCTCACAGTGATAGTGTTTTAATTCTCTTCTGTTCCATGCCTGGTTTACACTTTAACACAGTTTAATTTTAAAGTCTCCTTTTTTTTTTCCTACAAGGTGAAAGTCGAGCAGTAATGTAATGAAAAGTTGACAGGCATAGTTCTTTTTTAATAACTCTTATGTTGTGTCGCTTAAATTGGTTTAACTGGAGCTGAGCTGAATAATAAGATGAACAAAAAGGAATTTGTGTCGTCAACCATGAGTGTTTTTTAATCACCTTTGGAAAGGGTTCAACAGCTGTTTGTAATTCCATAGTAGGGCATATGACTTGTTATCTACCTTTGGTCACAATATGAGAATTGTGAAGACCCCTGGGGACCTAGCACAACATTTGAGGTTGCTGTCAGATGGTGATATGGGGCATGTCACTTGGATTCTGACTTGTATGGCCCTAAATAAGTTGAAGTGACTAGATAATTTTGGCTGAGAGCAGTATTTTCAAAGGCACCAAAGGAAGCTCGGTACTTCTGAAATACCAACCTTAGTTTCCATCATTCACAATAGAAGCTAGAGCAATAATATTTTATATGCGTGTTTAAGGGGGGTGGAGAGCTGGAACAGCAGAGACCGCTGAAAGTCACAACTAAGGTGGACTAGTGGAAACATGCAAGTACTAAGGAGAATAATACTACAGGTCTGGTGTGTGATTAATAGTACTTCTTAGAGTCTAGGCCTGCACTAACGTAAGACATATTAGAAAGGGTTTGAAGTTCTGCATAGGAAAAGCAGGGTTGTATTGAAAATAGCCCAGTGGGCAAGAAAAATGATGGAGAAGGCTCTCGCTAATGGACCCTAGTATGGATAACAGAGAAAAGATATGGACCTAGCACAAGTAAAAAAATGTATTTTTATAGCTGGCATTATTTCCTGAATGAAATCCAGATGGATTACCTCTATCATCCAAAGGGACACAGTTTTGGAGAGGAAAAGCCACAATTCCCTGAATATATACTGGGAAAATGCTTACAGTCAATTTAACTGGGTAAAACCAAATCCACTAGTGATATCAAGTCCTGGATTTAATCTCTGGATTTGTCTTTGCAAGATAAACATTATTAACATATTACATTTCTGGGCATTTTGTCATCTTGCTTTTCTTTTCCCTTCTGATGAATATCTCAGTGCATTTTCTTGGTTTCTATAGGCTTTCTCTCCCTTAACTTCAGTTCTTTTATAAATATTTTCCTTTACTCTGTTTCAGTGTTCATTTGCTGTCATTGTCTCTTTTAGATATAAACTCAAAGCACAAACTAATTGTTATGTTCCAAGTGAATTCAATCCAAATTATCAATAGGAACCTGTCCCTTAAGGACAACTGCTCCTTTAAAGCAGCAGGAAAAAAATAATAATTCAAAACCACTTCCCTTAGGCAACTGCCAGCTCCCACCAGTTATCTGGTTCTTTCCTGGCTTTTACAAATAGTCAAGACAAATCAGACACATGCAACATTAGTCTGGCAGTTCCTAGGTGTTGACCAAACTAAGCGATTCATCCAAAGTCATACAAGGAGCCTGTTGCAGGACAGGAATACAGATCTTCCTAATAGGACATTAATGCCCTAATTACCAGGCCATCCTTTCTTAGCTGTGCAGGGAGGGAGAAAGTATTACTGTATGACTGAGATAGAAACTTACCTTCATTGTACCAGAACTCTGGACAGTACTTATGAAAATACTCATTTCCCTGGACAAGGATATTTAACTATGTCCTACTCTCATCAGTCTTAGGAACATTAGAACTACACTGCAAGTATTTCTTTCACCCTGTAGGCAGCACTAAAATCTTCAGTGGACATCCAGGTGTGAGGGTGTTTTGGATAATGTAATAGTTCCTTTCTGATCAATCAAAGAAAATGTACTAGGGAGATACTGTGTAATGTTTTCATGGGTCATTTCAGCTCTGCCCTCAAAATCCTCATTCCAGATCCTAAGTCAGTTGTATACTTCTAGTGTAAGCTTCAGCATTGCTATATAACCCAAAATCTACTGCTCAGTTATGCAGGAGACAGACATCTTAGAGACTGAAGCAAGGCCATGTAACATGCTGCTACAGGATCTCAGTACCTTGGCACTTTCCACCTCAGGTACCATGTGCCCTCCTGTACTGTGTGCCATGTTAATGTGCTGACATTTGCCTTCCTGTGTCGACCTCTTGGCTTTAGCCCAAGGTTATTCTGGCTGCAGGACTCCGGTTATGGGCCAGTTGTTCTGGGGCCTAGATTTCTTGGCCTTAGACCCTTGCCTTTGGTCACACTGGGCCTCTCTGCCTGTGTTTCATCCTCTGGGCCCCTGGCCCCATTTCACATGTTGTCCAGCCCCCTGGAGTCCCCGACCCAGGCAAAGCAGCTTGCAACCTATCCCAGCCCCGCTGGTGTCTGGGACCTGGGGAAGACTGCCCATGGCCCTTTAACTGGGAGTCTCTGAGTCTACTTCTGTCTCCAACTTCTAAATTCATGCTTCAGCTCCACGCAGCCCACCAAGTCCCAGACCCTGCAAGGGCTCTATTTGGGCTCTAGCCTCTCTTATTGCAAGGTGCTGTCCAGCCACCCCTGTTTGTAGTCACTGTAACATCCCTATCATCCACGCCCAGTCCTCTAGTTCTCTATGCCACTTAACGATCACATACAAACACCTGTTCTGGGGCTCCCTCAGTCCTAGCAACCTTTCAGCCTTTGACCTGTTGGCTCCTTCCAGCTTCCCCAGGTACTTGAGTTGCCTGGTTCCCTCCCACCCCACCTGTAGCCCAGGCCAGCAGGAATTCTGTTCTCAGCCGGAGCCAGGCCAAGCTCAACTCTCCGGTTGAGAGGCCAGATGTTTAGTAGACTCTTTTCATCACGTGGCCTTCTCCTTGGCCAGGGGTTTCTAAGTAGCTCAGTACTCAACCTGCCTTTGGGTGTTGTAGCTCAAAGCCCTGAGCTGCAGCCCCTGCCCTCTCTCCTGCACTTTAACCCCTTATGGTTTTCCATGGCTGCAAATCCCGGGACGTCATTCTCCCCTTGTACTCGGCCTTGGTGAGGCCACAGCTGGAGTGCTGCGTCCAGTTTTGGGCTCCACAGTTCAAAAAGGATGTGGAGAAGCTTGAGAGAGTCCAGAGGAGAGCCACGCGCATGATCAGAGGTCAGGAAAACAGATCTTAC
>NW_017728929.1:7148246-7222936 GCF_001723895.1 Crocodylus porosus | reverse complement strand
AGTCTGCCATCGGAGGTGGTTCAAGCACCTACACTGAACACCTTCAAGAGTAAATTGGATGCTTATCTTGCTGGGATCCTATGAACTCAGCTGACTTCCTGCCCTTTGGGCAGGGGGCTGGACTCAATGATCTCCTGAGGTCCCTTCCAGCCCTAATGTCTATGAAATCTATGAAATGTTACTCCGCAGCTGGCCCTTGCCCAGCTGCCTACAGACTTCTAGCTTTTGGATGCTGGCTTCCCACTTTCTAAGTAGCAGCGGTTAGGTTGTCCCTGCTACAATGCTTCATCTTGCAGTTGAAGGTGAGAACCAGGTGTTTCCTTACTTCTTGTCCTCCTAAGTGCCAGGAACCACAGGGGTAGCAGTAACAAGAGCAGAGAGAGTGGGCCAAGTCTAGTTTCACTTTTACTTGTGTAAGAGGCCGTTGCATAGCCACATGAGTGCATTATTGGCACTTAAATGCAGTTTGGAGTCAGTTTTCACCTGTGATAAAATAGGACTGCTCAGGGATATGCATAATTTCCCAAAGAGGGGAGAGTCCTCCCTTGTTATAGTCTAATATCTCGCTCATCAGGGCCCTTGTTCAGGGAGGAGTGTGAGACTGAGGTTCTGGGACTCAAGGGTGGTTTTGAGCTTGTGTTTTCAGTTCGTAGCAAATTGCTAGAACAGCAGACCATGAGCTAGACATTGTCCAGAGCATTTTCCAGCCCTCCTTTTGAAGCCAGCCCATTGGGCAGCCAAAAGGGAAAGATCTGCAGAACTAGGAGGAAAAAAGCAAACTACAGGGAATGTGTGACTTATTGGGACATTGTCCTGCAAAAGTGGGTGGGCCTTGGGATCCAGTCCTGAACCCTGTACTAAATGAAACAGAAACTATCCCATAACTGTTTATCCATCTCTCCTGGGGATGAAGAGAATCATTATGGTTCCATCTGATGGAGCTTCTGTTTTTTTCAGGGTTTTGCTGCTGATCTTTGGTCAGGTTTTTGCTGTTGTTTATTGTTAATAGAAAAATACGTTTAAAATTATGATAATTGAATGTTAAGGTTGATAAGTCAAGCTATAAAAATCTTGAAATGCCAAAATTAAAGATGCCTTTGGGACTTTTATCTCATTTCTTTGTGCAAACTGCATTAGCACATAGTCTTTGCTTATCTGATAACATGCCGTTATGTTTTCCCACATAATGTCTGTCTCATCTGGTGCACAGAATTGGGACTGGTCAGAAAAAAAATCAAAAAATGTTCACTATTGGAAAATAGCTTTTTGATAGAACTTATTATTTGTTATGAAAGCCTATGGATTTCAGTGGACTTTCATTTTTTAAAAATTGAAAAACAATATTGAAACATCCCACTTGGACATTCCTGGAATGAAATGTTTTGATGTTTTCAGTTTGAAAGACCCTTTCATGACAAAATGTTCTTTGTTTTAGTTTCAAAAACAACAGAAAGGCCTAAAACCAAAATGAAACATTTTGGTTAACCCAAAACAGGTTTTCCAGAATTTTGTTTTGTTAAAAAAGAGACATAAAAAATTGGCTTTTGAACTCAATTGGAGACAGCAAAAACAAAACTGAAATCTTGACATTTGTAATGGGATGGAAAATCCATTGTCCAAAGATCTGCGTACAGGAGGGATACGCTCTGTGATTGAATCTGCATTGTGTAGTGAATGGGGCCTCCTGCCCCACTTGTTCCTACAATGGGAAGATATTTCAGGAAAAAGGCACGGTTTGCAAATAATAAATAAATAAATTTTCATGGGTGATAAGTAAAAGCGTGTTGCTTATTTTCAGTGTGTCCAGCTTGAGACTCTGGGGTCTGGTTTGCAGAAGGGCTGAGCACTCACAGCTGCAGTAGAAGTTGCCTGGAGGTGTGTATTGAACATTTAAGTGTTCTGGAAAATCAAGCTGTTGCATATAAAGAAATGCACGCCAAATTAGTAGACATTTTTAACAGTATTAACCTTAGGTTCTCTGTACCCTCAGTTCAGAGGCAGCAAAATAAAGATGATAAAACAGACATGTGTTGCATAGATAACTATATTAATGTTTTGGAAGCCTTCAGATACCTCAATAAAAAATTAGAAATGCCCTGGGCAAATTGAACAATTCTTTATTCAGTGCATGGGTTGGATGTTGTAGATTAAATAATCTTGGTGCCAGACACTGAGCGAAGATGATAAAAAGAAATATTGAACTACCCATTCACTGAACTGGGGAGAGTTTTTTGAGGAAGAAATAGTATGGGATCATGCAATTAAAGATTGCATGCCTGCACAGACACTTGAAGTCTGAAATTTCCTATCTTTTAAACCTGCCTTTGCAACCTCAATAACCTTTTAATGTCATTTTTGCATGTACTGAAACATTACATTTTTATATAATGAAAATACTTGTGGAAAGAAGAAGGAGGAAAAAAAAACCAATCATGAGTGATAAATATTATCTCCTAATGCACTTCTGGCTGACACTCAGTTATTATAACAATAAGGGCTGTTAAAAAAACTGAATAGAAGAGATGTCTGTTTTATGAATACCTGCATTCGGAGGGGAAAAATGATCTTATGCTTAACGAAAGGCTAGATTAGGGAAAGAGTCTAGTATTTCACTATTCTTTAATCTCCCACTTGGCTTCAATCTGTTCCTTCCTTCTTTCCACCTCCCTACAGGAATAGAAACTAATGTCAGATTAACTCATGTTGCCTCACAATTGCTGCTTTCATGAAATGGCGAAAGCCCCAGGGATGTTAGTGGAAGGGTCCTGGCAATATATGTCATGCAACTAGGGAGTTGCCTGTGTCCCATGCATAATTAAGTCCAATTACCTTTCCAGGGAATGGTTTGTCAGGCTGGGGAAACAGTGGCGGAAGCAGTGTTAACCTGTCTACTATGTTCCTAGCATATGCAGCAAAGGAGGAAAGTGAAGCATGGCTGGATTGATATGCCCTCATCCCCTACTAGTGACTGGTGTTGTGGGACACTGGCCAGACTTCTCCTTTTACTTTCAGCAAGGATCATTTGGCTAGATCCCTTTTCCCCCCAGGTGAAAATGTTCCCCCTCAACTAAACACTTGTCTCATTATCTCCCCATTTTGGGTTTAGTGCTGTCTGCTGCTACCTAGCTTGGCTACACCTGTTCTGTGTCCAAGCATTTTAGAGTAAAACTATCCAGAGCTGTCAACAGACACATAAAGCCTGCCTGTTTCCATGGAAACATGATCCGCTGAGCCCTGAATATAATGAGCAGTTCCCAGAGCTACACAAACACTGGACTTTACTATATGAGCAGAGGGAATTGTCTGCCATGACAGTTATTGAGATGCAATTCCCCTAGGCTGCTGCACTAACAGTTGTTTAGACTGTGTTTAAAGAGAAAGTACACTGGTCACTGTTAAAATGACAATGTTTGCCAGCTGTGCTCTCTCAGAGAGCTACCTTTCTCCCCCCACCCCTCCAGCCCTGTCCTTGCTGCAGCAGATAAATGCAGGGATGGGAAGTTCCAAGAAGACATTGTTCCTTAACGAAAACCGCTATGGTGTTTTTAACTTATAAGGTTAACCTCCCTCCATGTGCAAGGTTGCTGTCACTTTATCCTAACCTTGGTTTGCAAATTCTTTCACTGCCTCTGGGGCCTTTTAAGGGCTGCCAGTGTGAACTTTTAAAAAAATGGCGTTGTGTTAGAAATCAAGGCACTTGATAGGCAGCCTTTGGTGCGTCTACATGAGATGCTTTAAGGTACATTAACCAAAATTCAAAGTGCATTAAGGCATGTGTCTGCATGTGCATGCCCTTAATGTGCTTTAAAAATGGTGATTTTGAGCTAATCTCACCTAAATTGGATACCTCCAGCCCATGAGGCTCTCCATGGGTCCAGAAATTTGGCAGCAGGGAACCCTACAAGTCTAATGACATGGCACCAGGTGCTAGATCTGGCCCACAGGCTAGAGGATGAGCGCACCTGCCCCAGAAATCAGGAAAGCTGCAGATTCATTGTCATCATCCATCCTTTTTGATCAGTGCAGTTCATGGTGCCTTAAAGGCTTTATAGAGTGGGTTTCTGGCCCCAGGCATCCATAGCCTTAAGTGAGATAACTCAGTGAACACCAACATAGGCCTACGATGCAAAACTCGGAATAGCGTAGTGCCAAAGAGAGGAAATGGGGGTGGGGGGAGACACTCTTTGAAAAGCTTGTCAATTTCTTTTTTGCACATCAACTTGTGATTATTTGAGATGTCTTGTGTTAAGTAACTGATTTTTAAAAACCCAGTTCATTCAACTGGAATATCAGACAGAAGAAAAAAGAAGGAAGATTAAGAAGACGTGGTTCTATTGAATGGTCCATAGTCCCATGTGGGGCGACAAGTTCGGCTCTTCTGCTGCTGGGATAAGTCTTTCATTATGAGTATTTTGTTGCTTTCTAAATGCTCTTTTCAGCACTGAATACAGGATCATTGGATGTGCTGACTCCCCTCAGACCAAACTGCAGCCAATGGGAGTGGAGTCAGCATTTCATACTGGCAGGCTGAGGGATTAAAACCATCATTATAATCACAGTGCCATGGCTGTGATTCCATGGGTCCATCATCATCATAGTCATTGTTATTATTACCGTCTTTGTGGTAGCTTCTAGTCATGAGCTAGGATCTCCCTACTGGCACTGTGCCAACAAATATGAATAATCAAAGCAAAGAAGCCTGTCTCTGGAATGAACCATTCAGCTAGGGGTGGTGGCGATGCTGAGGCAACAATGTTCCTGTTTCTTCTCCTTAATGATAGGACCAAGGCACCTGAGCCCCAGTTTAGAGTTATAGAGGGTATCTCTACACATGCATTTCTGCCAGTTTAAATGTACTCTGCAGTAAGTTACTGCACAGTAAGCCGGAATAGGCCACCATCTACACACATAGTCTTTAAAGCACATTAACACTGTGTGTAGACTGACTTGGGACTCATGTGCGCACTCATGTGCGTTACTGTGCGGTAACTAATTGGGTGTAAATTTGATACCTGCATGATTTATGTTCATGTCGGCATATTTACTGTGCGATATGGGCAGGAATATGTAGACGTGCCCAAAGAAAAGTAAGGCTGGAAGGGACCTTCAAAGGTTACAGCTAGTCCAACCCCTGGCCTGAGGCAGGATTATCCCTACCCAAACCATCCTTTACAATACATAATCTAAACTCTACATAAGACTGCCATCAGCCCTGACACAACACAGACCTAATACCCATACCTGCCAAAGGTAAAGCAGGGGAAGAGCAGCACCGAATGTCCCTCTTCTATAAAAGGTTTTAAATATATGCTCAAGAGAGCCCAGGTAGAGGGCCACAACCTCTGCTACAGAGGAAAGCAACAACCCCCATGGTCCAGACCAATCTGACCATGGGGTAAAATTCCTTCCTGACCCAAATTTAGCAAAAGACTTATGGCAATCACATCCCATTGAACTACTGTGCATGTAGACTTAGGCAAGTGCTTACGTAGACTTTTGGGGATAATACTGGAATACTAGAGACTGCAACAAAGGCTAGTTGGCACCAGTGTTGCCCCGCTAGCATCTCTGTGACTCAGGGGCAATACTGGTGCCAATTAGCCTTTGTCGGAATTTTTAGTATTTTACTGAGGGGTGCAAGGGCAAGAGCACTCTGGAGAAGTTACAGGGGGTTGGTTAGGGTGGTATAAAGCTGATTTCAGTTAATCACATGAGATCTCCACATTTGCACAAAGCTAAACATCTGCCACAAGGGTGAACCTGAGGGCAAGCTCTGTCATACCAGGTTGCTCCTTAAAAAAAAATTTAAATATAATAATGAAAAAACATGTAATAAAAAGTTAGTTTTGCAAGAAGCTGACAGGTTTGGCAGAGTGTTCATTATATGCTGTATCAGTAAGTATATGAAATGTCAGTGTGAAGGGAATTCATTTCCCAGTAACAAGCGTGACAGACTATTGAATTGAACTGAGAGGGAGTCTGCAGGCAGCAGGGTGATGGGGCTATAATCAGAATTTCACTCCATCAGAGTTTACTTGAAGAGGGTTTTCATTTTGGTTTTTAAAAGTCCATTTTTTGCCTAAAGCAAAGAATTTACGGCCCAGGTTCCTTGCACCGACGTGCTATTCAGCAGAGATTAGGCACTTGGAAGAATACTGTGTGTCTGGGGAGAGCCAGGCCATTCTGGCTGGCCACAGAGACCCAGTTCATTTGTGTTTCCCTCTGTCCCATTCCAGTTCAGCTGGACTCAGTAATCCTATGGAAGTTCCTCCTAATTCTAATGGACCGAAGGGGTCCTCTGATAGTCAGGATCTTATATAGAATGATGATCACATACATATTCCTTCTCTATATTGGTGCAGCTGCCATGGAAGTCAACAGAGACCATGCTCTGGTAAGCAGCATTTGGCACTAACATTGAAAGTGCGAGGGTGTATTTGGTGGACAGGCAGGGTTTAGGGGATAGGGAGGCCAAGAGAGTGAAAGAGCAGCAAAGGAGAGAGGCTGAAAATGAGGGGGGAAACAAAAAAGGAAGGGAGACAACTGATTGGCAGAGACCTGCAAACAGAACCAAAACCTCAAATACCTACAGAAAAAGGGACATGATTAAGGCCCATTAAATCAGGCAATTATTACTTTTACAGAGCACGAAAAACAGATTACACATGCCAGGTACATCACTAGAGTTAAGAGCCCCTGTGTTCTTCTGTTCCCTCCTGCTTGTATCTCTGAATAACAGTTAATGTAAAAGGTAGGCATGCTCTCCTTCTCATTGCTTTTTTGTGATCCAGTCTGAAAGATAAGATGACAGAGCATTACAAAAGTAGATGTATCAGGTATCCAGGTTGTAGCCATATTGGAATAGAGGAAATGGCAATGAGGACTTGTAGTTGAGATGCTGTGTTTTATTAGACCAAAAAGTTTTTGCAAAATAAATTCTTTAATTATAAGCTTTCAGGCACAAACACCCTTCATTAGGTGTTGGAGAAAAGATTGAAAAAATTCTCCTGGGTAGAAATGAAAGTTTATATTTCATAGGATTTCACAGAGGAGTCAACAGATGGAAAACTCCTCTGGGCAGTCAGTTCATAGTTGGTATGAAGGCTCTCACCTCCTGTGAGGATCTGTGATGATGCACATTACCTTGAAGCAAAGGCAGGAGCAGGAACTCAGGTTTCAGGTGGTCACAGTTGCTTCCCAGTTGTAAATATATGAAGATTTCATTTTTTTTTAAAGTAGATGTATGCATGTTTTTTCAAGACTTGATGAAATTAGCCCACTGCTTAGGAAAGCGTATACTCATAGTATCATAGCGCTTAGGATTGGAAGGGATCTAAACAGATCATCAGGTCCAACCCCCTGCCCTAAGCAGAATGAATGCCAGCGTCACATCATTCCAGCCAAATATCTGTCCAGCCTCCTCTTGAAGACCCCCAAGGTAGGAGAGAGCACCACCTCCCTTGGGAGTCCATTCCAGAGCCTGGCAGCCCCAAGTGTAATGTAATGTCTCCTGATGTCCAGCCTAAGCCTTCTCTCTAACAATTTGTGGCCATTATTCCTAGTAACCCCGGGTGGTGCCCAGGGGAACAGAGGGTCCCCTAATTATTGCTGGTCCCCCTAGTGAGTTTGTAAATGGCCACTGGATCCCCTCTCAGCCATACTATCCATCTCTGATTCTGTTAGTCCATAAGGTGCAATCTACCATGCCTTCTGCCTTGTGAGAAACTGGCACAGCTAACTACCTCTCTCTTCTTTTCAAGACTTACACAGGGTCAAATAGAATTGCATTTAGGAGCCTTATATTCACAAAGCCACATAAATTAGGTGGAATAGCATCTGGCTCAAACGGATTTAAACTCACCTTTAGAATATCACCTTGGATTTGGCTTTCAAGGGCATTTCTCCTGAGCACATAAGATGTCCCAGAATCCATCATATCGGGACACCTAGTGGTTGGTCTGCACCAGACCATCTATTCTATATGAATTCTGCCTTAAAGAGCAGATACGTTTTATGCTGGCTTGTGGCACAGAAGTGAATTGTAGGTAAATAGACTTACCCTTGTTCCTGAAGTAGGAATTTTACACTGTCTTTGTTTTGTGTCTTTTGTCTTTGTCTTTATCTTTTTGTCTTTGTTGCATGAAATTGCAACTCAGATTTTGGAAGTTTCCAAAGAATGTCTTTCTGAATGATCGCCTTTACTTTCTTTCTCTCTCTGTTTTCATGAAAACAGTTATTTCTCTTGTCTTCAACCACAACTTTTCCATGAAGTTGTGTGCCAGGTAGTCCAGCTGGTAGATGTGTTTTAGTCAAACACAAGTAGTTGGGCTCAGTACAAGGATAACTGGGTGACCTGTACTGCACAGATGTGGATTCTACAAAAGATTGGGATTTTTGTCCATTATGGCCTTAAAACTCTTCTATCTATAAATATAGAGCTCCAGGAAGAACTCAGCTAGAATGATATGCATATCAACAGGTTAAGAAAAGAAACAAGGAGATCCCCTTAAAAAAGACAATTATGGTCTTGAAAGAACTGACTTATATTTCACTGCTACAAAGTCTGCCAAGTAATTGTTTCTGCTTTATTACAGTGGAATTAATTACACAGTAACTATTACTAAGCACTAGGGATGTCCAACCAACCAGTGATGGATGAAATAGCTGAACACTCTTGCCCTTAAAATCTGGGACAGTGTGGGAGTTTTCATATATTGTCATAAAGCAATCTTCTTGTGATCCAGCAACAAAGTGGAGGAGCTGAGAATTAGAGGCTGAACTGTTTGACAGCAGTCATTCATTCAAATATTGATTCTTTTTCTAATTACTGTCTCCATCCTCTCCAGGCTACCTGTATTTCTAATACTTGCTGTGTCTTCCTTGTTCAAGCATAGGGCTAGAGCACCTTTGCTCTGCTTATTAGTCTTCCAGCTTAACGTAAAAAAAACTTGTTACATGTTTCATTGTGATTAAAAATGTCAACAAAAAAAAAAATCTTGGAATGACTCAGAAACACACAGGATGGAGTCCTGGCTTAGTTCAGATCAATGGGAATTTTACCAATGACTTTGCTGAAGCCAGGATTTCACATCTGTCAAGGCCCTGTTCCGTTCTTTCACTCTAACTGGTATTAGTAACTTGATTATATATGTTCTTATGTGAGGTGAACATTTCTTCTAGTAACCAGCTCTTTAATCTAACTTGCAAAGCTGTATCAAAACCTGATAACAGGAGGCTGAACCATGGCAAATTCAGACTAGAAATAAGGTTTCAAATTTTTTGACAGGCAATTCATCATTGGAACAACTTACTGTGGGATGCAGTGGATTCTTGATCAATTAAATGCTGTAGATTAGGCTTGTCCAACATACGGCCTGCAGGCCACCATGCACCCTGCCAAGCCGTTTTCTGAGGCCCAAGGTGCTGCAATGGGGATTGAAAGTAAACACTGCTCACTTTTGATCCCATCCCTTGTCCCTCCCCCAGCCCCTCAGCAGCTTTCTAATTAAGGGGGGAGGGGGTAGTCCTTTGGCCAGCCCACTGGGTGATAAAAAATTCATGATCTGGCTCCACATTCAAAAAGGTTGGAAACCCCTGCTGTAGATCAAGACTGGTTGTCTTCCCACAAAGTTCACTGTGCCTTACCTAGAAGTGATGAGTTCAGGAAATAGTCAAATTCCTGTGCCGTGCATGAGGTCACGCTTCATGATTCTAATGATTTCTTCCAGGCTTAAAATCTATGAGTCTGGATCAGTTGTTTAGAGCAGTGGTTCCAAACTTTTTTATACTGCAGACCAACATGGGAGCAGGATGGGGCGTATGGAGCCAGCTGCCTCCCTCCTGGGGCTGCTCCCCACCCCTGCTCAGCTTTAGCCTCACACGTGACTGCCAGCAGCGGAAGCTGCTCACCCGGGCAGACAGACAGCGGGCCAAGCTGGGGGCTCATGCCATGACCCAGCAGCCCAGGGATTGGGAACCTCTTGTTTAGAGCAGCCTTGGTTGCTGTCAGGCTGCAGTGCTGTTTTAAAAGCTGGGGGTAGAAAACTGAGAGGAAATGTTCTGCAGACTACAGTGAGGTCTGGGTTAACTATGTGTGCAGGAGAAGGGTCATGTAGAGATAGCTTGTGTGCTGTTCTTGGACATGATCTTGCCAGGCAGTAGGCAGTTTGCCTCCCATTACTGTCAGCATTTGCAAAGTGAAGGTGCCTGGTATTTTTGGTTGATAATTTGAATTTTGAGTGAAGATGAACAGGACAAATTATTATTATTTCTTTTCTATTTTTCTCACAAGCTCTAACATCTTGCCGGAGGAGTCCTGTAAAGATATTTCTTTGTCCTTTCTTCCTCTGCACGCTTGTATTTCTGTTTCTTGCATGCTGCAGGGTATTCTGGTGAGCAGGTTAGTACATTAACAGAGACCTAGTGCAATTTTCCAATCCACTGTCCTCCTCTTCAAGATAAGCCCTCGGCACAGCTCTTTGTGTATTGAGTAGGGCAAAGAATCCTGCTCCTTGATAACAGGTTGAAGACTTGCTGGCATCAGTAGAGTGTCTCTTTTGTTTGCTAGACAAACAAGCACACATTGAGCATGTCTACATGTGCATTTAAGCACACCTACGTTTAATATGCTTTAGCTTAATGTGCATTTCTGGGTTTAGGCAGACATCTACATGAGCAGGCATTAAAGTGTATTTACATTATGTGTGGACTGACTGAAAGTTAGTCCCAAGTCAGTCCATACACACAGCATTAATGTGCTTTAATGTGTCTACACATGCGTTAATGTGCTTTAACTGTTCACGCCTAAATTTGATACCTGCATTTGCAGGTATCAAATTTAGGTGCAAAAAGCCGAAAGTCACCATTTTTCATGTGCATGGTGGATATGCATGTGTAGATGTACACATTTAACGTGGATTAATTTAGATTAATGCACATTAAAGTGTCACGTGTAGATGTGCCCTTTGTCTCCTATATGCACATTTTACTGTTTCACATATCGCATTCTTTTCACCCTTAAATGAGGCATTACTCCCCAACAAAATCTGGAATTTATAGATAAGAAGTATGTTTACCTTTATCTGGCAACATTTGTCTCAAATGTAATGCTTATAGGCTGTGAACAGTGACTCAGCTCTTGACAAATGGTTACATTAATCTTTATAAGGTTCAGATGGCTCCTGAAATACGATATGACCTCACCCCTATAGAATAACTTAATGGGATTGCCTAAAACATGGTTGCTGCTGGAGCACTCCCCCATTCTTAGTAGTACTCAGGTAATCGGAGAAGGTCCCTAGTTCCCATCAGGTTTATGTTACTGTATAGTTATTCTTCTACGTGCCCTTCCTTTTTAGAAAAAGAATTCTCACCATCTTACAGTTGTCCAGAGCCATGTCACTGACAACAAACTATGGGTCTTTCTCCCAGTGTCCAATCCTCTGTCCAGACCTTCCTAGCATACCCTGAGAAATGGGTCCAGAAAGAATCAACTCTTTTAGCTGAGACACTAGTAAGGCAATGTCCTCAATGGGCATCACCCACCAAGGTCAGAGTAGAATGAGAGGGAAACATTCAGTTTTTCCAGTACACTGCTATATTGCAGAATGCTTTGGGTCAGGAGCTCTCAGGGACAACAGGATGGTATTGCTGCCTTTTGGGTGGGGCATCTGACAGGCCCCGAGTTTTACCCTTCCCTGAATCCTGTTGAATGTCCCATTGCTTTGTTTGCAGAGCCAGGTTATTGAGTGTGGAAGCAGCAGTGGCTGCTACCACTGTAGTTTGCGATAGATGAAGAGTCTTCCAGAGGAAGGCAGCTACTTCATCTAACTCTCTTATTAGACCTCTCACTCATATTAGGCTCCTTTACAAGGAAGCAAGGACAACTACTTCTGTCTTTGTCATGAACAAAATTAAACTTGGAGCAGAGAATCTTGGGGAAGACAAATGTTACCCAAGCAAGGATTGCATTTATTTTGAGGAATAAGATTACTACTTTCCTGCTCCTCATTCCATAATATATATTTCCCAATAACATTTGTTATGGTCTTAGAGACATCAAACAATTTAAACCTAATTAGATCATTCAAATTACTGGTGACAGGTGAATTGCAGATTCATCTTGTGGGCTGCTATTGATTTGGCTCAAGAATGGCTGAGAGAAACTCTCAGGAAAAGTTTGTCCAATAAGCACGATCAATGGGCAAGCAGAGCCTTCAAAGTTAAAACAGAGATGATTAAGGAGTATTGTTCATTAACAAGAACTGCAAAATATCCTTGTTCAGACAAATGGGTTCTCTCTCTCCTGAACACATTGTACAGAAGATGGGGCATTTCCTTCATCTTTGGGCTGTGTTCAGCTTCATGGTGACTGTGCTTATCAAAGGTGTTGGGCAACATATTTACCAGCAAAATTAGGTATATGCAAAATAATTACAGTCTGGAGAAAAATCTCCCTTTTGTGCGATCAATGTTCTTAAATCTATCATTCTCCTCCCCCCCCCCCCAAAAAAGAAGATATGTTGGTTCTGGGGAGAAATAGGTACCATTTTAATGCATTGTAAAATATATGTGAACTCACCTCTTTGTTCCAAAAGAGATGCTTGCTGACCTAGATGTTGGTGAAGGGCAAGGGGAAATGATGAACAAGTAAATGGAAAGGTAGCTAACTGGCTAGCAAAAATTGGCAATGGGAAGAAAAGAATTATTTTCTGGCATTTTAGGATTATGATTCATGGAAGAAGGTAGGGCAGGGTGGCACCTTAGCCATGAAGTATGGTATACAGAAGCAAAGTATGTACGTCCTCAGAAGTTCATGTACTAAACACAGTTGGCTGGAGATCCTGGCAACATCTAAGGGACTGCTGAACTCTGCAGCTAAAGTCTACCATATGGGGTATTTATAACACTCAATTTAGTCTCTACCCAAAGACCCTTTCTTTATGGGAAGGGGAAGGCTCTGATTTTTTTTTTTGTGTGTGTAAAATTATGTCAAAAGGTTGAAGAAGTTAAACACCATTCATACTTGATTCAGAATGCATTGGATACAACATTGCTGTCTTGATTACATTGGCCCTGCTTGGAACTGGTGCTAGGTATCTGAGAGACTGACCTCCACATCCACAATATGACATGGTAGCTGTATTTCACCAATCTAAAAGAGCTATCAGCAAGTAGAGGGAGCCCTGCGAAGTCAAGATATAGGACAGTCCCTGGAATTGGTTCAAAATTGTGGAAATTACTTGAACCAAAGATAAGAACAACCTTACTGCAGCATTTGGAGCCATATGGCCAACCTACCTCTTCAGCCACAGCTTGTTTTTTTCGTTGGGTTTTTTCCCCCATAATAGTTACTTCAGTCCCACAGATTAATTTTGGAAAACCTACCAAAATCATTCAGCTTGACTGATGACAGAGAAGCAAAAACAAAAGTTCTTTGTTTATTCTTTGTTTAAATATTATTTAAAGGAAAATGGCTTTTCAGTTAAATGGACATTTTTATGGGGGGAGAATATTTTTTTTGAGAATTTTCAGGTTCTTGCTGAAAAAATCCAAACCTTGTTGGCATTCTGTTGTCTTGGAGAAGGAGAAAATATTGTCAGTGTTCAGACTTTCAGTTGCAGCTAGTTAGCTTTAGATGTAAAGTACCAGGATAAATAGGCAGATTTTTCATATCCCATGCTACCATCACCTGTAGCTTGTAAGACTAGAACCAGATTTACCCAACACTACAATGCATCTGCAAGACACATGCTGTCTATGCAATGTAATCTCTTTACACACAGGAATATATGTTTCCAAATGGAGACTATTCATTTCAGGTTTCCTGGCACCTCTCTCTGGAATATGTAATGTAATAACTCAGACAAAAGTTACTTTGAATAAAATAACTTTATCAGCACTGGTCCTGGGGTGTTCATCACAGCCTCATCATAGGATGACATGACAGTAATGCCACACAGAAATGCACTGCCATTCACTTCCAACAGAAATGAGGACTTGTGATCCCAGGGCCTGTCATAAGATCTTGACAGAAATCGCATAACATCTGGTGACAGTGTGGTAATTAACTTGCATCACCAGTGAGCACTAACATTTTCGCTTGCACACGGCATGTAATAACAGAGATTAATTTAGGATATCAGTTATTTATTTATTTATTTATGACAAATCAGAGACCTTTTCTGGAACTGACACACCACTGTCAAAGAGAAACCAAGCTCTGCAGGCTGGGGCCTTCTGCTGTCTGCTTCGCTGCCCTTAATGAGTATGAGGTCAGACCAGCTGGTAGGGAAAAAAAAAAAGAGGAAAGAGTTGCTTCAGGCCTCTTTGGGAATGAGAGAATTTGGAATGAAGAAATCAGAAGAAGAGATAAGTCAAATGGCATGGACACTTACTTTCATAGTATCATGATTTATATCAGAGGCCTCAGCCCAGATCAGGTCCCATTTGTGCTGAGGAAACTGTACTCCTCCTACATGCAGATAGAGTGAATGTGACTCTGTAGCAAAAAGGATGCTTGTTCCCTATTTTCACATTCAATTTGTTTTGTAAAGTTTTGCTGTTTAAATACAGCTACTCTGAAGTCAGCAATGGAAGGTCCAGGAAGATTAAAGTGTTCTGCCACAGGCTTCTGTGTCTTTTTGCAGTTGATATTGGACTGGCATCCATTCATTCTTCCATGTATAGATTGCCTTGTGTGTCCAACATTGACAGCAGAAAAGCACTGGAAGCAGGGGATGGCATATATGATGTCAGAGGACCAGGTAATTGAACCCCTGATGTTATAATCCATGTTGTTCTATCCAGTGATTTTGAGGGTATGTAGAAAGGTTTGGTGAGCAAAGGAGATATGTCAGGCACTCCAGCAGCTTACAGTGGTTGTATCTATAGAAAACCATATATTGCAAGCCATCTTAAAGGGTTGGAAATGACTACACTTGATTTGATAAGTATAGTCTTATTCATAACCACAATTATCTGATATCCCCCCAAAAATCAACCATTGGATGACAAACCAAGAAATGTGTTTAGCTAGCGGTGCTTTAAAAAACTGTTTGACTAAAAAAATCTTGACTGTCAACTGTGTTGAGAAAAGTAATGCTCTTCACTATTTTTTCTGATGCTGTTCATGATGGGATATTAAGTTTATTATCTTTTTTCCTAGAGAACAACTATATTCTCCTAGAGAACAACTATATATTTCTCAAGTGGTTGTCTTTTAATTATAGATTAAGCAAAAATAGAAACAAAATCTAAAAAAGAACTGTCTCGGAGACTTCAAAGTGTGTAACAGGCCGCTCTCCTTGTAACATAAGAGCTCTTAGGAGTTTAAAGATATGATATGAAGAAATCAAAAAGAGTGCTGTTTCATAGTTATACACACTGCAATTTCAAGTAGTACATTTCAGGGCCATCTGAGATCATGGGATCTCAAAGCCCTTCATAAAGAATAAATGCAAGTTCCAGAAAGGTAGTTATTGTTCTTGCCACTGTTAACTTTGGTAGATGGGGAAAATGAAGCACAGAGAGGATAAATATTTGGAGGGTCAAAGGAAAAACATGTCTGTTAAACAAAATCAACATTCCTGACTCCCTGTGCTTTGACCACATGATCCTTTCCTCATTATGAAAGGGATTTTCTTGTATATCTTCCCCCTCTATCACTGTGTTTCATTTGAACAAACAAATGTCCCAACGTGGAGGATATATGGGCTACACAAAGGGAAAGGGGGTCTGAAGGATAGGTATAAAACCCAGCTTTAAACAGTAAAGTTGAAACTTTAACATGGTGATTCTCAACCAGGCTCTTGAGTTCCTTTCAAGGGTTGCCTGGTGTGGTCAGCACTGTTACGTGTGCAAACATGATTCACAAGATGAAGCCAGAGATGTTAATTAGGAAGTCATTATGTCCTGTTGTGATCTTTCTGAGTTTTTTGCAACAGAAGAATTTCTCTGTTATTTTTCTGTAATAAAAAAAGTTAAAGCTAAGATCTGGCATTTTCCAAAAAGTGTGCGAGTGTCTTGAGAGATACCTTGAGTCTAAAAATGTTGAGAACCACAGCATTAATATGTTAAAGTTCATGATCTGAGAAAAGCTCTTTGGCTAGGGAAAGACATTACACATAAATCAGTTTAAGTGATCAGAAACTGCTTTAAACCTATGACAGAACAGATGTTCAATGCATATAAGACAGTTTAAAAATGGCTGAAACTGGCTTGAGGTAAACCTGGTTGAATGTAGTAACAGACTTAACTGATTTGGGTCAAACCAGTTTATGCAATGTCTGTCCCAGACCCCTTCCTGGTTTAACTTAAATCAGAGTCTCCCATCATCTCAGACTCTTTGAAGGCCTGGACAGGGCTCTCTGCTCTAGAAAAGGACTGGCCCAGCCCCTCTACCCCCTGCTGGAGCTCTGGTGGAGACTGAAGGCAAAGCAGTGTCTGTCTGGTTTCCCTCAGCTCCCCCCCCCCCTCCAGCACTCCCTGCTCAAGCAAGAATTCCCACCTCCTCTCTCCCACAGCACAGGCCATAGCCAGCATGTGGTATGCTAGCACCAAAGGCACAAAGGACAGTGTCTGCTTAGGGCTTTTTGGAGCTAATCAACAGATCATCTAGTAGTATCCCACCATTTCTTCCTTGGAAACAGTTGTTTAAGAAGAGCTTGAACTAATGAGAGAGGTTTTTGTTTCCTTGATGGGGTGCTAAATGCTGTGTTATCAACTCCCTGCTGGCTCCCCTGCTGGTCAGGAGTACGGCCGGGGGAGGGGGGACCCCGCTGATCAGAGTGTCCTCTCAGGACCTGGCCACATCCTGCCCTCACCTCAGTACTATGGTAGGAAAGGGAGTGCTGCTTTAGTACTCCCCAGCTTCTAACCTGAGCCACTGCAGGGATGTGCCTGCATTTCTTCAGTCCAGGGGGAATGTCTTTATGATTGCAAACCGATTCAGCCTAGCCAGGTTAGACTAATCTGCAAAGAATGAATCAATTCAGACTCAGGCTTTTTAAATGTCTGTCCCTAGCCTTTGTGGTTATGGGGGTGTATACCAATATGGAGAGGTAAGTCCATTCAGAGAGCTTCTGTCTTGTTTTCCCAGTATCTCAGGACTTTGGGTTTGATTGCAAATCAGGTTTTCAAAATGACAGCCCAGCTTCTCTTCCTGCTTGAACCTGAAATCTTAAATCAGTTACTGATTAATTCACTCCCTCTCTCCTCCAGCCTGCCCACAACTTAGAATTCCCTACACTTTCTGCATGTAAAATCTCTTGAGCACACTGTTGCTTTAGTGTATAATTTTGCATTTAATTACCTTGTCTCATGGTTTGTACAGTTTTTTTTTTCTTTATAGGCAATGGATGGGTGTGACTTGTCCTCTAAGGCACAGATGTCCTTATATGTATGCAAGTGTGTTAATAAGGTACCCTAAGTGTCAGATTATGGAGCCTAGACACTAGCTGGATGGTAGTCCTATTGCTTGTAGTAGCTAAATGAATGTTACTTGTACATGCATGAACAAATGCATGCTGCTTTGCAAGAGGTCTCTACCTTCTGATCCTACCTGATCTGGCAAACACATGGTATTAGTACACAGAAAAGTAAATGGCATTGCTAGTGTGAATCTAGCATAAGGCAGAGTCTGGCAAACTGCTTCATAACCACATGAAGAAAGGGCCTGCAATGTGGTAGCAGGTGGACTGGCACACTTTGGTAAGCTGCTTTGCTTGTGAATCACCTGAAGAGAAGCAGCAGGATAAGTACACTAGCAGAGCAGTGGTCAGTGGGTATGAGCTCCTGCTGACAAGTTCCACAGACATAGTGGCTGGTCAGAAGCTGGAAGAAAGTGTGTACTAATGAAGTACTTTCAGATGGTAACCAGCCTAAGGCACTTTTTTCTTCCCAGGGAGAAATCCGATAAGGTCACTGCACTGGAGGAAGGGTGCATACATTTCTAACAGATCTTTGTTTGATAAATTTCTATGAACCAGTAGTAGAAGGAGCCTAAGCATGGCTGACTTATGACAACACTTACCTGAAGTCAGGAGAATTTGCCTGTTTACAACAGTTGAAGATCCAATTGGCAAGAAGTAGCTATAAAATGTATTTCTTTCTACACTTACAAATATAAACCATATTCCTGCCCTGTCATGCCAATCTGGGATGATAGAATTCATGGAGGCAACCTGACGTCTCCCTCACTGACTCCTAATGTCCTTTGGTATCCCTCTATGGGACTTACACCACCAGAAAGTAGATCAACCTGCCATCTTTGCAAGTGATGTCTTTTCCGTGGCTCCTCACACCTCTTTTTTGGGGGCTCTTCTACTCAGCCAGATCATTTCTTCTCCCCTTTTTAATCTGCTACCGCTCCTGGAAAGGAAAGTTAGTAGGCCCTCTGCCACTCCTCTCCTTCCCATGAATTAAGATGAGGTTCTCCGAGTTGGCTCTTACTAAACAATCATCAGCAACCCATGTGTTCAGCTTCCTTTCCAATTCGTCAAGGATCTTGCTAATATATATATTCTCCTCTTTAATTAAGTGATGACACTTTGGTGGCAGAGTGTGCCTGTAAAATAATAAAGGATTTTGCAGTCTTAGGCACGGCAAGGCAGGCCCCAGGGAGTGATCTTCCCCAAGAAACAGAAATTATTGCAATTACAGAGCAATTGTAAAGAAACGGGAATGGAATGTTGGACTTTTCAGCAGCATTTTTCCAGCATTAAGATTTGTAATTAAGGTTGTTGGCAGTGAGTTATGACTTCAGCACATCCTCCAGTGGCAATGCATGCATTAGAGTACCTTCTGCTTCAGCAAACGAAGGGGCAAGCTTGCTCCTGGCAGATGTTGCCTACTTCAGTCAAATTCCATGTCTCTTATAGAGGGAGTTCTGGGCTGCAGTCCTTGTTTTCAGAATGAATGCTGTTTTATATCCAGTGACTGTCTAACTCATCAAGCGGTCTGGGACCTTAACCTCCAGGTTACACAATCAGGCTCCTTCTTGCTTGCTTTTCTTTTGTCCTCAAGGCTTTTGCATTCTTTGCCTTCAACAGGAGGGAGGCAAGCTGCACACTTTTCCTTTCCCCCACACCCCCACTGCAGCCAAGAATTTACCCAGCATTGGTTATCCTGGAATTTGCTAAATATTATATGCATATTCCTTACTAGCCAGCATAGATGATGTATTCATGCCAGTTACTGTCCTCTAATTAGTGCTGATACGTTAACTGTGGACAAGATCCAGATTGGAAAATTAGATGCCTAAATGGGAGCTATGTAGAATTTAGGAGTATAAATTCAAAAAAACTGATCCCCAATACCCAAGCTCCAGCAGCCACACAACTCATTACGCCACATTAGACTTGTGCACATGCAAAGAAACACCTTCCTCAGAATAACTAAAACCTTAATTTCATCTAAACTCCTTTGTGAGGTGACTGGTACCTCAACTCTGCCAAAGTGCAAATACACCTAATGAACCCCAACAATATCAGAGCATTGCAGCCATGACCAAAATACAGCCCATATTTTAGCTAATAGTTTGGCCATTCACTCAGGGAGTGGGAGACTTGAGTTTTAGCTTTTCCTTAGCCTCAAGGGATCCAAATTCACCTCTTCCTTCTCGCAGGAGAACATGCTAACACAAGACTAGCAGAGTCTGGGTTGGGACACTCTTCACCTCTCCAGCTGAAGAAGTTTGGTCACTGTGCCCCCAACAACCTAAAAGTCATGGCCCCACAAGGAAGAAGAGCAAACACCAACTTAACCTATATACAATCCGTTTGGGCATTCAGCTAGACTGGAAAACATGGACTCTGAACACTGTTTTCAGAGTTGTTATTAAAAAAAAAGACAGAAAACAAAAATCCATAACTGTTTAATATAAAGCGTACAAACAAGGCCGGGCAGAAGAAACTCAAACACAGGACTTCCTCACTCTCAGAAAAAATTGCAACTGCACCGTGCTAGAATCATTCTTACTCTTACTTATGCTTTTTTTTGGCCCAGCGATTCCTGTTTTCTTGGCAACCAAGTGTCCCAGTTTGAACAGGATGGTATTCCCTCTCACCTATTCTCTACCTACAAAGTTATATGACAAAGGGTGAGCAGAACCCTCATCGTCCTTTATGTAGTAAAAACAAAGGCACCATGTAATGTTGGGCCCCTGCAGGACACGCTTGGCAATCTGGTGGTTGCACCAAATGATAAAGCTGACCTCTTTAACAAATTCTTTGCCTCCATTTTTCTGAGCGAGGACCAGGACATCTCCCCCACTGGGATTCCAGATGGACCCAGGAGAGGCACCGCTAGGCCTAGGGTCAGGGAGAACCTAGTTAGGGAACTTCTGGTGGGGCTGGACGTGTTTAAATCAGCTGGTCCAGATGCTCTCCACTCCAGAGTGCTGAGGGAATTGGCAGGGGTTGTTGCGGGACCCCCGGCGTGTCTTTACAAGCACTCGTGGTGCTCTGGCCAGGTGCCAGAGGACTGGAAAAAGGACAGTGTGGTTCCCATCTTCAAAAAAAGAAGGAAGGAGGACCCAGGTAACTATAGGCCCGTTAGTCTTACCTCGGTCCTGGGGAAGCTCTTTGAGAAAATTATCCAGGAGCACATCTAAAAGAGACCAGCAGGAGAGATTATGCTCAGGGGCAACCAACATGGGTTCATTAGGGGCAGGTCCTGTCAGACCTACCTGGTTGCCTTTTACGATCAGGTCACAAAATCCATGGACGCAGGTGTCATGGTGGACATAGTCTTTCTGTACTTTAGGAAGGCCTTTGACTCTGTCTCTCACCCCATTCTCATTAAAAAATTAGGCGACTGTGACGTCAATGCCTATACAATCAGATGGGTCACAAATTGGCTAGAGGGCCGCACCCAGAGAGTGGTGGTGGACGGGTCATTTTCAACCTGGAGGAATGTGGGCAGTGGAGTCCCCCAGGGCTTGGTCCTCGAGCCCGTACTGTTCAACATCTTCATCAGTGACTTGGATGAGGGGGTGAAAAGTGCCTTGTTCAAATTCACAGGCAACATTAAGATGTGGGGAGAGGTGGGCATGCTACAAGGGAGGGACAGGCTACAACTAGATCTGGACAGGTTACAGGGGTGGGTGGATGAGAATAGGATGAGATTCAATACTGACAAGTGCAAGGTACTGCACCTAGGGAGAAGGAACCAGGAGCATACCTACAGGCTGGGGAACTCCCCTCTTGTCAGCACAAAGGCAGAAAGTCATTATTGATTCCAAGATGAACATGGGCCGCCAAGTAAGTAGCCAGGAAGGCTAACTGCACCTTGGCATGAATCCACAGAGCATCATGAACAGGTCCAAGGTGGTGATCCTCTCCCTCTATGTGCAGTTGGAATACTGTGTCCAGTTCTGGGTGCCGCACTTCAGGAGGGATGTGGCCAGCATTGAGAGGGTCCAGAAGAGGGCCAGTCACATGGTCAGGAGGCAGCAGGGCAGGCCCTACAAAGAGAGGCTACAGGACCTAAACCGGTTCAGCCTCTACAAGAGAAGGCTGACAGGGGATCTGATGGCCGTCTATAAACTTACCAAAGGAGACCAGAGGGGAATGGGACAGACCCTGTTCCCCCAAGCACTACCAGGAGTAACTAGGAATAATGGCTGTAAGTTGATGGAGAGTAGATTCAGGCTAGATATCAGGAGGCACTACTTCACAGTCAGGGTGGCTAAGATATGAAACCAACTTGCAAGGGAAGTGGTGTTCGCTGCTATGCTGGGGGTTTTCAAAAGGAGGCTAGATAGACACCTAGCCAGGGTCTTTTGACCCCAGCGTTCTTTCCTGCCCAGGGCAGGGTTCGGACTTGATGATCTGCTCAGGTCCCTTCTGACCCTACCAACTGTGAAACTTTCTGAAAGACAGTCACAACAACTATTGCTCTTCCTTCTGAACTCTATGCCGCTGCGATGTATTAGGCACCCTCAAAGCCTGTTGACTACATTGGGATCCACCAGTGATTTAGGCAAGAGTTTTGGGTACCACTCTGTCTTGTATCTGAATCACAACAGGGCTCATGTGTGACTCAGCCACCTAGCTGCCTTAACTGGGTTGCTTCAATGCATGTGCAAAAACCTGGGTTCAGGCATTGAGGATCTTTTGCAGTCCAACAGATAGGTGCCAATTGAATTTAAGTGTCTAATGAGTTTCATTGCTGCTGGTGTGGGTGTATTGTAGATCAATTGTTTGTAATTTAGGCACTTAATTCCATTTAAGTCCCTTTTTGGCACATAGCTTACCAATCTGGACTTTGTCCCAGAACTTCATGCCTGTTTGACACCAATTTGATTGTCACTAAAGTACTTGCCACTAGTTAAATTTATTGAGCAGGTATGCTAATAATGTATTGTTTAATCAATACTAGTCATTGCCAGTCCCTCTTATATTTCTAGATCTGTTTCTTTGGAGACTGTCTTATAAAACAGCCCTTTTCTAGTGGCAGGTTATATTAATGCATGGATCAAATAATTACTTTAACTGTTCTGAGAACTTGGTATACTGAGGAAATGACAAACATAAAGTGCCATGGAACTGCAGCAGGCTCTGGGGTAGAAGACAGAGGGGAGGCTGCAAAATGGTGAAGAAGGTAAAACATTGTACAGATTTACTTGGTGAACTTCCTCTTCCAAACTTGTCATGGGTTCCTGTATGCCTCATGACAGCCAAAGGAGCTTCAGATTTTAAAGCCCTATTGTAAACTGCTATAGATCTCAATTCTTGTACATTTAGTGTGGAAGACTGTGTCAAATTCTTCTGAGATGGGAATGTGCAGTTCCATAGAGATGAATCAGTTCAAGTGTGAAGCTTAGTTTACTAAACCTCTTATATGAATCGTATGAGACCACTTAGCCCAACCCCTGTGATTGGGTCTATGTCTCAGCTTTCTCAGCTGAAAAACAGAGCAATAAGAACAGTTCTCACTTATGACACCTTTTCATTTGTAGGAAGATGTATGGATTGTAGATCTAAGATACAGAAAGCTGGGGGCACAGTGGTTTAGAAGGCCTCTCTGCCTAAAATACTGGATCTTCTCTTAGTTCTAAGACAAATTTCCTTTGTGACACTTAGACAAGTTGCCCAACCTCTTCATTTCTCATTTACTTCATCAGTAATGTTAAGCTGCTGTAAATTATTTCCTCATGGAAGTGATACATGTTTTCAACAAACAAAGTATATGAAAGACAAAGTATTGTTAAGGTTCTAAAATGAGAATAGTATTTGACAACATTGAAATCAAGAAAGTTTTCTCATTTACTGTTGGGAAGCCTCTTGGGATGGTACCTAAGAGATGATTATGCTGAACTCTTCCATCTAGCTTAGAGTATTTCAGTAATTAAACTTTTCAGTAGGGTGGTAAATTTCTTATGCAGAAAAAATCATGGCTTCAAACTTTTTGTGTTCAAGATTAAATTTTCTGGATTTTAGTAGAAATCATATTCACACAAAGATGCCATAATTCAGGGGTTTTCAACCTTTTTAAATAAGAGTACCCCCGACAGCTGGACAAGTGTGTGTTTGGGGGGGGGGAGAGGAAGGGTGGCATGTGGCTGGATACAGAGTGGCAGCAGCATGGGGTGGTAGGTGATGGTGGTGGCTGCCACATGTGAGCTTATACTCTGCCTTTCCCCCCACCTCCCTCCCGCATCTGGCCAGCACCTGTGTGGCCTGCAGAGGGGCACTGCTGCCCTTGCCCCCCAGCCCTGCTACTGGGAGGCGGCAGTGCAGGGTGGTGGGTGGCAGTACTCTGTCCCCGCTTGCCCACGTGTACCCCCTAGGGCTTTTCCAAGTACCCCCGGGGATATGCATATGCCCGGTTGGCAACCCCTGCCATAGTTGATAATTAGAAGCTCCTTTTTTCACAAAGAAAAACAAAAAAACCTAAACTTGATATCAATGTTCGTTAAAGGTAGCTAAAAACATTTTGTCCAGAATTTTTAAGGGAGTTCACTTGAGATAAAAGTAAATTATGGAAATCTTCAGTCTAGAAGTTGCTTAAGTTGAATATCAGAAAGGAAAAGATTATAATGGAAACCACTCTGGATCATAATAATAGAAATGACAACTGAAAGTACCTAAGGCCAGATCCTCTTTCACTTATTAGGTGCCTCACTGTGATCCTATTCTACCCTTATCAAGTCCCTGAGGAGCTGTTAACAGAAAAGGCAGGTAAGTCTTTCCTCTGCTCAATGCATTTTATGCTAAGCTGAGGGCATGTCAAAAAGTTATTAACATTTTTTAAGGGCCATGTTCAGTGTAGAATAGGATCATGCTTAGGCACCTATGCCCTGGTATTTTTAAAGGGTCATCCATAACACCACCTTTAGATTTCTGATACCATAAGGAAATGCACATATTTTAATTATCATCAGCTATTCCTCTTTAAACTTTTCCTTTTCCTTCTGGACATGGATGCAGTTTATCAAGGGGCTGCGATTTGTTCCTGCATTAATTCACTATTTTGCAGTTGGAGAATTTTATTAGCTGTGTAAATTTTCTACGGTTTCTTATCTTGCTATGCCAGTCTGATGTCATAATCATTTTTATTTTTTGTGTGATCTGTTTTCAAAATATTTTGAAACCTGAATTTCCATAGAGTATGGAACGTACTTTTCCCCATGGCCTGGAGCTGTTTCCTATAAGGATTTGTTGTGAACTTATATGTTATTCTTTTGGAAATGTACAGGTCACTTCTTTGTTGTGGTTTTTTATGGCACCTATCATCATCACATCCAAGGGCAAAGTTGCATCCAGTTCAGCTTTCTCTGGCCAAGCCAGGGAGGGAGGTCTGGCCATCTTGTTTCATAATCATGAAGCACATGTCCTTGACTGGCTCGGACAGAGAAAACCGGAGCTAGACATGAAGCACTCATTCTTTGGCATGAGGAAAAACAAAGAGAAGGACAGGAGACGATGAAACCATGCTTCATGCTCTCCACATCAGCCAGCAGAACTGGGCAGGCACAAGGTGGAGAGAAGTAAGCTTTATCCCCAAAAGGCAGCATTACAATTTACATCTTCCAGTGAAGCAAGGAGGACACGTACCTCTGAGTCACAATTCTTTCTTTGGTGTCAGGCTGCCTTACGCTTGGGGCTGAGCTGAAAAGTGCATATAACCCAAAGTAATTTCCAGGCAAAATTGCAGTAAAGCAAAAATTGACTTTTGACATTGCCTGATAAATGCTGATGTTTGTTTCCAAGACTTTATATTTTATGCAATTTAATACCTAACAATGACTGACAACAGCAGTGATAGTAAAAAACATGAAAAAATAAAGAACCTTTGGCCATTTTAGTCTGCTGAACACTTCTCAGGTGGCAGATTTTCTCATGTCAGAGCCCTCTGATATCCAGCATAAGCCCTGGCCTTTCATAAACCCATAACTTTTCATCATTGTGGTTGGTACTGAAAAATCTATGTATAACAAAGTGAAGGTTGAATGCACTATCTAAACTCTGCTAAATGGATGTGTGCAGTAATGTACCATATTTTTAAAGATTAATTATAAATCTTAATCAGAAATCTAATAATCATACACACATAAAAAGTTAATTGGATGTTGATGTTGAGGGGTTTTTTTTAATTTGCATAAAGACTCTTGTTCAGGATTTTAATTGAGTTCCCCCTGGTCATATAGCTATTTTGGAAGAAAGAAAGTCAGTTACATTCAGAATTTTGCCTCTTCAATCATTTTTGTTCAGATCAACACTGTCAGTAGGGTAAGTATAACAAAGCCTCATATGAGGAAAAGAGAGAGAATAGAAAAGTACCTGTCCTTGATTCTGTTGAGTTACAGGGCAAGGTCAAAGAGCCCAGTCAGTCTGTCTCTAGACCTCATTTTCCTTCTCTGGCTAAGGACAACCATTCGTTTTTGGCTGGCTGGCTTTCATGCTAAGAAAGCTACTTGCTCTGATGTAGATTATCATGCAGATACAGCAACAATGTATTGGCACTGAATCAGTTCTCAAGTTGGGCAAGCTTCAACTAATGAGTGAGTACCTAAAAAGAGAGATGGAAGGAGCAGAGACAATAAAATTGGGATGAAATATACTACAAAATGATTTCAGGGACATGACTTCCTAGAAGTGAATGGTGACACATCAGAATGATGTGATGTTTTGGGGGATTTCTTTTCTGGCAGCTCATTCTTCTGTCTGCAGGATAGGTATACCTTATGACATGTATTAAGCTTTAAATGAATGTGTCTCAGTCTAATGGCAGAGCCTAGAAGCATGTCCATAAGGTCAGTGGTCAGCAAGTATTGTCACATCATGGCTGCCAGTGGTTCCAAATATTGTAGATGTCTTTGTTTCAAGGCATTTCTACCATGGCAATTGTTTACTTGATAAGAAGTCGCAAGAATCCCTAACCATAGTCTTTTCCTTCTTCATAACAGCAATTTTAGGCCAGATTCTTCTAGTCGAGCTCAAGTTTGAGAAGGAGCTTACTTCTCAAAAATATATATGCACATCAGTGGCAATACTCAGGGGATTAGGAATTATTCAGTATGGAAGAAATTAGCTGAATTCACTGATTAAAGTATCAGAGCTACATTGTTACAACATGGAATCATAGCAAAATGGGACTGGAAGGATTCTCCAGCGGTCATCTGGTCTAAGTCCCTGCTGAAAGGAGAAGCAGCCATGTCTACATCATCCCATGATGGATGTGTGTCGAACATCTTTAAAACTTGTAAAGTTGGAGAGTCCACAATGTCTCTAGGCAATGCATTCCACTGCTTACATACTTTTATAGTTAGAAAGTTATGCATAATGTTTAAGATAAATCTCCCTTATTACTGTTTAAGCCCATTATTTCTCCTGCCCTCTGTGGACACAACCCCCCCCCCACCTTTGATGAACATCCTTATAATGCCCCTTTTGGTGTTTGAAGACTGTTATTGAATCCCCCCCTTGGTCCTCTCTTGTCTAAACTAAATAATCCCATTTCTTCCAACCTTTCCTCTATTTCAAATTTTTTAGACGTACAAGTACTTCTGTTGCTCTCTTCTAGACTGTTTCAATTTGTGAACATGTTTCTTGAAATACAATATCTTGATCTGAACCTAAGTACTCAGAGAAGCCCTGAGGTCCAGATCCGGCCTGGGGAAACAGTTGAGTTTGATGCTCCTGGATTGGAAGAATGACTCTCAACCAAAAACCCGGTCACATTGATACTGCTGTTAGTGCATCCCAGTAGGCTATTAATTAGTACAACAATAGAGACCCTTTGTTTATTCCCTTTCTTCATCATCATCATCATCATTATTTATTAATTACCTTTTTCCAGAACAGACAGTGTGGGATCGTGTCTGGTCTCTGATGAATCTAAAATGAATATGGTAAGTTGCTTTAAGGTCTCCATATGCAAGGAAATAGTAAGTCATAACACATGATTTCTGGGAATTCAGAGAATGGCCTACAACATCTGACATCATGTTTAAGGTAAGGAAAATCTTGAAAATGCCTTCTGATCCACTGTCAGAAATCCTACTTAACAGCCTGGAGTCTACTCCAAATCAAATAAAACTTTTCCTTTTAATAACAGCTTTACTTCCTCTGCTCTGCTGACCTTAGAATGAGAATCAAAGGGGAAAAGATATCATACATAAAACAAAAAGAAAGAAAAACACGAAGAAGTGAATTGAATTCCACCTAAATGTCACCTTGCAAGTTGGGTTTTATTATTTTGATAGCAAGGCAATTTCGCTGACAAATCTGTTATCGGCTGCACGTTGTACAAAAGCAAAAGAAGGCATGTTATAGGTCATTGAAAAGTCATTTTTAAATAACAAGGGTCTAAGTAGTGCATTTGAATGCTTGTTAAGTGCTATGTATATAAATGTATGTAGCTCCTATGTTATGCATTGGGGAATACCTTATATGGAGCATAAATCAATCCTGTTTAAGCTGCATTCTCACTGAAGACTGTAGGCATGAAGGTACAGTATAGGAGAGAGAGTGTGAATGCCTCCTGGTGGGGGCAGAGAGGCAGAAGCCTCCTGTTCCTGATAACAGGATTTTATGCTAACTTGCAGCAGGGTGTCTTTCTTTCCATCTGAGACAAAGCAAAACATTAAGAAATGGTGGTCATTAATGCAAGGGGGATGGGAAAGAGGAGAAAAGAGGCTTGTCAGACTGCCTCTCCTTGCCCGGTTCTCATTTTACTGACTGCTGATGCTTCAGGCCGTGGAACTGATTTATATTTAAAGATATCTTTCACCCTTGGGACACAGGAGCTGTGTGCACACATGCTAGTAATGATAATGTAGGTGCTTACAGTCATGTAGCTCCCCCCTCCTCCCCCGGGTTTGCATTAGGGCAGTGCCAGTAATGAGCTAGGTTCTCTCTTTTGTCCAGTATATGGAGCATAAAAGAATGGCAGAAGTTGGGAGGTCAGAGGACCAATTACAGGTCTTTGATTCTCCAACTGATCCTAGGGGCAGGTCAGGCCTGCTGCAATCTGCACCAGTGGGAATGGGCATCAAGGGATGCACTTGTAAGTGGAGCACGATGATCTCTAGCCATGCTTCCTTCTTCCCTTATCTACAGCACAGGTTATAAGGGGGTCTTCCACCCCCACTCCAGCTAGAGACTCCTTTCCATCATGGGAATCGCCAGCGAAGTGATTTAATTGTGATTCCCTATGCCCTTTGCACTGCCAGTCTTCCCCAGTGCATATGTCTCTCTCTTATACATAACTAGAGGTGGTGCACCCAGTAGGCTGTGTCACTGTTCTTAGAATAAAAAAAACCAAAACAGTCCACACTTAAGATGTACTTCCTCCTGCTGAACAGTGCCATACTGTGCACAAAATGGGAGCCATTCAGGCATTTTGATGCAGATTCAAAAGTAGGAGCAAAGCCCAGAAAGGACAGCCATAGGTTAGACTTATTAAAGTAGAGCAGGTGTGACAAACATATGGTCTTCTGGCTATACCTGGCCCACAGACTCACTCCATCTGTCCTGCCAGGCTACTGTCAGTGTGGCACATAGTTGGCAAGACCTGCCATGGAATCCAAGGCTCTGTGGCCCCAGTAGACATGACCTTTGACAATAGGTAGGCAAGCATCAGCTGTGCAACACAGCCCTCAATCAGCCTGCAGCTGCCTGACCCACTACCATTTGCCTCCATACCAGCATGGTGGGTGCAGCTATCCCCTCCACTGCTATCACCAGTGTGAAGAGGCTGACAATGCCTCTTTGCAGGAACCCAATCTTCCCAGCCATGAGTTACCTGGAAGAAACGTCACCACGCTGCAGTGGGAACTCCCCATGCACCTGAAGCTGGCTTTATCAGCCCGGCAGGTGAGCTGGATTGGCTTCCCCAACACCCCAGGAGCTATTTCCAGCCAGGCAATTTGGCCAAGAGGGGGAACGGGGAAGAGAGGAAAGAGTGAGAGCTGGGGAGTACTGGCTGGGTGGTCCCTGCTGACCACCCAAAATAAAGAGACTTCAAATCCCCAGGAATGGGGTGGCAGATCAACTGTTCTGAGAGCTTGGAGGAGCTTATGAATTAGGAAGGTTAATTGCTGCTGCGAGCTATCAGTTACTGTGGTGGCACACCAATTAATGGATCCAGCTGCAAGGACTGCGTGGCAGGAGTCACAAGAGCCAGTGAGTTGTGGGCAAAGCAGCAGCTAAGCCTGCCGGCCAGGTCTCATTCTTTTTTTCTTTCTTTCTTTTTTCTTATTTATTCATTGTTGCTTTTTCTGGAGCTGGATCCCACTGGAGTGACCACAGCTGGGCCAGACTGGATGAATACCACCCCTCCTAGAACCCAGTAGAACATTAAAGTCAGGGCAGGCGAGAGCCAGAAGGAACCCCAGTGTGACTAAGAGGCCAGGTTTTTTTTCCAGCCGGATGTCATTGGGGCACAGAGGGTCACGTCCCTATGCAGTGATTCCCTGACACCAGGTGGGTTTGACTGCCCTCAGTCTAAGGGCCTGAAATCCAGCTCTTTGTCTTCTTGGGTGAGTAGTCAGTCCACTGCTAAAGGTGGGGAGCATGAGAAGCACTACTAGCTCTGTTTGAGAGTGAATGTGGGTGCTTCTATTAATGTGATTGCTACCAGTGTCACTTAAGAATATCTGCCAGATCAGGTTTTGCCTGAGGCAAAATGCTAGTGCCTACCAGGTGTAAATAGACTGCATGCCTCTTAGGTGAGGGATAAGGGTCTAGGTGATGGATCTGGATCATTTCTGAGTGCTCGCATCAGCCTAAGTCTAGGCAGTCAAAGAACTTATCAGGCCAACATGGAGACACTGAATGCTTCTAACTACCTAAGTGGTATAAATCTGGCCAATGGATTGGAAATCAATCTGGATTGGTTTTGGTGACCTTGGTGCCTAAACCCATTTAAACATTGCTGAGAATGATTTGGCTTGGTTCTCTGATTATTTGGGCTGGAGAGTTAAAGTGGCTTGGCATGATGCTACTTTGGCTCCAGAAGCTGATATTCCCTCATCTCACCAGCCCAAAGTACTGCCTACATGTGGGGTTGATCTCTGACTGCATTGGAATCTCATTGGCTTTAGTGGTGTTATGAACAGAATATGGTACCACTCAATGGAAGTTGGGCCAACCATGTTTTTCATTTCAAAACTGTTAAAAAATATTAATGGCTTAATCTACCTCCCATCCACCTGGACTAAGCATTACTAGCCCCATTGCAGAGCCAGGAAAGATGAAGCAGGGAACTAGAGATCCACATATTCCAAGACACTTGTGCAATCTCAGTAGTGCAAGAAGGTAATGTTTTTTCTAATGAAAGAAGGAAACAGTGTTATATGTTTCTCAAAAACTATTTGTATACCTAGGCTGGCTAAAAGTCAAGGCAACAGTGTACATGGTGTGAGCAGCACTCATATTTCAACCACTTGCCCAGCACTGTGAGTACCCATGTAGCAGTACTACCCCTCTTTACCCTCCTGCCTTCATTAACTTCCCAACACATTTGCAGCTTAGAGTGGCAACTAAGAAGTTGGGGACAGGACTGGACAGGTGCCCCTGGGTCACTGAGTCCTCCAGTCCCTTGCTGTTATGGGTACCACATCATATAACCCCATTCATAAAACATACCAAGCTCCATTTTCAATCAGTTACATTCCTAACACCTATTATATCCATTGCCAGGTTGTTCACAATCTCGCTGCTCCAGTGGTTATAAACTTTTGGGGTTTTTGCATAAATTTATTCATAGTCAGTTTAAGCCCATTTGTTCTTTTGCCAATTTTTCTTTAGGTTAAAGAGTTCTTCTTTGGATCTGGTGTTTACCCTTCCTGATGTATGTAGAGGCAGCAATCATAGCCCTTCTCAGCCTTTGCTAGGGTAAAAAAGCCAAGCCGTTTTAGTCTGCTCTCATAACACAGGTTCTCCATTAAAATTAATGATTTTGCAGGAGATGGCTAGGACTTCATTTTTCAGATATGGCATGTGTTAGAAATCATATCAGAAATCAGGTCCCATTTAGACACATTGGGTGCATCTACAGTCTGAACGGCGCATGGGTCATTTCCAACCTTACTGTTCAGTAGTTCACTGCTACTGTGCAGTAGTGTCAGTGTCACAGATTGTGCCCACCAGTGCTACATCACTGTAGCTCATTGCTACAGTGACATAGCATCTCATGTAGACGCAGCCACAGAAAATAAAAAAAACACTTATAGTGACCACCTTTGAAAAGTTCATTAAACTGATGTTTCCTTCATGACCCTGTCACAGATGCAAGGCCCCACAACAAATGAAGTGGGGCTCCTACAGATATCAGCCTCATGTTCTACATAGCCCTGCTTCATCTTCAGGACCCTCTCCATCCAGGGTACCAAATGAGACAGGGTACCAATAAATGAGACAGGGGCTCAATAAACTGGAAAGTTCAGTTCCTGTCTCAAGATTATTGTGTATCCTTGTATAAGTTATTTCCCTTTCTACTACGTCATGCTCTCCATATGTGAAAAGGGGACAATGCTATTGGCCCCCTCATGAAGATCCATGGATTAAAAAACACTATATAATAAGAGCTGGATATTATTACATGTTTTATCAAATGTGCCGCATTATAATTGGTACTTGAAACTTGACTCATCGTTCATTTACTGTAATTTTAGCACCAGTGTTGCTGTACTGGTCCTTTTTTTAAACAAAGTTAACAGCTCATTTTACAAGTAAATAGTAAAAATGTTTAGGAAATTACATTTTCTTCCTGTGCATGGAGTTTGCTCAAAAAATAGGCTTTCCTTTTTGTGAGATATTGGAAGTTGGAACCTTTTCCCCATTCTGGAATGGAAAGAATGCAAACATTTATAAATTGTCTATGGAAAATAATAATAATAATAATAATATACATTTTGGGTTGATCAAAACATTTTAATTTGATAAAATCAGATTTTTTTCTGATTTTAGCATTTTTTATATTTTCAAAACAGAAACTTGTGGTTTGGCAACTGTTGATCCTTCCGGATCATGACGTATGTGTGAGAGATCATCCAGACCTTCGACACACAAGCCTAGGCAGGAGTATGGAGGAGTGGAGGCTGCCCAGTCCTTCCATTCTCTCATTAAGCCATTGAGACAGATTCCAAAAGCCAGATCAAGTCCAGACATTTGGCATCTCCATGGCTGTAGTTGTATAATCATCCAGGAACCGAGCCCAGATCTCTTGTGTGGCACCCAAGGATTCTGCCACTGAACTACAGGGGACTCCAAACAGGAACTAATTTCAAAGGGATAGACAGAACTACTCCTATCTAAAGCAGAAGATTTCAAGATTGGTTCTAATAACATCAAGGCTGCAGACTCGAGCCCTTTATGAGCCATAAGAGCTTTCCTCCTGTGGCAGGATGTTCGACGAGATGACCTCTGGAGTCCTACTTCTCTATGGTTGGTACTATGCAGCTAATTTTTAAACATTTCAATTCTGTTAAAAGAAATACATTTCTGGGAAACCCTTCATTTTTATTAAATCAAAGCTGTCCAACTGCATACAGCCCATGAAGGGTTAAGTAGCAACCCCGCAAGCTCTTGTCTGGCTGCTCATTCCCACATCATTCCTGCTACAGCAGTAGCCAGAGCCTCTGGACTTCCCCTCCAACTTTTGCTGCTTGCCTTGTAGGAGGAGGGGAGGGCAGCACAATGCAGCATGGGTGCGGGAGCTGAGACTGAGCCTGGGATCACATAGGTACACAGCATAGCAGTGGGGTGGGGATGGGGTCATGGTGCAGTATGGAGGGCCTCTTTGTGGCTTCCAAGCCAGGGGGGTCCTATGGCTCACCTTGTTGTGGCTCGTAGGCCTGTAGCCCCCTCTAGTGCAGCCTAAAGAGCATTGGACAACCAAGGATTAAATGAACAGAAAAATTCTTCAGTGGAAAATTTTCTAAGCACTAACCACTTATTTATACACCACTTAGCACAGTGAGGGCCCAACACTACAACTAAATATGTAAAAATAATGATACCTTACATAGATGAATTTGTGTTGTGTTAAGGTAGCAATTACGCTATGTAGGTTCTGACCCTTCAACTCTTATACATGTGTGTAAAGGCAGTTATGTAGCTGTGTGTTTTCAGGGTCCAACTCTAAGTGTATGTGCCTACTGAGCCCCCAGTGCTCTTCTTGTAGCACCCAACACAGAAATTCAGCAGTGCAGCCTCTTCAAGGGTGGTTCCCATGGCTCTTTGTCACTGACATGATTGAGAGTCACCATGGGGATCCCCCCAGAGCGACTTCACCTTCACATTTCCAAGTTAAGAGGTTCATGATAGCAAGGACAGGTGGGTGGGATGTGCTCAAGAGTGGTGGGCATGCCTGGCAGTGCTAGAGATGTGGTATAGACATCTAAGAGAGATTTTGTAATGAAAGTGCATTAAATTATTAAGCAAAAGCGAGGCCAAATGAATTACGGTATTTAGGCCCCAGGCTCTGCAAACACATACTTTCACATTAAATGCCCTCATATACAGGCTCAATGTCACACTGATGTTTTGTCACAAGGGCAGAGTTCCAACATTAATGATATGCAATCCAGTCGTTATTCAGAAAGTAGCTGCAGGTGTCTGAGTGTTCTCCCTAATTTAAAAACGCCAATCAACCCAAACCCCGTATTTTCCCTCTTTCACAGGATGCCACCTCCCACAAACACCAGTGATAGCTGTACCAGTGTAGCTGAAGGCAGCAGAACCATAGTGCTCTGCCTGGTGATTATTGACAAGGGAGGTCTGCGCTAAATATCTGGGATAAGCCTCCAAGAAACTTTGACTTTCCTTGTATGTATGGCTGTGCTTATTCTGTTTAGCTACAACAAGGTCATTCACATTGCTGAGCTTAATCCAACTAGCTCCCAACAAGCTAGCAGGAGGCCTAACACAACTTACTGTCACTCCATTAAGTAACATATCATTCAAGCTCCCCCCGCCACAGTTTACTCATCTAGGTGACGTTGTCTGTCACAAGTCCAAGCACTTCTGAGCAGGAGAGATCCCATTTTCATAATGCTTGCAGCATGGCTTCTGAAATGACCTTAATATCTTTGGCTTCCAGGATAACATGTTCCAACAGAATGACTTTAACTTGGTATGTCTACACTGCAGACTGCGTCTCAGTAGGGTAAATTAGTTCATGCTGCTGCAGCTATAATGCTCCTGGTAACCTAGATAACTCATTCAAAGTTAGCTCAAGTGTCCCTGCATGATGCTGCCATCTGCACTATAGACTTACTCTTTGAGACTCACTTCTTTGGAATGTTCAACCTTTACTTCTTTGCTGAATAATGGTAATTTCTCTTTTACCTCAACAGCATGGCCACCCAAGACTGCGGCAATTGTTGAGAAAGCAGCATGACACTGGTTTAGTTTACAATTGCTTCCAGGTGGGAATGCTGAACTAGCTTACAGATGAAAACATTTCCACTGAATTAAAATCTCCTCTCTGCTCTTTTGTGCTGTATTGTTTTTGGGGCAAACAACACACTCCAGCTCTCTCTTTTTGATATGACAGTAGGCACCACCATAGGGGCTTCATACAGATTCACAGGTGTATAGAGATTGACTGCAGTATAGAGATGTAGGGCAGGAAGTCCTGAGCAAGTCTCACCTCAGGCATGTACCTGCTAATACCAGTATTTCCATTTGTTTTGTACTGTTTTCTTGCACCTTACCATAAAGCCCCATTTGAGCCTTTGGACTGATCCTACACAATAAGCCTGCACAGCAATATACTATCTTGGTTCAAATTCTCAAGTTTAACTGAAGACTCAGTAGAATAACACAAGTCTGCTGAAATCAATGGAAAAGAGCTGAAAACAATTGATTTGAATCAAAAGACGCCGCAATCAAATTTGGAGGGACTGAATTAATGGATTATAAGGTGGTTCCTGAATGGATTTGATTGAATTGAACTGAAAGGTCTTGCATCTTCATTACAGTTAGCTGAAACTAGTATAAATGATGAATTTTCTAACAACATTTATTGTCTCCTTTACTGCATTGATAACTGGATTGCAAAATGTGGAATAAACATGATGGCTACTAAGCCACATACTGTATTTACCTGCATACTGCACATGCCTTTGTAATGAAAATTAGCTATCCACAGTGGGGGTGCACATCTTAAGCAAGGAAACCAATTTCTGTACAGAAAAATAGAGGAAAATAGACACTAGAGTGTCTGCCAGGCACTGTGTTAAGCTCCTGGCCACGTGGAGCAGTGGCAGGGTCAACTCCGCATGCTCACTCACTCTCCCCTGGCAGCTAGGGATTTGACCCTCTCACAGGCAGTGCTAAATTGGACTAGCTTGTGGCTGAGAAACCATAGTGAGCCTATGCTGTGGCAGGTACGATTCTGGGGAAAAAAATCTTTTTTCCTTCATTCTGTCTTCCCAAAACAAGATGTGTGTTTTATTTGAGGTCTTGTGGTACACAGATAAATACAGTATGTTGTATAGAAGGAGGCAGAGGAGTGGATTTGCTTTCTTTTGTTATATAATTAAACGGGTTCATTATTTATTCTACATGGATTTGGACTTATCAATAAGCAAAGCCTATACCATCTATTACTACACAACTTTGAATGGTGCCACACCATAGAGGAGAAGATTGAACTTTAATTTTATAAGCACAAAGGAACACAAAATAACAGAGCTAGAGATGTGCGCCTTTGTGCTTTCCATGCTTTACTCCAGGGACAAAATCTGTGATGAAGTACATTTATTAACAGAATGAACCATGGAACCAGAGGGACAGCCTTCCATCTCCAGCTTCCTCTGTGCAAAAATGAAGTATTTCTAACCTATGGCGACTTTTTACCATCTTGTACCATCTATACTCTTCCCAGAGCCTGATGAAGGGAAAGCCTGATGATCCTGAAATCTTGCAGAAAAAGACAGTTTTCTTGCGATTTTCCAGTTGGTCTAATAAAAGGTATCATTTTGGAACCAAGAGTTCTAGTTTTTTGTATGTCTTTATTAACGAAAGACATTTGTCTTCCAACTGTCTTGTCTTCCTTCTTCTAAGGACATGCCTTCACCACTGGGCTGCAGATCCCTTCTGCAGGACTCCTGAATTCTTGACTGCCTTCTGACCAACTTCAAACAAGGTGGAAGAAGAGTGTCATCATCAAGGCTCATGTATAGCCTGGTAGGGCATTTTCCTGGGAGCTGGGAGAAGAGTGTCTAGAACCTATATGATGAATGAGTACTCTACCCATTACACAATTATGCAAGAAGTGGATGATCTCCCCATCGTTGACTGTGCTTTTCCAGTGAAAAATGAATCATGGTCTTTCATTTATTACTGACCTCAATACCTGTGGTGTCAGTTAGGTGGCCACAGAGCATCAGGGATATAGATGAACTTCAGATGCCTCCTAGCCCTAATTTGGATCACTATGAATCTTGGAAAGGAGTTAGGCAGCTAAGCGCTTGAACTGAAGCATTTCTGAACGTGCTCAGAAGCCTAAATCTAGGTGCTGAGAGAATATTTCAGACCAAAATGGAAGTGCAGAATTAATTTAAGCACTTCAAAGATGGTGTGGCTACTGCAGCGGGGTTGATCTAAATCACCTTTTGTGCCTAGGTGCCTAAATTCTGTCTATGTCCCACTTAGGCCATTAATTGACCAATTTGCATCTGGCTATAAGTGACTTGAACAGGGTTGCACAGTAAGGCCTGGGCAGAACTTAACAGAAAATTCCTGTGTTCCTTTCCAGTACTGTAACCACAAAACCATCAATCTTTCCTTCACTTTTATCAGGAAGAGCAAAGGAAGGGCACTTTAAAACATTGCTGCTGCTTCTAATACTGCCACCTATCTCTCCCAGTGCGGCCCAGCCCTTCTGCTCTCGGCTACCAATAACACTGTACTCAGTTGCTCCTAAACTTAGCATTGTAGTAAAATGTTCATCTAATATAAGTTATGTCCATAATCATTTTGGGAGTTGCCCCTGCACCACTGACCATCAAATGTAGATGAAACTTTGATTATGCCTGTCAGGCAGGCGTGAGTTTTTCTTTCTTTTTTTTTCTTTTTTAGCTTATTTATCAGCCCTAATGGAAAATGAAGTTTCTTTGAGTTGATGAGAAATGTGAATCTCTCGCTCTCTTTGTCCCTGTCTGCCCATCTGATAGATACACTTAATAACCATCGATTGTCTGGGAGGAGAAAGAGTGTGGCAATAAATGTACCTTTCCACCCTTACAAGGTGCCTGATTAAAGAGGAGGTAGAAACAAATCAATGGGGATCAAAAGCAAGGTGCTGACACCAAAGGCTCTGGTGGCTTTCATTAAGGGCTGTGTACTGCTTGTGTACCTCAGATGCAAAGACCTGCCTTGGGGACTGAGTTAAAGGACTGTGGGCAGGGCAGAGCACAAAGGATTTTGCAGCATTGGATTGCTAGGCTTGTGGATTCCCAGAGAAGGAGTTATTCTTATGTGGCATGCCCAAAGGCAAAGATCTGATTGAGGGGCCACTGAACATTTGAGCCATGGAGACTATCAGGCTGATTTTGGAGGAAATACCTGCAAACTTCAACCCTAATACAGAGTGTTTTGGTGAACCAGCACTCCCCTCACCAGGTATGAATTTTGAATGCACCAAAATTATGTAGAACAAATACAACTAACAGTTGACTTGCCACTTGACTCTGTTAGCATACTGGGTAATGATCCAAGGACCAATGAAATCACAGAAGTAACTACCATTTATTTTAAAAGGTCTCCAATGAAGCCCTCTGAGCAAGGCAACAAAATACTGCACAGAAAAGAACTCGTTAACATAAGTGAGATTTTTAAAAAGCCTTTGACAAAGCCTCTTGCTAGAGGCTATTATGAAAAGCAAATAGTCATGAGGTGAAAGGTCAAGGATTAGAAACTGGCTCAGAACCAGAAAACAAAAGGCAGGAATAATGGTCAGTTTTCACTCTACAAAATGGGAATAGCAGGGTGCCGGAGAGTTTTGTATTAAGACCAGCGTATAATGTATTTATTGATGACCTTGAAAATGCTGTGAATAGAGAGGTGACAAGATTTGCCACTGACACAATTATGTAGGTTAGTCAAGACCAGGGAAGATTATGAAGAATTTTAGAGAGACCTAACAATGCTAAGTAAATGGACAGACTTCCGGCAGATGAAAAGTATTTTTGGGAAATGAAGACAATGCACTGCGGAAGGAATACCTTGAACTCTTTGTATATCTCTATGGATGCTAAATGAACTGTGACCACTTATCCACTGAGCAGAAAGACCTGGGCCTCACTGTCAGCGATATAATGCAGACCACTGCTCAAATTTCATTAGCAATCACAAAAGCAAACAAAGTACAAGTAATGAGATAGAAAGAAATGCTAAAAGTATTTTAATGCCACTATATAATTCAATGCTTTCATCTAGAATAGGGTGACCATAGTGGAATATGCTATCTTAAACAGGACCACAGCAAAATGAAAGAGGCTCTAACAAAACATGCAATGAATATAAGTGGAGAGAGGGAAAGATTTCTGTATGAGAAGAGAGTGAAAAGGAACTGTGGCAGAAATGAATAAGTGAAGGAATGACAGAGGTATACCAAATAATGAATGGTACATATCAGGTAGATCAGGCTTTTATTTATCCTCTTTCATGGCACTACATTAATGAGTTATACAATGAAACTGAAAGAGAACAACTTTAAAACTAATAACAAGAAATAACTTGTCATTCAGAACCTATAGTTGAGGCCAAAAGCTTAGCAGGACCAGGTGTTTTTATGGATAACAACAATACCTGAAACTCCATTCATTAAAATTAAATCATGTTTGGGAAGGCTTATGCCATTTCTTCAAAGTCAAACTAGAGAGCTGCATAAAAGCTTATGGTCACATAATAATTTGTTAGAATGTGTCTTTTCAGGGCTGCTCTTTGCACTTCCACGCCAAATGTGTGACTATTTTGAGTCAAAAAAGTAGAAAAATATATGTTTCATTTTTGATAATTTCAAAGGCAGATATTTTGTTTTTTGGGGTTTTTGTATGTTGAGACATTTTAATTTAAAATGTAACTAAATTAAACTTTTAAAGAGAAGTAAACCACTGCTAAAAACTAAAGAAATCATTTCACTTCAGATCAACCTAAATAAACCCAAAGCAATGATTTTTTTCATTTCACTGAGGAAAATTAAAAAAAAAAAATTGGAGTGAAACAGAATTTATATATATATTTTTCTGTTTTCTAATTTGACAAAACCAAAACAGCAGAACAAAACAATTGATCTCTACTGCTGTACTATGTGGCTGTTAATTTTAATAATATGCAAAGTTGCTTCAGTCCATTCAACTCAGGAAGCTAAATTATCCTCTGCTTCTGTATTGCTTTGACTTCATCTTCAGCAAGGGGTGGGAGGGGGGATCTTTGGAAATTCATACCTTGTTTTTTGTTTTGTTTTTTTTTAACCTGTGCTTTTGGTCTTATGATTTTCCCTAAAACAGACATCTCCATGTAAAAAATAGATTTTACTTTTGAAAAATGGGGCTTATGTCACTTCCCCGCTTTTTAAAATGTTACTCATCACTAGACGAAAACACCTGAAATATATGGCAGTGCACGTGTCGTGAAAAGGAAAAGCAACACAAACATCTCCGCTGTCCAGTGCCAGGTGATCTCAGTCTTCGTTATGCGCTGCATTAGCTGTTCTTTCTGAAGACTTCACATTGCAGCATAATGTCCCCTCGAAAATGGAAAAAGATCAATCCCAGCCTTCAAAGCATGGCAAATGGCCATTATTGCAGGCTGAGAGTACGTACAGCGAAAACATCACAGGAAGCATATTTGCATAGCAATTCAGATCAGTAGCAATCACCACCCACAGTAGGTTGTCGGCTGTTGGTAAACATGTCCATGTTGTGACAACATATCCCATCTCTAAATGAGAGCTGTGCTCACAATGACAGACTGCCAATACCGGCACAGAGATGCTGCATCCTTCAAAGAGCATCAGAAGAACGGGATCTTATATTTTGTGTGTCTCATTGCAAAACTCATGGACTCTTCAGCTGCTAGTGATTCTTCTGATGACACTGAGGTCAGGCTGCTACTTCATTTTCTGTAGAGACAGCTTTTGTTCTCGTTTCCTCTCTTCTCTCTGAACAGTCATACTTTTGATCTTGCACTTTTCCAAGCACTTCTCTATTGCTTCTGAGAAACCTATTGTCTTCCTTCATAGGACCTGAGGCAGACTTGCAAGTTCTTTCCCACTGTGGTCATAAATCCAAAGTGAAAGTAGGAGTGCTTTAGTTTGGGGACTGCAAAACCAAAATAACAACCAAAACTAGCTCATCGCTCCTCCAGGAAATAGCAACTACATCAGTGGCTGATACTACATTAGCTGCATGATTGCATGAGTACTGGGATTGCTATAATCCTGGCAGTCACAAACTTAGCCAGTGCATGCCAATTAACCCTATGGTGCAAAATTTATGAGTCATGTGGTTCAAACTTTTACTTGTGATGAGTCACAGTGCTTGCAAGCACTGCTGGCAGGAGTTTTGGCCACCGTGGCGTACTAGAAGGAGGTCTCCTGGCTGTTGTAAATCTCACAGAGAAACCAGGAAACTTCAAATGATAGCTTTGTAGTAGTCGGATCACAGATATCACATGCTTTTAAACCAGCTGGGTCTAACAATCTAGTGGTGCTTATAAATATTACAAGCATCACTAGAAATTCATTGTATTCATTAACAATCTGGAAAATGGAATGGAGTGCACCCTCAGCAAATTAGCGGATGATACCAAGATGGTGGTGGGGAGAGTAGTAGATACACTGGAGGGTAGGGCTAGGGCTAGGATTCAGGGTAACCTAGACAAGTTGGAATATTGGACCAAAAAAAATCTCATAAGGTTCAAAAAGGACAAGTGCAAAGTCCTGCACTAGGATGGATCAATCCCATGCAGGCTGGGGGCTGACTGGCTGGGCAGCAGCTCTGCAGAAAAGGACCTGGGGGTTACAGTGGACAATGAACTGAATATGAGCCATCAGTGTGCCCTTGTTGCCAAGAAGGTTAAAAGCATACTAGGCTACATTAATAGGATCATTGCCCGCAGATGAAGGGAAGTGATTATTCCCCTCTATTCTGCACTGATGAGGCCACATCTGGAGTACTGTGTCCAGGTTTGAGCCCCCCAGTACAGAAATGATGTGGAGAAAGTCCAGCAGAAGGCGCCAAAAATGATTTGGGGGCTGGGGGACATGACTTGTGAAGAGAGGCTGAGGGAACTGGGCTTATTTAGCCTAGAAAAGAGAAGACTGAGCGAGGATTTGATAGCAGCCTTCAACTCCCTGAAGGGTGGTTGCAAAGAAGGTGGAGCTGGACTGTTCTCAGTGGTGACAGAACAAGTAGCAATGGGCTCAAGTTGCAACAAGGGAGGTTTAACTTTCTCACTAGGAGGGTAGTAAAGCACTGGAACAGGTTACCCAGAGAGGTTGTGGACTTCCCATCTTTGGAGGTTTTGAAGACCTGGCTAGACAAAGCTTTGGCTGGGATGATCACTTGCTGGTCCTGCCTTGAGCAGGGGGCTGGACTAGATGTGACCTCCTGAGGTCCCTTCCAAGCCTCATTTTCTATGATTAGGTGTTCTGTAATCCTGGCCAGGCATACCTGAGATCACTCCTCTTACCTATGCTGGTGGGAGGAGAGCAGAACTTATAACCAATGTGAATTACATATCACAACTAGCAGTTTTCATAAATTCTGCCAACTTAGCCAAAGGCTACACACGTGGGAGGCACAAGCTTATGGGGTAACACCTGTTACAACCAACACTGGCACCACCCTGAGCTGCTAAAGGCTCATAAGGACAACAGGCATACTGGTGGCACTTAAAATAAATCTCAAACCCTTTTCTCCCTCCATAGAAACACAGCTGACATGCTTGCTGGCATGTCGTTCGTACTGTTCACCATATCCACTGTTCATACTGTTCACCATATCTACTGTTTTGAAAATGACTTGGAGGAAAGCTGGTATCAAAATGAACAGGTTTCAATTTGCTGCAGCTATCCCCTTATCAAAACAAACATCCAGATACTAAAGACTTCTCATCTATCAGATCATTTTTCCATATTACTCGGATCTTTCTATTTATGCAATTGCATATATAACCAAAGTAAGCAACAGGCTAAAGAAAATATATTTCAGCAAATTCTCTGTTTTAAAATTGGGCATCTCTATTGACTTCCATAACAGTTCATCAATTTAAACAAGCAGAGAACTTACCCTGTTAAGTTTAAATCTGAATGTTCTTTTGGCCCTTGGGAGCGTAAGTGATGACAATTTCATCATAAATTGTTCTTTCTGCCTACTTCACCAGCTTGTGGGGCCAAAGGAAATGTGAGTAGGACTGTGAGCCAGTGCTTTCCCCATCTGAGGAGGAATATAGGTCTTTAGAGCTCAGCAGCTTAGCATCACTTTTCTCCTCTCTAATGGAGTCTAAAGAGAATTCTGCTCTGATACTTTGATAGAAGTAGAGAGGAATAAGAGCAGAAATAGCTGCAACTGCTGCTCTTCTCCTCTCTTTAGCATATCAGCAGGAGACAGGCTTCAGAAGGGAGGGGGAGGAGTTCAGGTTAAGTCTACCAGAGGAACCATAGACTTTAAAGTGGAGCCACGTCCATCCCCCTCTGTCACTTAGGGATGGCCTTAGCATATTTAAATGGGCCTGAAAAACATTATTTGACCTTTCTGCCTCATGAAACTGACTCATGTACATTGTAATCACGCTGTTATACCCTGGGCACGACTAAAGTTTTAGGAGGATTAGCAAGGCCACTCAGCATTGGTTGAATAATAAAGATGTTTATTCTGAACCAATTTATTTGGAAATTCCCTACACACATGCACACACACACATATATACACACACAAATATATACATACACAAATATACATACACTTACATATACGCGCGCGCGCGTGTGTGTGTGTATATATAGCTGTGGTTTTATCTGTATATGTATGTATGCATGTATGTATGTATGTATACATACACACACAACTACAGGTACACTGGTGTTAAATAAACATATAAAATCATACTCTGAATTAATTACCAATTATTATTCAACCTTCTGTAGAACTGGTAGACTAAACGCAACGATGTATTCAAATCACAAATAGTTCGTTAGAGATTCCACTTGGGAAAAAGCAGAAAGTGGAGCAAGTGAAGGTGAAGCTTATAATAGGAAGCATCCTATACCGAAAAACCCAAACTCAGGAAGGCACTTAAGCATGAGTGTAACATTAAACATGTGAGTAGATGACGCTTACACACATTTTACAATGCTCTGATGCCTGTGCTATGGATGTATAAGCATGTATATGTAGACTGAACTTGAGTAGTAGTCTACATACTAGCAAGACACGCACACATATAATTAAGTGTAGGTCCAGGAAAGGAAGCAAAAGCAGTGCCTTCCTTTTTAAGCCCTGATAGATGAGCAATTACAGCACTTTCCCAGGAAGCCCAAAACTCAAGTTCTAACCCTGATTCCTTAGGCAGAGAGGTTTTGAACCTGTACCTCTGATCTCCTAGCATAGAGCTCTCACTGCCACCCCACAGGTCAGGTTTTATTAAGTACCCTCTCCAGCTCTTCTTTTGTGAGTTATGCATCCAGAATTAGCATACGCATACATGCCCAGCCAGTGTCACTGGCCATTTATGCAATTAGAAGGCTGCCATTTAGGTACAAAAAGGAAAATCACATTCTGCCCTATATTGTTTTATCTTGAGATTTGATAGCAAAATATATAAATACACATTTTTAGAGCATTCAGATTAGATCTAACTTGAGAGACAGCTGAGCTTTGGGTCAGCATACTTTACATGTGCCTGGATCACCCATCCTTAATCCTGAAAGCATTCATTTGCATTGCACACCCTGTAACCCTAATAGCAGCATTAGTCATATTCCAGCGCAGAGAGCCATCATCTCAATATCTCTTCCGACTGTGAAGAAATTAGCAAGAGTCTCAAGTCTGTTTAAATTCTTTAGCTAACTGCAGAGATTTATGAGGCCAGTTCCTTGGTTGGTGTAAAAGTGTCATTCTATTGATTTCAGTGAAACTACACCAAGTTACATCGGCAGAGGATCAAGATGACAGTGCTTAAATTTAAAGCTCATGTTACCTTCCTCCAACAGCACTGCCACCTAGGAAAGAAAGGAGTGTAGCATTGTTCAACAACAGCTGTTAGCACCTGAAACTCCCTTTCTTGTCTGTCCATTCCCCTCCCAGTAATTGCTAGGGTTTGGACAGCCACAGTGGGATATTGGTTTGTACACTTCGAAAGTCACCAGGGAAATTTAGCACAGAATAAAACAGAATGTTTCAGGAAAATGCTTCTGTTATTAGATAAAGCCCAAAGGATTTTCAGTCCTGTCCTAGCACTGACATTTTTTGGTGATAATTTTCCATCCAAGTCCATGGTCAAAATAGATTGATAGGAAAAGATTTTTTTAAAACATGATACTACGGTAATTCCTCTAACCAGTTCAAGTCAAGCTTATATCTTCTTTTTGATTGTGAAGTAAAGGGGTGGGGGTTGAGATATAAAGTATTTGGGGAAGTAATACTGCATATACAGTTCTGGAAAGAAGTCTTCCTCTAGATACTTTGGAAACTAGGAGATGGGGTTTCTTCCTTTACAAAACACATCAAGTTTTATAGTTGGGCTAGAAGGGAAAAAAAAGTTTTAGTGCATAAATGTTTGATATTCTTCCGTGTATGTACAAGATCAGCCCACAGACCAGACTTGACTTCAGAATCCAGAGCTAGCATTAAAAAACAGCACTGGCTGTTCTTTCATCCATATACAATTTTCTGTCAATATTCACCCCAAACTGTCAAACTTCTGTATGTGCGTATGAACATCTCTAACTGTTAATGAACACTACTGCCTCATACCACGTCCAGCATGAAAAATGTAGTCCAAAGCAAGGCATGTGAAGCTCACCACTACTTGTCAGAGGACTCAAAGTGAACAGGACAGATTGATCTATGACCCGGAATTTATCTGCGTGGTCTTATATCTTACTCAGACCCTCACTCATGTCTCCCTTTGCATCTCCAACTTCCCTGATTTCCGGCCACAACAACATTTACCGCTCTGGCAAAGGGAAGTGAGAAGTGGACCTTTCTGAACAGAAGTACAGTGGCTTTGAGATTAGGGTACTGAACTAAATGTCAGAAGGGCTATATTTATTTCCCACTGTGTAGATGTGCTCACCATTTTCTAAACCACATTAACTGCTTTGTATCACACCAATCAAATCAAATTTCAATTTGCATTATGAGTTAATAGACAAGGATGGTTGCTCGCTTCACAGATCAGTAGCCCATGTGCTTGGGCAGGGCTGGGGACTTAAGTTAGGATACTGATAATTAGGATGAGGTGTTGTTGGCACATTTGACTTTGTAAACGTGTACTTTGTGCTCGATAGCCTCTGTTGCATTGGAAAAACCCAACTGAGTTTCCCTGAGGAGACCAATCTTTGCAATCCTTATCTGCATTCCTAAGGAATACTTATCTGAGCTTCTAATTACTTTTTTCCTAAAAGCAATGCCGTATATACATGAACACTAATATAGCTGAAATTCCTTAATTCAGACTGCCCTAGTCTGCATTAACCTTAATCCTCATTCAATGAGGATTAGTTAACTCGGACTGAAGCCAATTTTAATTCAGACTACAGACATCCACGTGTATATGTGGCTTTAGTCCAGATTAAACCTAGAAAAACGTAATGTCTGTCTATAAACGGCCACTGAGTCCACCATCAGGGCCTAAGGGCTAGATCTAATTAAGAAGGCAGGTGCTAAGGCAAGGCTGCAGCAGAATTGGGTTGTCTCTGTCCAAAACTATGATCCAACAGCCAGCACCCCTTGCTGCTCAACAGCCACCTACCCCTGGAGGTGTCTCAGTGCACATAAAGGTTTGATGCTAAAGTTCTTTGAGTGTCTAGAGTCCTGCTGCTCCATGTTCCCAGCACTGCCCTGGTTTAAGCAGCTAGGACCCTGTCTTCCACCCAAGCCTGGTCACGGGATCCAGACACTAGAGGCATCTGTACATGTACTCCAGGATGGAAGAGGAGGTACTTTAATCAGAACAGCTCTGAGAGCCATTCTAATTAAAGCACCTGCAGCATCACGTGGATTCAGCATCATACACTTCAAAATAGTGGCAAGGGTGCTTTAATTAAAACTTGTCTGATGAGCTTTGGTTAAAGCACCCCCACCATGAAACACAAAGATGCTGAATACACATGATGCAGAGGTTGCTGGAGCATGCTAATTAGCAGAGAGGTCCATCATGTGTATATGTGCCCTAGGCGCTCCTCTACCTTAGTTCCTTGAGGGGCCCAAGCTAGAAGTCATTCCCCGAGTTCGTCCATGCACACAACTTCATACAACATGCATTTATGACCACTTGCTTTTAAAACATGGCTGATGGATGTTGTGCCTGCTTTTCATACACAGAAATAACCCAGAGGTTAGAGAGGTCATCCTGGAAGTAGGAGATCCAGGTTTACTCTTTCCCTGTGCCAGGTTGGGGGTTCAAACCCATATCTTCTGATTCCCCCAAAAAGGGACCTAATGACTTCTAGGATCTTAAAGCCTTTATTGGTGTCGCGCCCCATAATGCCGGTGCACCCTTGACCTGCAAGCCTGGGTCAGCACGACCAGCTTGGCGCGAGGAGGGGGATTTATGACCGGGCAGGTGGGTGATAACGGTGAGCAGGAGTCAGGATGATTTAAACACAGTGTGATGTTTTCACAAAAGATTTATTTTACTTACGCTTCTGATGTGCTTGTAGTGTAGGCAGTGGAGTTGATTTATTCATTCAGTTACAGCCTGCAGATATCATGTTACCCAGCATTTACAGGGTGGGTAAAGACAGTTGCTTCCAAGCGATTCATATAAGCCGTTGCAGTCTGCAGATTACTAAGAGCTCTTGATAAGAAAGATAACGTCAGAGATAGAGAGATAAAAGGGGATACGCCAGAAAGATAACGTAGGTGGAGAGAAATATTTGTGCACGATCTGTTCTTCTTGAGTGTATACGCAGTTCTCTGCTTTGGGCGGAAGTTCTTTCAAAGTTATACTTTTCACAGGTGACCAATTACTATATGCCAATTATAAATAATTAATGAGTTGGCACTTGTGCTTTCTTTGTTTGCTCAGGTTTCATAAAAAAGGGGGGTTATTTTTACTTGGGTGGTACTGGTTCTGTTTGGTCATAGGATGGCCCACATAGTATATTTAATTTTACAACTTCATTAAAGTAGTTTCATTTTTATCTGGTCACTATGGGTACCGATATCTCTTGTGCTGAACTGTCAAGGTCAGCTTCTCTCTTTCGTATGAGAACTCAAGTAATTTGAAATGAGGCACAGACAGGGGTGTGTATATGCAACACTGTTAAAACAGAGGGATAAATTACAACCACAGAGTTTGTTGTGTTAGCTTCTGACCCTTTGCTATCTGACCTTTTGCCATCGGCATCTGAAATCAAAGACTTTAATCTTTGACAATTGGAACTTCCCTTTACATGTTTTTGCTAAATCAGGGACCTAGAATTAGCCAAGGCTGTAGTGGTTTCCTTAGTGACCTCCTCGTTATAATAGCCTTAGTCCAGCATAACACTGAAGCCTGTGCTTAATTTTAAGCACTTGCTTATAAACTCTGCTGGATTGGAGCTTCACTGTTATAGTCTGCAAGGAGAAAAAAAAATGGCTTAATCAGAGCTAACCAGTTTTGAATATCACGTATTGATATTAATGATCTACTCGGTCTCAACACATACAACAAGGAATAAACACGTCAAATCACTAACCAATTTGCTGAGTAATTTTAAATAAGTAGTAAATTGGAGGAAATCACAATCAACTCATGCACATTCCACGAGCTGAAGTGGAGGCTAAATTTGTCAAGTAAATTGTTTGTTATAAATTATTCACTCAGCCTTGTGCCAAACAGTAGCTAGGCAAGAAGGTTTTCTTATGAGTCCTAAGAATAGGAAGAAAAATACGTCTCTCTGGTACATCAAAAATACAGTAGTTTATTTGGATGGATGGCAGCTTTACAATGCATGTAGACTACAATGACGATTACAGTATATGCTGTCTGTAGAACATATAAATAGATTTTACCCAGCGAGTAGCTTTCCTAAGACATGCCCCTCAGTGAGCTGACGCTCACATTCATCCCAAGAACCCAGATTACTATGTTAAATAAGATTTTTGGGGTGCCAGTAGATATAGCATTCAGAGACTTTCTGTGCTAGCTCTGTTACTATCCTAACATCAGCAAATCATCTCATCTCCCTTTCAGGTCCTACCTATTGTCTGTCTTATTTTTTTAAGGTATCTTATTTATGATCAGGTTCATATACTGATGGAAACACAGTGGGATCCAGAGTGAACAGACCAGCAGCTATTTTTGGGTAGCTATTAGCGGTTATAGGCCCAGGCCATTAGATAGCAGGAAACAAGAAAGGCAGCTGCAGACACATGACACACATCAGTGCAGTTTTATCCCTGATTTTTGTTGACTTAATTCTGCAACTTGTAAAGCTGTGTGGCATGTGTCTTTGCTTACATCAGTGTAAATCCTGATTACATCAGTATAAATGTGTCACATGCCCAAGCCCCTACATTATAAAATCTTTGGAGCTGGTACTCACTATGGACACATCTACACATGCATTACCACACTTTAATGAATGTGCACTGAATCTAGTACCTTGATTGTGAGGTACTACAAAAATGTGTATTAGCCTGTCTTAATGCGCGTTAACTAAAGACCACATTTTTTAAATGACACAATGCACAGTAGCCTACCTTAATGCACATTAACTAAATTGCATGATTTTTCAGTGACACTTTAATGTGCACTAAATTGGCTAATACTCATTAATATACATGTGTAGATGTGCTCTATATGTCTGTTCAGTTCCCGTCACAGTGAGGCCATGGTCATGTCTTGGCTCTCAAGGTGCAGCAGTTAAAAAAATAAAAATCCTAATAAATCATATGAGCACTGAGTGAAGTTAGCACAGCAGCAATAATAATGAAATGAAGATGGCACTAATACATCAGCTGTGGAGATCTGAAGGGATTTGCATACAGTGACTAGCAAATTCCAGGCTATTAAGTATTCTGCAGCTTTGAAAATGGCAGCAGCAGAGACCAAAAGCTATATACCCACCTGGGACCTGGTTAGACATGCAGTGACAGCGTAAAGAGATCTTACAAGTCTGGAGGCTTTCCTTTAGAACTGAACCTGCATCGGGACCTCCCCAAGGTTTGTGAGCTGATGGGACAGCCCTTTGCCAGCCCAGGGGCTCGGTGGGGGACTGGATATAGTGCATGAGCTCTGGCTGTTCTCTGTTGTCCATGATCCTTAGGGGTTACTGTGTAAAATGGAGTGACTCTGAAGTTGCTCCAGTTTACAGCTGGGACTGTACAATTGCCCTGGCTGTTTTACAATACAAGTCTAACCCCTGCCTTCATCTAGATAAGGATCCAACCTGCACCTCCTGCTCCCCAGCCCGGTGCTCTAATGAACACACCACAGGTTGAAGTCTGCCTGTGGAGTGATCTGGTTTTTCTTCAGTGCAGAATGGAGTCCCAAACTGTGCATATGTGCCAAAACCCGCAGTGACATTGCTGCGTACATGCCATTTATGCTCATCAAGTGAAATAGGATTCTGACCATGCTGCCTGAATAGAGTTTATGCAGAAAATTATATTTATTACCACTTAGATATAGTTTCCAGCCAGGCTGGTACAGCCCAGTGCTTTGCCCACAAATGCTAAAGGGAAGGTTGGGGTTAATAACTCTGGCCCCGTTCCTCTCTCTCTCAAATACTTCTTAGTAACCCCCGTCCCCTCCCCCCGACCACAGTGCACTGGCCTAGTATTATTTATTGGGCTCATCAGACAACCTCTCAAACAACATATAAGAGGCTTGAAAAATAATTGGACCAAGTGGGAATGCAGCCTCCTCCTCCCTAAATCCCTCACGTCTTCTGGGACCAAGACACAGGCGTTAGCCACAGTCAGGAGAACCGTGAGCTGATAAAGTGTCGAAGGCCAGGCAGGAATCCTGGGCCGCGCGTGTAGCATTTGCAATCACACCCAGGGCACTCTGAAAATGGTCGTCACTGAGCAACACCAGCTCACTGACCTCAATTTTCTCTGTGGAGAAAAGAGCAGGTCAAGTGGAAAGCGCTTAAGGAGGAAATTTGTTTCCTCCTAGATGGGGAGTCAGTGAAGATAGCCGGCTATCGCATGCTCTGAAATAAACGAAATTAATTTTACGCTGTGCTGTGAACTGAAGGGCCGGGGGAGAGAGCCTTAAAGTTAATGGACTTTGATGTTTTACTAGAACTCAACAAAACAACCGGCAAGAGACAGAAACCTGCACGCAGCACATCTCGAAACTCATCTCCTACCTGAGCCCTGTGCTTCCCTTTGTTTCCATCCTTTACGATGTAATCCAAAGTATTAACTGGAGTGGTTTATAATCCCGGCGTAATAAAAGAGGCATTGTGATGGGGGGATGGAGACACGAGGCTTTAATAACTTCCTTGCTTCCTCCTTAAATATTTTTGCCCTCCAGCTCTTGCAACTCGTAACTCCAAATGCAAGTGAGGGAGTAGGAAATGTTCCCTGTGGCAAAACTGAGCATATATGTCTGGGGCAGGTGTCACTGAAAAGCTGTCTCTTCCTTGTTCCACAGCAGGGACGTAAGAAACTCTAGCCCAGGAAGCCTGTTAAAACCATTCTCTTTTTTATTGAATGATGTGGTAATGTTTAGATATTCCTGGATCTCCAATTCATCCTTTAAACTGGTTTGTTGAGGAGACAGCTTAAACTACAGAAATCTAAGCTTCCTATGTATAATATGCTATCTGCACCCTACAGAGGTGAGATAATCATACGTGCATGCCCAGGAATTATAAGCAGGTTGCGTCTTCTGCATATGTACGGCAGATAATTGTTCACCAGAACAGAGGATTGTGCAGAACAGCTGCAACAAGCCTACAGGGCAGAGTCACACAGGGAATTCAAAGCGACACTATAGTTATTCAACAGACATAGTGGGACAGAGTGGCTTTTCAGAAGCAATAAGGCAAAGGGAGTAAAACATGCAAAGACATCAGAGGCTCTGGGAGCTATGATATTACGGCCGGCTGTTCAGTCAGAAGGGGCTAGTAAATGGAGTTCCCGGGCAACAGCAACTATCGTCTATCAAAACTGCTGCCACCAAACTCCACTTCAGCTCCAGTCATATCTGGCTTCTTTATGAGTCCCTTTGCTGGCTCTGCATCCCTTTCCACTTCACTTTCAAACATCTTGTCCTCACCCTCCAGGCTCAGAGCAGCTTTGCTTCTGCCTGCGTCTCGCTAATGGCCACCTGCACTCCTAAATAGAGCCCATGCTCCAACAGCTCCGCTTCCCATCATGTCACCTAAGAACTGAACTGGATCACACAAAACATGCCAACGTTTCCTGTCAAGCTACAGATTTTGTGGGAAACAAACACTTAGCATCAGTTTATACGCTGGGCTTTGATAAACCTAAAACAAGGGCAACTTAAAAAAGAATAGAATTAACTATGTATGATAAATTTTGAAATAAAACTGTGATGTTCCAGTTCCATAACGTCCCATAAGAAGTTATCAACATTCTTTGCTCTTTTTTTTAACCCTAAATGAAATCTCATTGAAATCAACTTCTTTTTTGTAGATAATTTGGATCAGATTAAATGGCATTTTCTAATACATTACACATTTATGCCAGGAAATTTAAACCAAGTGTCTGTATGTCTTCTGCCACAATGGCTGCTATGCCAGTAATGTCTTACAGAACCCTACATGCTACACAATACACTTATCTTCCTTCAAATCCCTTCTCCAAATTCAGTGAACATGTGAACAATGACCCACTATGAAATAGTTTAAACATGCTATGTTGTGGTAGAATAGGAGACGGGACCACACTAAGCTCCTTCCCTGGAACCTTGTGTAAATGCAAGAGAGGTGTTTTGGTTAGTAAGAAAAATGAATTAAAATAAAATCTCCCATAGCTCTGTACCGGATGGGAGGCTAGACTGTGCACTCTAGAGGCCCCTTCTAGAACTAGTCTATGTCTAAGGGTGTAGTAGTCACATGTTCACTTGCAGTGGTTGCAAATCACTGGAACATTGTAATGTATTAACATTAGTACATGTCAGGAGACACGTTACCTGATGCAACCTAGAGATAATCTTTGCCTGAAAGGGTGCAACTTTGAACATGCTTTTGCTCACATTTTAACTCAGCACCACCCTAAATGGCACAACTGAGTTTAATTCCTTATTATATATACATTCTTTATTATTTGCCACAATATGGCCATCTGAACTTGCCTGCCAGCTTGCAGTCAGTTTGCATTTACCTTATTACCAACATGCCAGAAATGTAGTAAATTTTAGATTAAAAATGGATTTGATTGCAGTTAACTTTTAACCATAATCTTTTCTGAAGGGATGTTCGTTCTTCTTGGGTTGCTAATCACAAGAATTTTGATACAATTGTACAGAACTGCAGGCTCTGAATGATGCTTTGAGACTGCCTATTTTGTCTTTCTAGGTTTTCAAATGAATACAGGGAGCAATTGAACAAACGGTCATTTACTAATCTTAACCTTTTCCTTTCCAGGAACCAAATGATCACCACCACCCAATGCAATGGCAGATCCATTTTGTTGAACAGCGGAAGGTCAGCTTTTTAACAACTCTATTATGTTTGTCCCAGGGCCTTCATAAAGAAATGACTCCAGATACAAGTGTTGGGAAAAGTGGTGCCACCTTGGCAGGCACAGAATATCTTGTGAACATGAAGTAAAACTATACATTCATTAGCAGATTCAACAGAAAAATAACTTTAAATTAATAGATGCAGATTCAACATATTCACCTCTGACATCTTGTCCCCTCTCCACCTTTTGTGAAGACAGTGACATAATGCACAGAGTACAGTCTGTTCAAGTGGCTTGCACTTCCTTTCTGGGTAACATCAGTCACCTTCTTGACCACTTCCCGAAGAATGCTTGTTAGGTCAGGTTTGCATTTACATTTCCTTCCTGCGTGATGGCTACCACTAACTCCACTTCTCTCAGTTTAGCATTTCATAATATACCTGCTGCATCAAATAAAGGAAATTAGTGGGCAAAGTTATGAATTTGTTTTTCTACCTAAAAAAAAAATAGAAGAGGATCACTGAGCTATTTTTATTTTTTCTTAGAAGGAAGTCATCTAAAATCAGGTGATGGAAATTCCAAGCCTTTTTACTTAAAATTACATGCAATCTCATTGAATAAGCTAAGGAAATACAGACTAGACAAATATACTGTAAGATTGATACACAACTGGTCAGATCATCATACTCAGAGACTAGTCCTCATTGGCTCAATGTCTACTTGAGAAAAGGTATCAAATTGGGCTCGCCATAGGGTCTTTCCTGGGTTCAGTATTGCTTAATATCTTCATTTAAGATTTGGGTGATGGGATCGAGTGCCCACTTAGCAAATTTGTGGATGACTCCAAGCTGAGTGGAATTTCAGTCACTTTGGAGGATAGGCTAAGATTTAGAATAACCTGGGTAGACTGGGGAACTGGTCCTCCATCAGAGGAGATTCAATAAGGACAGGTGCAAATTCTTGCACTGGGGGTGGAAGTGCACAAATACAGACTAGGGAATTCAGAGAAGGACCGGGGGGTGACAGCCAACAGCATGGCTCTTCTTGCAAAAAAGCCAATGGCATACCAGGATGTATTAACAGGAGTGTCACTTGCAAACAGGAGTGCCACTTGCAAATTCCACTCTTTTCAGCACTTTTGAGGCCTCCCCTGGAGTACTATGTCTAGTTTTGTTCCCCACACTTCAAGAAGGATGTGGACCATTTGGAAAGAGTCCAGCACAGAGCAACAGAAGTGGCCAAGAACCTGGGAGACAAGACTTAGGGGCGAAGTACAGACAGTCAAAAAGCCCGAGGCTGAATTGATTCAATATTTGAAAGTTAATCTAAGTTGCAAAGATTGAACCAATAAGCAAATGAACAAACAATCACTTCTCATTCAGAAAATGCAGCCACATGCCTGCAGTGGCTCAAACCAGCAGCCATGGGTGCTACAGCATAACTCTCTGGCATACAACCAGCATGGGCTGTGTGCTCACCTCCTCTTCCTGCTGCCCCTGAGGTCTCTGGAATTTACGATCCACAGTCACAACAGCAGGACTCTACAGGATTGCTCATCACTTCCTCTCCCTGCTTCCAGGTGCCTCTGGAATTTGTAGTCCGCACTCACAGCCAGCACTAAGTAAATCAGTAGGGCAGGGAAGCTCTATACTCTGGGGAAACTGCCCCCACAGCCCCTGGCCCCAGACCCCAGCTGGGGTTTCCAGGGGGGAGGGGGAGCAGTGAGCCAGTCCACAATACTCTCACTGTGGGTGAGGCCAGCTCTGCTCTCTGGAGCAGACACTGTAGTCCAGCCTAACCCTGGGCTGAAAAACATGTCGGAGGACTCTGATTTAACTTAAACCAGGAAGGACTCCGAGACAGAAGTTCCATAAACTGGTTTGACTTAAATCACTTAAGTCTGATACTATATTCAACCAGGTTTATCTTAAACCAGTTTCAGCCATTTTGAAACTGGTTTATGTGCACTGAGCTTCTGTTCTGTTACAGGTTTAAACCAGTCTCTGATCACTTAAACCAGTTTGTGTGTAACTTCTGTCCCTAGCCAGGAGGAAAGGCTGAGGGAACAGGGCTTATTTAGTCTGGAAAAGAGAAGACTGGGTCTTCAAATAACTCAATCTGCAGCTGGGGAAATTTAGGTTGGAGACTATTAGGATACTTCTGACTATGAGGGTGGTCAAGCATTGACTATGAGGTTACCTATAGACCTTGTGCAATCTTCATCCTTGAAAATTTTCAAAGGCAGGTTAAACCAACATTTTGGCTGGATGGTTTAGTCAGCAATGATCCTGCCTTGAGCAGGGACTTGGACTAGATCGGGGCAGGCAATAATTTCAGGTGGAGGGCTGCTTACTGAGTTTTGGCAAGCCATTGAGGGCTGCATGGGTAGCCCTACCCCTTGACAGGTGCCCCACTTCCTGGTCGCCATCTTGGGACTAGAGGTCCCACCCCTTTACACCTGACCTTTGCCACTAGAAATCCATCCCCTTATCCCTCAAAAATATTTCTTGCCATCTTGGAACCAGAAAAATACCAAATTATATTCTAAAAATCAAACATGTACTACAACAGTCATTAATTTCATTTTTTTTTTAAATACTTTTCCTCTTCCCCACCCTGCCAGCAGGCATAGACCCCAGGCTGTGTGCTCCTGCCACTCCTGACCCTAGAGCACCAGCACAGGCCCCATGCTCCCACTTGCTTCCACTTCCCCTGCATCTGCCATCACTGCCCTTCTCTTGCCACTTCCCTGTCCCCCACCACTCATCACTGTGGCACCACATCTCAACTGCTCCTGCAGTCCGGCCACTGCAGCTGAGAAACACATGGTGCCAAAGCAGCTAGTGGCCAGCCGTGCAGAGCAGGGAAATGGCTGTGGCAGGTGGTGGGGAAGGGGCAGCGAGCAGTTATGTGGTATACAGCAACAGCTGGGTGGGAAGGCAGTTCCTGCTCTGGTGCACTGGGGCCAGCACCAGCAGGGCCCAGAGTGGGGCACCAGGAGTGTAGGGTCCAGGATAGCAGGGGGTCTATGGAGCCAGGTTGCGCTGCACCAGGATGAAGACAGAGGAGCTACCTTGACTTCATAGAGCCCCCACCAGCCCAGACCAGACCCTGCACTCCTGCTGCCCTGCTTTGGGTCCCATTGGCTCTGGTTCTTGTGCACCGGTGCAGGCAGTGCAACCAGCTGTTGCTATGCACCATGTGCTCACTCGCTGCCCCTTCTCCCCATCTGCCACAGCCATTTCCCCACTCTGCCTGCCTGGCCGCCGGCCACTCCAGCACCATGTGGTTCCCAGCTGCAGTGCCCAGGCCACAGGAGCCACCCCAGCTCAGACCTGAGGACTAGGGCGATCACCTGTGGTCCTTCCCTGCCTTCCTCCCTCCCCCACCCCCATATCTGAATTTCTGTCTATGGCAGGGAGGCATAAACAGTCCCAGGCCAGAAGCCCCCTGCCTCAGAACCCCCTGCTAGGCAAGGCTTCAGGGTGGGGGAGGGGGGGTTGGGGGGTAATACTGGGCTGGACTTACTGCTGCGGCTGCTTAGTTCTGCTGCTGGCTCTCCCTGAGTCCTACTGCCCCTGGTTCCTGTCATCTTTGATAGGCAGCCAGGGTAGATAAATATTAATTTTTCCAGGGGCCCCACAGGCCAGATAGAATGGCCTGGTGGGCCAGGTACAGCCCACAGGCTGTATACCCACCCCCCACCCCTAACTAGATGACCACATGAGGTTCCTTCCAGCCCTCCTTTCCTATGATGTACTTGGGGTATATCTTATGATTCTATAATTCCTCTTCATCCCAGGTAAATATAACAGTTAAATCTTGAATTTAGCTGCCCATGTTTGCTTAGTAATGCCAAATACACTGTACGAGAGGCTTATTCTGAGTCATATGTGGCTACTTTTACTCATAGTGATTTGTTTCTGGTTTCAGAAGTAGCCTTAGGAAAAATAAGTGGGTGCAAGGGAGCAGAATTTGGTTCTTAGACAGAATGGGGCTATTTACACTTTGCACCATAATTCCTTTGTAGCAAAGGGGTCCTTGTAGAAATTCAGATGGCTGCTTTGAAATTGTGCTACCAGGATGCTGTGTAATAGGTCCAAACTCCTCTTTCACCCCCAAGTACATCCCTGCTTGTGAAATTTCTGAAATACACAGACCCAGAATAGGGTTGTCAAAAGCAGGTGTAACAGGGAGACAGAGGCTCCCATTACAGAAAAGAGAAACGGGGCAGCCACTGCATAGGCAAACAACCAGCCAATGTAAGGATGGCAGAGCATAAACTTAATGATCCACTCCATCCTCCCTGTGGCTGCCTAACTCAGAAGGACAAACACTTGGAGCCAGTGACTCACCAGCCTCAGGTGTGCTAATGGACAGGGCTAAATAAGAGCACGCTCCAAGGCAGAGAAGATAGGGAGAGTTTTTGTGAGGGGTGTTGTAGTTGCTAAGGAAAGCTTAGCAGGGTGTCAGATTTGCTCCTCTCTAGGGCAGGAAAAGGGACTGTTACTGTACCCAGGGTTGGGGACTGCTGGGAGAGAGATCTGTTTGCTTAGAGTGGGAAAGATTCTGCCTGTTTAAAATGAGAACTTTGTTTTTTATTTTGCTGTTTATAGGGCTGCCCAAATGGGGCTGTCTGTGTTAAAGGGATAAAAGGGCTTTCTCTTTGTAATGTTGGCTTACCCAATGTGTGGAGGGTTTAATTAAGGCCAGGCTCCTGGATCTGGAGCTAGCCTGTCTTTATGTAGTGCATTACTACCTGTGGTTTGGGTTAGGGCTGTTGCACTTAAAAGTGGGTTTTAAACCTAGTGCTCTAATAATTGACACAACACTCAGTTGATTTAATAACAGAAAGGCTTGCTTTAATAACTGTCAACAAACTACAAAAGCAAATGGCAGAAAAAGACTCTTTCCTAATATTAAATGGGCTATTATAGGAAGTCCCAGTACATATTTAGCTGCAGTAGTGTTTTCTTACCAATGCAGGCAGGGAAGATGGTCCAGTCTTGCAGCCTTTATAGCATAGCTTCTTGAGCTTTCCTGGACTGCACACCTTGCTGGCAGTTCTGTCTAGCTTTATACTGTTTAACTATATAGCTTCAAAACATTTTTCCTTGATGGTCAGGCCCAGAGTCAAAGTAAGTGAGACAATGGGATGGAGCACAAGCTGCAATCTGGTGTAGTGGATCTAGGCCAAGAAGTGCACAGCCAGAGAAAAGGAGCTAAGACTATGAAGGCTGAAACCCTAGCAAGGGTGTAGAGGCCAGAGGAGGCCTGGAATGATAACACCTGTGAGTCATGAGCATGAGTGGTCCAAGACCACAAGCAGCATTTAAGGCATCTGGTGTTGAAAGATCTTGTAAGATCAAGAGAGACTGATCAAATGGTTCTATGAGGGCCTTGGGCAACCTCTTAATCTCTTACATTTCAAAAGGTGTGGCAGGTGAGGGAGATGGAAAGACCTAGGAGTCAGAATAGGCAGGAGGCTGGTGGCTACCAGAAGACAATACCATGCCACTCAACCCTGGCCTTCCATTACACATGGAAATTTGTTTCCTAAGTAACTTTGGTTCTGCTTGAATCATCCACTGCCATTTGACAGACTGAAATACATTCCTATTTTAAATCATATTTTAGTCATGGTCTCAAAGAAGATCTTAACTCTGCATTCTGTAGTACAAATTCAAGGTACAAATCTACTCAATTCAAATCTAAAATCAGCTGCTTTGCTTTAGGGTGATCTCTCATTTTAGGAGACCTCTTTGTATTAGAGTTTCTGTTCCCCTGCTGAAATCTCAAATGCCACAGACTTAATTAGATTTCTCTCCAAACTGACATTAAATTATGGTGATTATATAAAAGTCTTTTCAACATCTTTTTAGTTGAGCATGATGTGCCAGTGCAGTGTACTAAAGCACTGTTCAAATAAATAAGTACTCATGAAAATCATGAAAGAAAATATAAAATTCCTTTGCCTCTTGCTGCAGCAACTCTAAAAAGTGGAATGCCCTTTCATACAGAATATGAGTTGTTAGAGCTTGTCTTTTGCTATCCCATAGTATCTCTTCCTCAAGTCTGGCTCCCTAGGTTAAATACCATTTAGTAGAAGTTCATAGATTTGTACATTGGAGCCTACATGAATCAGTTATCATCTAGTCTGACCTCCATAACACAGGACAGAACTTAATTTAGACAGCAATTCTTGCATCATGCACAATCACTTAACATAAATCTCTTCTACTAATGCAAAGATGGGGTAAAAGAGTATGGTCTTTGATCTTATAGCACACACATTGCTGCTTCTAAAATTTGCTTTTAAATAATAGCCATTGTGCACTGAGCCCACAAACTGTGCTGTTGGCTCTAAAGTACTTAGTCAGTGAATAGTTATCCAAAGCTAACTTGTCCCTCATGAGTACTTTCATCTTTTTATCATATCTTTGCCTAATCTGCTTGTTTACGGCAAACAGCAAAAAGAGACTGAGGATCAGGTCTCCATGCATATGAAAAAGGGCTTGATAGGTAAAAAAGCATCTCCTGTTTTTGCACAGCCAGGGTTGGGTAAGGAAAATATCTGGTTCTATGTTATATGGGGGATCAACTCATTCTAAGCTGGTGTGATGGATACAGGGATTCTGCAGAAAAGACTGCCAGGACTCAGGGGATTTTTGATCCTCAGATCTGCCTATGAATGCTTCATAGTGTGCTCCCTGGTGCAGCCTGCTTCCTTTGTGACCGCTGTAGACCAGGATTTTCCTAGAACAAAAGAGTGCCTGCTTCACTGAGCTACAGACACATGCTCCCTTTTTGCCTGTTCTCCTTGTGGCCCCATGAATCTTGTAAACTTGGCTACCCAGTGATCTAGTTGTAACAGGAGGGTGCTGCTAACTGGCTTCCTCTATAGCCTCGTTGTTGGAGCACTCTTGGGAAGTGAGAAATGTGGGTTTGACTCCCCCTAGGCTCATAACATAGATCTCAGTTCTTGATCAGATGCTTTAACTACTAAGCCAGGGGTGCTCAACCCCTGGCCTGAAGACCAGATCCAGCCCCAGCACCATGTAATCCAGTCCACAGGACTCCTTACAGATCTTGTGGGGCATCCCACAGCCCATGGTCCTGCTCACTAGATCAGGTAGGCAGGGCATCATGGTGCTTGATTCAAGTTGGATAGAGGTGACATGGGGTCCCTGGAGACTGATCCAAGCTGATGGCAGTAGTATGGGGCCCCAGAGCCTGATCCCAGCTGGGTGGGGGAGGTGTGGGGCCTGTTTTATCCTGTGGACCAGCCCCTCACTGTTCACATGACCCATAGAGCCAAAACTGTAAGCACCTTGTACTATGCTATTGTGAAAAAGGCAAGCAGCTGTATCACCAACAGCCATCCTCACAGGTGGGAGCTGCTGTGGGCGCAGGAATTTTCACTGAATTCAGTGCTGCCAGGTTCAGTGCATTGTGCCCTGTGTGCATGCCTAGGGGATTTAGTGTGTGGGCTAGCAAGGTGGATGTGGCCTTGCATTGGAGAGGTCCTGGATTGTAGCCCAGACAGTGACTTCCTGTGAACAAAACATTTCCCACTATTCTACATATGGTGAATATTAGATGGTGAATATTCACCACCTCTTGTTTCTGCTTCCTCAATTAATATGAATACTGCATTTTTCTATTGTCATTAATAGCAAGGGCTTGATTGTCAAAGTTTTCCCCCTGACCCAGCACTCTTCTCTGTTGAGTGTGCATCTTTGCCCATACAAGCACATATTGTATACCCAGAGATGAGTGCATATGCAAAACTTGGCCTGCAAAAAAAGGGCACCTTCCAAAAAAGTGGACCTGAAGCTTCATAATGGCAGTGATTCCCTGACCTCTTGCTCTCAATAACCTTTCCTCAACTGTCTCTAATATATAATATCACTCCACAGTGAAGCCAAATTGGCAATTTCCTTTTAATAACACAGAACAGATAGTTTGATGGGAGACTTCTCCAGTGTTTGGGATATCACCATTTTTTTTCAACTTAAAAAGAGAGTGACTTAATATTATTAACTATTAGCAAGAGCTGGATATTATATATTAGAGACAGCTAGAAGGAAGGAATAGGCTGCAATCAGACCTAGACAGGTTACAAGGGTGGGCGGATGAGAATAGGATGGGATTCAACACTGACATGTGCAAGGTGATGCACCTGGGGAGGATCAACCAGCAGCATACCTACAGGCTGGGGAACTCCCTTCTTGTCAGTACAGAGACAAAAAGGATCTTGGAGTCATCATTCCAAGATGAACATGGGCCAGCAGTGTGGGGATGCGGTCAGGAAGGCCAACCGCACCTTATCATGCATCCACAGATTCATCTCAAGCAGGTCCAAGGAGGTGATCCTCCCCCTCTATGTGGCACTGGTCAGGCCGCAGCTGGAGTACTGCGTCCAGTTCAGGGTGCTCCACTTCAAGAGGGCTCAGTGTTGGACAACATGGAGAGTGTCCAGAGGAGGGTGACTCGTACGATCAGGGGGCAGCAGGGCAAACCCTATGAGGAGAGGCTACGGGTCCTGAACCTGTTCAGTCTCCACAAGAGAAGGCTGAGGGGGATCTAGTGGCCTGTTACAAACTAGTCAGGCGGGATCAGCAGACACTGGGGAAGTCCCTGTTCCCCCGAGCACCGCCAGGAGTGACCAGGAATAACGGTCACAAGCTGGCAGAGGGTAGGTTTAGGCTAGATATCAGGAGGCGCTACTTCACGATCAGGGCGGCTAGGATCTGGAACCAACTTCCAAAAGTGGTGCTGGCTCCTACCCTGGGGGTCTTTAAGAGGAGGCTAGATGTACACCTTGCGGGGGTCATTTGACCCCAGTACTCTTTCCTGCCATGGCAGGGGGTCGAACTAGATGATCTACTCAGGTCCCTTCCGACCCTAGAAACTATGAAAGTATGAAAGCCTGAATGGGAACAGCAGAGCCCTGAGACAAACAGGGACCAGTTTTGAACAATTTTGAAACTGATGTATTAGCATCAATAAAAATAGCCTGGTTGCACTGCACATTAAAGTCTGATTTTTGTGGTTTCTGTATGTCTGAGCAGAAGTGGAATCAAGGGATTACAAGGCAGTGATTTATTTATTTATTTATTTTTGTTACTTTGCTGATGGTAGATAGATAGATTAGCAGTAAGCCAGGCAGGTTCTACAGAGAGATGTGACTACTGGGCCCATTGCAACAGGAGTAGATAAGGGAAGTTTATTGTAATGCTGTGAAAGAACAGAGTCTGGCTTTGAAGTGTTACACTTGGTTAATGATGCACTTCGCTGTGTCTGGGTATCTGACATATGTAAATTGTAACCAGCCTTCTCACATGCATAATGCTGAATCTGTAAATTCAGAATTATGCTTTAGACTTGTGTGACCCTGCTTCCGGGTTGAGGGGAGGGAGGAGGGGACACTAATGACTTTCTATTCAAATGATGGGGTGGTCTCCTGGCTCTTGTCGGTATCTGTCTGTGTGGTAGGCTGCTGGCATTTTCATCTCACTGCATTGTGTGACAGGCAAAGCAGGTGTCTAGCTTATAATGCAGATGGCCGTGGAACGGAAAAGTTCTGACCCAAAGTTCACCCACGTGATCCAGATCCAAAAGGTTTAAGTTTCCAGTTGATTCAGTCAAAGATGCAGTTGTCAGCCCTGTTAAGCTTATCAACACCACTGCATGAGACCACTTTGTGTCTCCTCTGTGTATAATACTCAATCTTCCTGGATGACATATATGAAAGTAATGAGGGCTGGACAGATTATTTCTTGCAAATGTTTAAGCCCTTTTGTGAATTATCTGCAAACAGGCTTTGATATTTACAAAGTTATCTTTTATTTTGTAAGAAAGACGTTCCAAGCTGCCTTGGGGATTTGGATGAAGAATTCTGCATTAAGTCAGTGGCAGCCATGCACTTCAATCCCTTACCTCTTTTAGAAAGTCTTGGCTTTCCTTTTTTATGTGCATCAACATCATGGTGTCTTCATTGAGAAGGAACAAGCCTGAGGAACAGATTGTTCATGCCTGTGATGTACTGCTGTATGCACAGGGCATGGGACCATTGACTACTCAAAGGGAGGAGACTCCCAAGCAAATCTATGAATAGAACAAATTTCCCACTTTCTGACCTTGAAGACAGCTCTAGGATGAATGAACTATGGAATGGATCTGATAGTTACACCTGTAGGTAGCAGGGCACCCACATGCTCTCTCTCCTTTGATTTTCTTCTCCAGCCCCATTTCCCCCACACCCTTATCCCATGCAGCGCTAGGGAACAGCAGTATGAGGCTCTGGTGAGGATGGGCTGATGCAAAACCTCCCTGTGCAACATGATAGGAAGGAGATTATCCTCTCAGGATTGATCGTCTGTGGGTGTGGAATCAGGCCAGGCTCCGGGGATCCTAGTGGCTGCACTCAACAGCATATTGCGGTCCAGATGTGGCACTCATGAAATGCCTTTTTGACTGCACCATTTTCCTAGGTTCTGCTTAAATACTTTTCACAGTCCTCCAGTGCCCATGTATTCCCACCAAATAAACCTTGCATTTGGGATATTCCCTTGGGGTGCCTTTCACTCATTCTTGCTTAGGAAGTGTCAGCTGTTAGCTGTGAGTGACAGACTAAAGACCTCCTGCATTGACTACATGTCCCAGATCTGCTTTGATCATTGGCATAGCTATTTATGGCACTGCCTCACCTTACATTGTTTGAACTGCCTGCCTGATGTGTTTAATGGATAACTTTGCAGTGGTATTCTTCAGGCTCCCAGGAAAAAGGAAGCATAATTCTACAGCTGATTTCACCTTGTGCCATCGTGGGGATTTATAGCCAGTTCAGCCAGATCCTTCCACACATCAATGAATGGAGATTAAACTAACATCTAACCTTTACTGTACAGAAGAGTAAGCTATCTGGCAGACCCCAACTAGCTGTTGACTCCACCAGGAATGTCCACAAAGCACGGTATATGTCCAAGGAAGTGAGGTGAGTTTTCTCCTACACAGTGTATCTGATGGAAGAGATACCACAGCTTCTATATTCACCTCCTTGTACAGTGATTGTATTTCCAACAGTGGTGTCCCTAGTTCACAGCAAGGTATATTTCTTCTCTGGAGGTTTTTTTTTCCTAGCTCTTTTCTACTTGTCTAGACATAAGGTAGGCATGCTTCTTAATCTTCTAGGCTTAAATACACAACCAACGGGCCATAAGGTCATTTGGATATATCCTTTTATTTTATGGGACAACAGTAAAAATCCACATGGCATCAGGCCTCCAGACTTATGGGAGAGAGGAGAAGACCAACCACAGCATCTGCCTTCTGGAGAGCAAAGAGGTTAAAAATGACTGCCATTGCAGTGGCAGCTGACTATATCATCACCATTGGCACTGCAGCAGACAGTGCTACCCCATGAGTTGCTGCTACACCAAGTGTGGAGCTGCTCAGTTACCTCTCTGCCATCACCAGAGGTTTCCTGCAGGGTATGATAGAGTGGCTGGCTCCTATGATCACAACATCCCAAATGTCTATTGAGAGTCCACATCATCCATTGCAAATGAGAAGTACATCTGATGCTATGTTGCAAAACCTCCTATTAAAACTGTCCACTCTGGTAATATCTTGCCGTGTTTACATAACTGAGCATGACCAGGCCTTATTTTCAGATTAAAAGTGTTTACTGAGGATATAAAAATCTAGCCCCATGACCTGGATAGGCCACTACCTCCTTCAGAGATGAAAGCTCAAGGACTGACGATGGACGATTGCTTTGCCCAGAGAACACATAATGGCCTTGTTGATGATAACCTGCCTCTGCCCCCAGAATGCCTCCATAGCATATGTAGATCCATATGCTTCTGGAGGTCCAGGGTATCTCCATTCAAGCTGGACTGCTGGAATATGAAGCTGGGAAGGCAGCAGCTTCTAAAAGAACCACAACAGCCAGCAGAAGTCATAGCAGAAGCTAGGAGTGCTTTCTTCCTGCTGCCAAAAAGCGGCAGAAGCTATATGCTATGTGGCAGGGGTGGTGTGGCTCTGCCAGTCCCGGGGAAGGTTCCATCACTACAAAAGAGTTTTAGGTGTGAACATACTCAACATTTCTAAAGTAGGCCTATGGGTCCCATTAAATTCAATAATATCCCTGAAGAAAAGTATTAACAACCTAATGGACCAAGGAAGGAAAGAACTAGCTAGAACATAATAACTATGCAGTAAACACAGCCACTGCCACATTAGCAGCAGTATGCAGGTTTCCTCCTCCTTCCCTCATAGAAGCATAGAAACTGAGGATTGGAAGGGACCTCAGGAGGCCACATCTAGTCCAACCCCCTGCTCAAAGCATGACCAGCCCCAACTAGATAATCCCAGCCAAAGCTTTGTCTAGCCAGGTCCAAAAGCCTTGAAGGATAGAGATTCCACCACCTCTCTGGGTAGCCTGTTGCAATTGTTAGCATCAGTCTTTGTTCTGGACTTGCATGGGGATGGTATTCAATTGGCCTTCATAGTTTCTAGAGTAGTTTTCATAATTCCCAATGCTTTTCAAGTTATTTCACTATTTTTATGCAAAATAGACGCTTGCGACCCTAGAGCTGACCTGCTCCTCTCCATGTACTAATACAATGTATTCTACAGTGATATAATACTTTGTCCATGCTGGTCTTGTCTAACTACTGGTAGCTTAGTACACAAATAAGATCTAAGTAAATTCAGCCACATGCATTATCCATTTCCTTCTGCAGTGGCTTAGGAGAACAAAGACCTCGCCTGGTGGTATTACTTGGAGATGTGTTGCTACTGACTCCCAGCACTTTTTTGAAAGAGTTTGCCTCGTACCTGAGAAATAGGTTCTCTCTGTCAGCTTTCCAATAAAACTGGATCTCAATAAAAATAAAACTGTCTTGTTGTATTTCTCTTTTAGAAAGATATTGTGTCCTATTATCATATATACATAGTGTATAAGCCAGGCTGTTCTCTTGGTACCTTATTTATAATCAAAGTTGAAGCATCCTCTGAAAAATGTTCACCTATTTTGTCAAATCCTTTCCAAAGGAACTGGAAAACAGAGTGACAATGCTTCTGAGGGTGTATTGACATTCACAGGGGCAGACATGGGAGTAAAAGCATCAATTATGCTTGTGTTAACAATTACCATAATCTTCCTTAAATCTTCTGAGCCATAATGAATATTAAAAATGTGTCTTCTCAGAAGATTTTTTTCTGTTTATTTTTTCAAGAGTGAAGCAGAATATTGTAATATTTATACATCACGTTTAGCTTCTTTTACTATGCTGCTTGGGAAAAGGACTCGTTAATTCTATAGATCTACAGGCTTCATTTTTCATTCAAAAGAAAAATACAAGAATCTGGGCTCTGCACTAGTTCCAAAAAATGAGATAAAGGTTTGGATTTCCATCAGTGCTCAGCCTTAACCAAACTGTGTTGTCATTAAAGTCAATGGGTAAAATTCCCCTTTTAACTTCAACAGAGATGAAAGCAGTTGATCACTGAGCATTTTAACATCCCTCCCTTGCTTGTTTGCCCAGATTGTAGTGCATGAGTCTCCATTATCATTACAAAGGGAACAATCCCTAGAGATGCATCCTACCAAGCAATGAGGAAGAAAAGATCTCCTGGAATTTGGCTATGGTTCTATCACTCACCGAAAGGACTAAATCCTGTTCTTTTAGCATTGCCACAGTGAAGTAATGGAGAGCTCTTGACACATGTACAGAGAAAACTGCCAGGGACTTTAAGGGTGCTGACAGAAGTGATAGACCAGACACTAGAGGTGAACTCCAGTAAATTACTTCCTTTGTCGGTACCTCTGTTTCTCCTATCACCATTTATCTCTCTTATCCCTTGTATGCATACAAAGACTCCTTCAATGGGGACCTGATGTCACTTGAAGCTGGTATGAGTGATTCATAAATAATAATCAGTGGTGTAGTCAGTTACTTTGACCATTCATTCACCAAGTAGTTTCATCAAGGAAGATTACTCACAGAAGCAGCTAGAGATGGTAACATACTGCCAAGAAATTTTCAGCACATACATTATCAAAAATAGCGAAAGTGTCCAAATACTGTATTTAACCCATAGTTTGCATTTACTTTGACTGACTAATTTGACTTTGCCCCCCCTCCCCAATACAAAAATTGGCCATAAAGAGTCTTTCATCTGTTTAAAAAGAGTCTAGGTCTCAAAAGCATCACACAGCTTCTTGGATGAAAGGTCCCTGTTTTGGTATGAAAGGGGGTCGTATTTCAAATCCTGTATAAAACTATGACTTGATACCTTCTTTTATTAAACCATTATTATTATTAGACCAGTATTATTATTTAGTTTGTCTAATAAAAGATATCAGATCTACCCAAAGAACCTTGTCTGCCTATGTCCTTAGACCAACATGGCTACAACCTCCACCCCTGAAACTTGTTACATTTACATGGTGGAGTCTCCATTGCTCAATGTCATTCTGCTGAGGCTGGACATCTTTCCAGAAAATAAAATGTAGCTTAGCCACAAGTTACTAGGCTCTAGCTATGCAACCAATACTGAGGACTGTTCAGAAAAATGGCATTTTTTCAGTCCCCAAAGCAGATTACAATGAGGTGTGGGGCAGGAGCTTTCCATTTTGCCGTGAATTTTGATCGGCAGTTGGAAACTTGTTTTCATTACAGTTTGAAGCAAATGACCAAAAACGGCACCATTCTCTGCTCAAGGGATTTGGAGCCCTGGCTGCAGTTCAGTCTGGAAGCAGCAGATCCTGGAAGCCTGGGGCTTCCTGATTCAGGAGTGTTCTGCATAAGGGAACTCCTGACTCCAGAGCAGTCTGCACAGCGGTGAGCTCTCCTGGAGTTTAGGACCAGAGGAAATCAACCAGCTGTGAGCCTGGGAGATGGACTGCTAGAAAGTCAAGTGGCTGCAGTGGCAGGAAACCAAGCAGGTTTCTGGTAGAACCCTAGCTGTGTTTGGTCAGCCCTTTGTCAAAATCAAGATCTCAGTGGGCATCTCTACATGACACATTTACTGCCTAATTAACTCCTCAGTAAAGTCTCACTGTTTATATGTGCAGCCCTATTAGGTCGCAGTAAACTAAAAATGCCTCCGTAGGTTAGTACTTGTCAACACAAGTGCTGTCTTACAGCAGCATTATTTGGTACCCTTCAATGAACACTTAGATGCTGACAGGGCTGGCTGGGGCACAAGGATGCTTCAGCATGGGGGCCCCCTCTTGGCTAGCCCCACACCAAAGCACCCTGGTGCTCCAGCCAGCCCCTCACACATTGAGCCAGGTCAAAGCAGCCCTGGGCTGGCAGGATGAACCCCTAGGCCCCCTGCCAGCCAGAGCTGTTCTGACTCAGCTCAATGTGTTGCAGTCCCAAGCAAATGTGTAAACACGTTGCCTGGGAGCAATAAACTCTGCTGTGAACTGCACTAGAGTTTATTCAGTCAAATTAATTGCACGTGTAGACTTCCCCAGTAAAACTCATTTTATTTTGATGATTCTGCATATTCAAATAGAATATGTTGCACTCAACTATTTCCAATTGAAATGATCGCATGGCAGCTCTCAGAGCAGCAGATGGGGAGAGATAGGGATGTCAGGGGCTGGTCCAGAGATTCAGATTTTTCACCCTCCTTTTCTAGCTGTAGTACATCGGAAGGGGAGAAATCCTACACTCAAGGGCCCAAGGTGCTCTTTTTTAGCTATTCAGATAGGAAACCTATGGGAAATACCAGCTGAGGGCGCAGTGACACGTAGCAGATCTTCTGTCTAATAGCAAATCCTTGTGGTCTCTTCTGGGATGATCATTCTTATGCTTTATTTTTTGTGAGGTTGGTGCTTGTTAAGTGAAACCAAATTGGGATCACCTTCATTCACAGAGGGTGGTGAACCAGTAACGACCGCTTCTGATGTGGAGCATATTAGAATCACTCGCATAGAAGTGCCAGGCCCCATATGCCAGGACAGAACCTTAGGACTAACTTGCCTTTTTGCTTGTGACTGGTAAAAAGACAGACGTTTTCTGTCCTGCAGACAGGTAGTACATTAGTGTAAAGATGAGATGCCAGGGCAGGCAGTCAGGCATGTGTATGATTTGCAGCTCTGGTCTGAAACCCCTACAGAGTGTAGTTCAGGCTTTATAAAATAAAAACTAATAAGAATCATAACAATTTTGTTTTCTGTCTGTAGCCTGCAGCAAGCCCGACACAACATGGGAATTGAAGAATAAAAGCCATCAACTTCCCAGGGTTCCCCTCCTCTACTGACTCCTACCACCTTCCTCCTCCTGCTCCAAATTGTTTTGAAAACATTGCTTCTCCCCTGCCTATTTCATTTTTGCAATGAAGTCATCAAACACGATGACAGGGACTTTCCAGAGTGAAATCAATCAGCAACTTTCTCTTTTGCTTTTTCTGCTCAGGCAGGAAATAGGAGAATAAATTCTAAAAGAGTCAAAGGGAAGGGAAAGGGGTAATGGACGGACTGGATTCAGCATGAGGAGGTGTAGGTAAACAGAGAAGTCCTCTGGACTCAATGTAACCCATTTAAGATAAATAAAGCTAATAGGCTGTGTTTGCTCTGCTGTGAAAAGTTTTGGTTGAGTTGTCACCGTCCTGGGTTTGTAAAATGTCCACTGTAAAATAAAAGATGGTTTTTAACTTTATCCCCCTGAAATGAGCTTTTGTATAAAATAAAGTCATAGTTGCTTCAGCGGAGTCAAGCTATCACCCCAACAGCAGTCTCACACTTTTGCTGCCTGGGTAGAATTTCACTATACCGAAGTCCATTTAAATGAAAATTTCAGTGCAATGACAATATTTCCATGTCCCAACCAACAGCCCATAGCAAATACTACTCAGTTGATCTCATTTAAACCAAATTAATTACTATGAAAAATTCATTACAACAAACCAATTTTTCCTTTTTAAATGTATAATTGTTTTTCATTGCAATGAATGAAAAGTATCTGGCACCAACATTTTACAAACACACAGAAATGTAGTATGCATAAGCAAGCCGTAGCAGAGGCCTTTCACTTTCAGCATTTTCTGTTTCCCTTGTGAGCTGTGATAGAAAAATGTAGAAAACAACATAAATCACAGATAAATCCTGCCAGTCAAAGAAAGGGCACAGAATCACACATAAGGGCACCTATATGAGCAAATGAATAGCCTACTATGACATAAAACGGGGCAGTAAAATAAAAGGGGTACTACTGCAGGTTAACTGCTCCGTACTGACTGTCCATCTGCCCACTCTTTCCCTGTGGTAAGTTAGAGCTAAGCCTAGACCTCATGGGAAATAAGGGCAATTCTTTCACCCAGCATGGTCCCTCTGGAAGCCATGGAATAGCAATTCTGAGCATATAGGATGTCAATATTTTGGCATGCTGGGAGGGGACTAAAGAGATCCAAGTATGTGAGATCAGGTGAGCCCTTGAGCTGTGCTGTACTTTTGGCTGGCAGGCCTTCACAAGTAATGTTGGGTGGAGTGATGCTACTCAGCACTGTTAGTCAATGTGGACAAATGAGCTATACAGTCCCTGCTACAATGCACATAATAACATGGGGTGAACAATAACATCAACCACATCTAGTTTGGGACACATGGACCCAGACAGGAACACAATATCCTGGGGTTTAATAGCAGGGAGCAAAGGCACCTGTCCAAGCACCATGAGTTTTAAATTCCCAGTTAGATCCAGCTATCATTCCAACTAAGTAGTAATGGATCTTAACATTTAACATACCATCATAGTTAAATCAGAGTCCTAGCAAGAGTAATGTTGATATGGCCTGAATGTGGACTGTATTTCAGTAGGTGGCCACTGAGGGAGACGTTCAGCTGCTGAGGCATTATGGAGGTGGAAACCACCCAAAAGTGATTCTGGAGGGCTCTGATGCATGTGCTGGATGGGACAGTAACTGGATAAAAGTGCCAGGACAGAAATCAAGGTGTCCTCAAAGTCAGAAAATGCTGAAGACTGAGCTCCCATGCATGCCATCAATGTCATGGCAACATGAAATTATGGGACAGTCTTATTGATGTATGGGTTAAAGAGAGTCAGTGCTAATCTAAAGTCTTCAGGTAAACTGTTGACAACTGATTTCCAGCAAACTGTCATACCATTTGTATGGAATCTGTATTAACCAATTAGGAAGTAGTCCAGAAAGTTTCACTACCAAGCTGGTGTGCTGTACCAGTAGAGATACAGCCAGCCTATGCAGAAGCAATAGACATGGGGCAGAATTCTGTTTCACTTAATGGACAATCAATGTGTAGGTAATGGTCAATTCCGAGTTACCCAATTAAAGTGTCAGAGCAAGAGGGAAGTGACTATCCTCTCCCTTTTAACAAGTACTAGCATAATTATTATGGGGAAGGGCTAGGACCATTTCAACCTGATGAAAAATTAGGAGAGAAAACATGTACTGAAAGGAAAGGCTCTGCCTTCTATCTCCCACAAAGGAAACTGAAATTCCCAATGGCTTGCTCAGTTCTTCCCACAAATCATTCTGATGCCCCTTCACTCTTACTGCTAAAACAGAGAAAGCTAGTGCACGGTGACACCCTTACATTTAATAGAGCCCATATAGACTATGCAAGTTCTTCTTAATATGGAAATATGGATAAGTGCTTATGCTGCAACAATGATTTACTGCTTTGGTAACCACACCTGATAACACAAATTAATCTTGGCTGCTTTGCTTCAATTATATTTTTTTTCTAATATGTGTTTTGAAATACAGATTCTCTTGGTCACACGGATGCATAGAAGCTGTAATGTGGCTCAGGGAATTCAAATAAATAAAAGAACTTCTTTTGCAGTATGTCCAGGTGTTCTCCTATCAGCTAAAATAACTTGCAGTGTAATATATATTTTCCTCTGCCCAATTTAAAAAGAAAAAGAAAACATTTCACAAGACTGGATGGCTCAGGGAGCTTCTATGGGGAATTGACAGAGTTACTTCTAAAGGACTAATCTTCATCCAGGGGGTAGTTGAAAATCTCTGCTCACTATTTGTGATTTGCATGAAATAGGTCATTCATGTATATAATCTAGCACTGGGACAATACTGAATAGTGGGAGATAGACCGCTAGCTTCGTTATGCTAGCATTAGCTGCAGGTTGTTCCTGTTAAATGGTCCAGGGGTTCTACTACTAGCTTTAACACCAAGCTGCTTGTCACAATACCTCACATTATTTCAGGTTCCCCATGTGTGAAATGGGGATCACAATACTACTTCAAGATCTATGGATGAAATGGATCTATGAGTAATCTATTACTAATGAGGTAGATCAGGACTGTAAGGCATGCCCATGGACCCCATACCACACAAGCAGAACATGCTGGAGTGTGTCTGATGGAAAAGGGTAGTACTGCACTGAGTGAAGCTGATATGCTCCACAGTGTCCCCCTTCCAGGTGCTCTGGAGCAGTAGCAAAGCCTGGAGCTGCACTACCTTTTTTGCATGTCCCTACTGTGATGGAGAATTACTGTTTGGTGGAGGAGATGTCAGTATCTTGGTATCAACTGCAAGCAAACAGAAGCAGTTCTATGAGTCTGGCTGTACTGGAGCATATAGCCAGAGAGCTAGGTGAGCCTGGAGTATAAAAGGCATAAGTATGTCAGGTGTCGGGTGTTCAAGCGTATGTCTCTGTTTACCTGAGTGTTCTTCAAGACCTAACATGCTTGGAGGCAGAACACCTTGCTTATTCCCTTCTGTCACCACTGGCCTTTCACTAGCCACTGGATGGTGGCTTGGATCTCCCTTCTTACATGATGCTTCTTCTGGACCCTCAGTAACCTCGAGGTAGTTCTTTCCTCCCGCACTGCCGGTCCCGCGTTCGCCTGCCATGTCTTGATGTTCTGCAATGGGCGGGGTCGGCTGGCGGGTCCCTTGTTCCCCAGGTCCGACCCGGCGGGTTCACAGGGCTCCACCACCCCTACACCCCAGCGTCACGCCACCTTGTTGGGTCCCCTCAATGAGATCCTTCAACAGATCACGCCCTCCCAACTTGCACACTGACACATTGTCAGGTTGGGGTCGCACACCGCAGCCTGGTGTCACTTATACTCCTGTCCCACGGGACGCTTCTTCCCAGGAACTATCCCTAGCTTCCTCATACCTCGTGCCCCAAGTGCCCTCTCCCCAAATTCCCCACTTGGGGGGCTTTCACCTGCAACCACCTAGTCTCAGTGCTTCTCTACCACACCCCGCGAATCTCCCTACTTAGCTTCGGGGTTTAGGCCATATCCACTAGGCCTCTCGGGCCTTGTCCATGACCCTGTCTTGCCCATGGTCCCTCGTCTGGGTTGGCACTGGAGCTCGTCTCCTCACAGGCCATCCTCCGCCCTACCGACCCACCACTCCACCTTCATCTTGAGGCGTCTGCATCGATGCCTCTGTCCCTCCAACAGCCCTTTCTCCGGCTCATCAGTCTCCTCTGGGATCTTCCCTGAGGCTTGCTCCTCCAGCAGTGGATGCAGCAGCCTGGCTCGCTCCTCCGGCGGTGGCTGCAGCAGCCCAGCTTGCTTCCCTGGTGGTGCCTGCCGTCGCGAGGCTTGCCCCTCCAGCGATCTCCGCAGCCGCTCTAACCTCGGGCCATCCGCCCCTTCTGCTGCGGCTGCCGCCATTTTTAACTTCGTCAGCCGGCATTCTGGTGCTGACATCACCAGCCAGCCACAGCTGTACAAAGAGGCGGCTTATGCATCGCGTGGGTTCCTCCTGCTGTTCCCCATGCATGTCGTTCGGGGCTGCAGGTAAGTTTCCTGCATTACCCCGCTTCCCAGGACATAACTCCCCCTGCCAGTCACCTTGTGGTGATTCCCGATGTCGTGTGTCTCTGTTAACTGCGCTGCTTTGATGGGTCAGGGTGTGTCCTTGTCCCGCGTCTTGATTCTGGTCGTCATAACCTCTGAAGAAGAAGTCCGCTGTTACATTGTTTTTCCCGGGGTGGTATACTACCCTGAACTTAAAGGGGTGCGGTGCTAAGGCCCTCCGCGTTATGCACTCATTATCCACCTTGGCCGTACTGAGCCACTTCAGGGGTTCATGGTCCGTGACCAATGTGAACTCCCTCCCGAGTAGATAGTAATGGAAGTGCTCCACTGCCCATCGAATCACCAAGCACTCCCTTTCAATTGTTGCGTACCTGGTCTCGGTGGGTAGCAACTTCCGACTGACATACGCCTCAGGTCTGTCTACATTCTTGTCGCATTGAGTTTCATAGTTTCATAGTTGGTTGGGTCGGAAGGGACCTGAGCAGATCATCTAGTCCGACCCCCTGCCATGGCAGGAAAGAGTACTGGGGTCAACTGACCCCAGCAAGGTGTTCATCTAACCTCCTCTTAAAGACCCCCAGGGTAAGAGCCAGCACCACTT